>NW_026712572.1:1215817-1823725 GCF_030625045.1 Achroia grisella | reverse complement strand
CACCTGTGCTTATTTATGTATACCTAGTAAATAGTCGCAGATGGAAATGGGAAAAGAACTTTTTCTTTTGTTGTACGGACGCACAGACATTTTATATTTGGATATACGTGTAACAATAACCGTATGGTCCGTTCAAATTTGAATAAACATGACATCGTATATTCGAAATGACATCAATTTGTAACTCAACGCCAATTTCTATTCAAATCAAATCTATTCTTGTAATAGCTGACCCCTTAAAACGTTGTTTTGCCATCGCTATTACAAAATAAGAGTAGAAAGGTGAAAATTTTGGGTTATATGTATTTTTTAATGTCACATAAAAAAACTGGAAACCATCATGATATATTCCTGGTGACTTTCCACGATGAGCTAACTAACCTAACTAACCTACTCAGGATCATCATCACGATGATTAAGCAATCGTCCATAAAAAATCCACGATGTGCCTGCCCTACTAGGATGAGTGATCATCATTACATAAATATCCATAAAAATATTTAATACAGATTACAAAATACAATCACTGGACAATAATAACCATAAATTTTTGGTGAAGTTACCACGATGATCCAACTGACCTGACCTCATCCTATCATATTCCACTGGTACCAGGATCTACCGTACAGTCGGAAGCATCATTCCACAATCATCCATAAAAAAAATTATACAAATTACAAAATGGAATCACTGGGCAACAATAACCATAAATTCTTGGTGAAGTTACCACGATGATCCAACTGACCTGACCTCATACTCATCCTATCATATTCCACTGGTACCAGGACCTACCGTACAGTCGGAAGCATCATTCCATTCATCCATAAAAAATAAAATGGTACCAGGATCTACCGTACAGTCTGAAGCATCATTCCATTCATCCATAAAAAAATATACAAAATGGAGTCACGAGACAACATTAACCAATTACGGATTCCAATCGCCACTGTGCTGTAATTAGTCGTAAATAATCAATAACTAACCGTCTATCTATCCACAGATCATAAATTTTAACCGCAATACCAACCGTGTCTTAAGCTGTGGTAAAAACTCGGTTGGATCCAACTGGGCGTAATGCACGCGATTTCTCGGTTTTAGAAAAAATTACTATGTGGTCAACTGATTGAAGTTGTATTAAATTTGACGACCTCGATGGTCTAGCGGTCAAGCACACCGCTTTACGACCGATTGTCGCGGGTTCGATTCCTCGCACGGCACAAACATTTGTATCCATGAGTATGATTGTTTGTTTCGGTCTGGATGTTTTCTATGTATAATATGTATGTATTTACAAAAAAAAATTATCTATGTATATGTATCAGTTATCTAGTACCCATAACACAAGCTCTAGCTAGCTTAACTTGGGTCTAGATAGCACTGTGTGAATTGTCCTGAGATTATTATTATACTATAAATAGAAATGGAAATATTTTTTATTCAAATAAACTTAATATAAACCATTTACATACATAGATAGTTAGATAAATTCTTTTTTTAACAATTACAAATAGATAGCTAGAACATGATATAATTAAAAAAAATAATTTCATTTACAAATTAAATATGCAGAAATATAATGTAGGTGATATGCACAAATACAAAATAAAAAATGGAGGTGGCTTTATGGGTCGCAATGATGAAGAGCACCAAATCAGCATGAAGCTACAGATAAGTCTGCAGCGCTGATATTCTGTTGGCTCTGTCTCTCTATTATTCCGGTGTATAAGCTATATTACTGAAAAGATTCATCAAAATCCGTTCAGTAGTTTTTGCTTGAAAGAGTACCAAACATCCATCCATACTCACAAACTTTCCTGTTGATAACATTAATAGGACTTGACAAATTTGGTATTTGTGTCTATTATGAATACTTTAGTTCTAAGGTCAAAAAGTAATCTAAATTTTAAAAACCCCAATGTTCATATGCACGGCCGATCGCTAAACACTAGTGACGTAACTTAGAAGCGGGGCGAAGCAAGCGAAGTAACCGAAGCAGCGAATTTAAGCCCCGCGGAAGAACTAAAGCCGCTTACTTTAAAAGCAAGAGTGTACCAAAGTTGTTATCTCGCTGTGAAACTTGGAATTCAGCGCCGTTCCGCGCTCTGTCGAGCGGCAAATGCACGCTTCGGTTTAAGATAATTAAATGTATTTTTAGTCTGTGCTACGGGGTCTTAATAACGATTTTACTATCTTCCCAGAAGTTGTACATTGTAGAGCTCCTAGAAATAAGGAAATGACCCGTCAAGTTCAGGGGAGGGGGTGTTAGTAATGTGGAGTGATGATACCATTGCTAGTGGACCATGTCAGGTTGAACTCCACGCAGTTGCCTCTGGAAGCCATCGTGATAAATACTGACCTGACCTCATGCTCCACTGGTACTCCGTCAGCGTAAACCGTTAGCGCAGACGGGTGCACCATTCCATTATCATCAATAAAAAACCTAAAGTTCATTAATAGAATATTTTTTTTATATCGGATATCCTATACTTTCGTTTACGGTTACGGAGCTCCCTAACATCCCTGGTACATACATACATATACATAAATACAACACGACCATCAGTGTACCATAAATTATTATTTAATGTTGCCATTAGCTATGATAATTAAAACATAATATCACTTGATTACCAGGACAGCATAGCATCATAAGAACGTCTAGTGACGCCTAGTGGACCACCAACAAACGATTCAAATTTGGAACAGTTTAAAAAAAGAAATGCTAATCTCAACAATGGCGGCTTCCCGCCTTGATTTGCAAACAGTGAAATATCGTAACGCTGACAATTGTATGTTGATCACAGGCCCTTATGACATTTAACATGTACGACCATCTGCCCACGCAATATTCTGTGTAGTGTACTGTAGTGTTTCAATGGTGCTCTTAGAATTTAAATATATGGTGATAAGGTAAATTTACTAATTATTCGGTTATTTATAATTGATTCGAATTCAAAATTCAAAATATATTTATTCATGTAGGTCTATTACAGACTCTTATAATATCACAAATCTACCGTCAGTTCGGAATGATTTCGAGATGAGAAGAACTGATAAGAAACTCAGCTCGTATTCATTTTTAAATTTAAATTTGTGAGAATAGAGTGACCACCAGCATATGCTATGGCAAAAGCGACTAGTCTTTTATTAGTATGATTTTGTTACATACTCGTATAAATGTAATAACGTTATAAATCTACTAATTTCACAATGACTTGTTTACTTCAATAGATTAAATTGTAAAGTATTCTTGAATAGATATTTATGATATCACACATGCCAATTGTTGCGGAATTTAACAAAATATAAATTCAATAAGTAGTGAAATTGACTTCTCATATCTCATAATCTCATAATCTCCAAGACCCAAGTTAAACTAGTTAAAAGCTTGTGTTATGGGTACTAGACAACTGATACAAATACATAGATTATTTTTTTTTCGTAAATACATACATATTATACATAGAAAATACCCAGACCCACACAAACAATTATACTCATGAATACAAATGTTTGTGCCGTGCGAGGAATCGAACCCGCGACCATCGGACGTAAAGCGGTGTGCCACTAGACCACCGAGGTCGTCAAAACTTGACTTCCGCAAAATG
The DNA here is from genome assembly GCF_030625045.1 of Achroia grisella. Taxonomy (NCBI): domain Eukaryota; kingdom Metazoa; phylum Arthropoda; class Insecta; order Lepidoptera; family Pyralidae; genus Achroia; species Achroia grisella. The sequence goes on along the minus strand of NW_026712572.1, from coordinate 1,820,117 downwards.
ACACTAATGCGATAAAATGTTTTATTATTTAGTTTACCTACATAACATATTTACGCTAACAACACTCTTATCTCACCCGCTGAGGTATTCCATATTCAAAATAATATTTTTGTATTTCGAAAACAGAAGACGCGTTCTATATTTGAAAACGCGGCGGGAGCGGGGACCAGATTCGAACTGAGGTTCGAAAAAAATAAAAATATCGATTGCGCTGCGTTCGTAACTCGCGCCAAAACGGAGAGAAGTGATAAATCACCTTCGGGAAATTAAAACTGTCTTTAAAACAATACTTTCTTTGCATCCGAGTAGCGCCCCTTGTTGTTCTCGTCCTTTTCTGGCGCAGGATATTCGGCCATTTTCGTCTCGTTTGCATAGGGAAGGAAACGCCAGAGACGGGGGCCAAAATAGAATGACATTAGGTTGACGATAAAGCTTTGTTTAGATTATTTGCAGCCGATTATTCGCCCATTTTAATTAAAACGCTCGTTTATTTCATTCTTTTTTTTTAAGCAGAAATTATCAGAGACAAGTTAAATAGGTACGTGCCTATTTATAATATTCCTCTTCTTAATTAACATTATGGTTCTTTGATTACCAATAAATTAGTTTATGGTAATAATAAATTTATTAGGTACTATAAAATATAAATTAATATGTATATGAAGAGGAAAGATTTATTTTCTTATAGTGTATAAATTTGCTAAATACTTTATTATGGAATATAAAAAAATATGCATATTTCATTGGTGTATTTTGTTAAAATAGATCATAAACAAACATAATAAACAAAATTTGATCCTAACATTCATATAAAGTTAGAAAAAGACAATATTTAATGAGATTTGATAAAGCATATTTTAAATTCATAATAACGCGAACGAAGTCGACGGCACATCTAGTATTTCGAAATAAAATAACAATTTATAAACATCACAAATACATTAACGGATATAATCGCTTCAATTTTAATTTCTTTTTTCTCGAAACGAAGAACAAAAAATAGATCTTAATTACTTTTTCTATCACAAAAGCGGGAGATAAGAGTCCTATTTGAATCCTCGTTATCACCGCCTCCACTTTCTACCACCCCGGTATATTCACCCTTCAATCTCAGTTCTTTTTTTCTTTCTCGACCCCTCTAGAACACCTATCAGACGTAATTTGAAGATAACTAATGCCTCCAGTCATTAACGGAACGTCGTCGAAGGCGAAATAAGAAAAAAAATACAAGAAAATGCAAGCAAATGCATTTTTAATATAGTGAATATGAACTGATAAACGTGTTTTAAATATGTTCCGATAATACAAAAGGCAAGAAAACAGCTAGAAATAAATATTCCATTCCAACTTCTAATTCAGTTTATTTTAAAGTGTATATTTTACAGTCATATCGTATATATATGACTTTTGTATGACATAAAATTTTGATGACCCATTATTCATGGTAACATGAAATTTAAAAATTTATTTACTATCCTTTTCTATTTTGAAACATCTAACAATGTCCCGGCTAGTTTTATTTCCTGTTCCCTACATTTTACGATGTCCCCGCCTCATCATAGGTAAAGACGTAAAACTGTTCAAAAATATTTATTACAATTAAAATTTTTATCGACCATTAAAGGAGTATGTGAAAAAAGTCCTTCGGCCTTTTTGTATCCCCGTTGGAAGGTCTAATTGACCCAATGAATCTAAGACCACAAGTTTTAACGATCGAAAAACGTATAAAAATCGAAATTAAAATCGCCGTGTCGCGACAAGGTGTTTTTTACCTTTTTTCTGTTTTGATAAAAAAAAAAAACTATAATAATCTTACGGCTGTAAAATACTATCGGACGTTTACGACAAATTCACACAAGACCTACTTAATAAATCTGACAAAAGTTCAAATTTATGCTCGCGAAGGCACTAACGCAGGCAGGACAGCGCCCGAGAAAAATATATTATTTTACGAGGCTGTAAAGCTGCTTAGAATGCGGCTCTGGACGCCGGATAATTCGGGAAAATTCATTTTAATTAACATATTTTTGGGGCCAAGTAGAAATAATATTGCTTTTATTACCTGTTACAGTAAACGAGCGGGAGTTTGTAACATTAAACCAATTTGAATTACATTTTATTTTATGGCCAAATTTGATACAGATAAAATCTAATGGTCAGACAATAGACAATATTATAACTACATTACATATTATTTGTATTACACGATCAATTTAACATTTATAGCTGGCTAATAAGTTTAAATGTTTTTTATTTTCTTATATCGTATGCAGCCAGTATTTTATGTACTAAATTTTATAAAAAAAAAAAAGTAAAACTCATTTTCTTATAGTCAGCCAGTATTTTATTTTTTAAATTTTATAAAAACATTAAATATTCTTACATAATGAAAATAAAAACTATTTGTAAGAAAAAAGCAATAGTCACATAATATTTTTGTTTCTCAATGTGGTTTATTAAATTCTTAGGCAGTCTATCTGGGCATTGTTTGCCTTGTTGAATTTTTTTCGTGTCCACGTTTAAAAATATAGCGTCGTCGCTTAGGGAATGTTAAAAAGTGGTCTTGATTAAATAAAATGTCGCTGGGCCGAGGGGGTTGATGGGGGGTGGTACAGCACGTGATAAGAATTAGGTATTAGGGTTTAAATTGTTCTGCTGTAACTAATGTTTTAAGCCTATAAGATTTCTTTACGTTTTTCATATTGACAATTCGTCGGGGCAATTTTGGGTACGTTGTTTTTAATCTACACTCATATTATAAAGACAAAAGATACTGTTTATTGTATGTTAGTTTGTAATGATTAGTAGAAACGGAAGTTTCAGTTTTTGTATGTTTGTTTGTAATATATAAATACAAAACTCCTTAACAGAAATTTAAAATTATTTTACTTAATGTTGGTTGAGTCATATTATAAGCACGTAACATAAGTTAAATAAATGCGCTGGTATACCAATGTACAAAACATTCGGATTTTTTTATATATAATAGCCACTGGATTTGTATTGCTTTTTAGGATTACACTTACCAACAAATAACTCCTCTTTACTGCGAAACTTTGTGCTTACCTGAAAAAAAAAACTATACATTAATAAAAAAGTTACATAATTTCTAGACAAAAAGTACCAGGGAGCCAGATTATGCAAGGAAGTGGACACAAATATATTTTTGTACAACAAAAGGAAATTCCAAACTCAAAATATAGCGGGCACAATAAATAACATGGCGGTAATGAAAGGGCGCGTACGTTTGCAACGAGACGGACAAAAGGTAAGGAAACTATTGGCCTCATATATTTTCCGTGGAATGACCGCGAGTTTTGGCAAATAAATACGTTTCGTACAGTATCAACAACAATATGAATATATTGTACATGTGTACAGACTGACAGTTGAATGTATGGTGTCTACATATTTTTTTATATTTTAGGTACTAGCTGACTGCGTACAGGTTGTTTTGCCATTTAAATTAAACTCGCTATTAAAAAGTAGGAATTGATGGTAAAAGGGTCAAAATTTTGTATTTTTAATGCCACACTATAAAAAACAAAATTGGTCCAAATAATTAAAAAAATGTAGGGGTGAACGACCCTTATCACTTAGGTGTATGAAAATAGATAGTAGCTGATTCCCACAAATAAAATTCATAAAAATCGAATTGATGATCGAAGGGCGAAAGTTTTGTATTTTTAATGCCACACTATAAAAAAATAAAAATGTTGTCCAAAAAAAAAAGTTATCACTTAGGGATAAGAAAAATAAATAGTAGCCGATTCTCAGACCTACTGAGTATGCATATAAAATTTCATAAAAATCGGTCAAACCGTTTCATTATTATTTGTTAAGCCAACTAAAAGTCAAAACAAACACAAATTTAACGTTAAAGATATTAGTATGCATTATTAAAATACTACTACGATCAATATTAATGTACGTCTGTATGTAAAAATCAATGAGAACACCTTCCATACAACGTAAGTAGGATCGCCAGTGTCACTTGTACAGTGACCACGCATCCGTTCGTGTGGCGGACATTTCGCATTAATATTCCAACTAAGTAGCAGATATTAGATATCATTGTTTCTGTTAATCGCACTTATAATAGTCGTATTTTAATCGTTATATTATACACTGGATTATAGTAGTCTATAAATAAAATAACTAATATTATTGTAACTGACTAATAAAAAATATCTTCATATTCTCAATGACGGCCTCATGCCTAATCCTTGTTAATGTGTATTTACTTAGAACAACATATTTAAAAGAGCAACACGAAAGTTTCTTGCTCATTATTCCTGTGATGAGTGCGTTACGAATTAATGGTAGAATAAAAAAATGTGACTATTTAAGTGTTTATATGATATTTATTTGAATAAAGATAATTTATATTCCAATTTAAAGAAGAATATAAACAATAAATAAGTACCTAATATTAAAAAAAAATGACCCTGGACAATTAACACCGCCATCTAGTGCCACGGTGAGCAGAGCTTGTGTTATGGGTACTAGACAACTGATACTTAGATATACATTTTTTTTTTCTAGATACGTAATATGTATAGACAACACCCAGAGCTATACAAACAATATGATTTTCTTGAATACAATATTTGGACCGTTGGACCGTCGAACCTGCGATCATCGGATGTAAAGCGGTGTGCTAAACCACTAGACCACGTCATAGACGTCAATACATAATAATACATATTTATATAACGCTATAATATATTCATTACAAAGTCAAGCCACACCCATCGGAACTTAACTTGTGGCAGCTATTGACAATGCAGAAATTAACATGCTTGCAGTGGGGAGGCGAAAATATTTTGATTAAAAATTTATTCCACCAGCCAAAAAATATGGGGTCAAAACCGGCCCCACGGTAAGCGATAGGGTACGACCCCATCCCTGACAGATGTCAATCTGGTGTCGCGGATGAGGGATGCTGCTCGTTACGGGCGTTTCTGGTGTGAATACGAACAGACAACCGTATGCCGACACGTTTTATATTATTATTGGGATTATAATTCATTAATGATATTCATAACATGTGAAATATATAACGATGAAAATGTTTCCATTGATGTTTGCTTGACGAGATGATTGTGATGTCACGATGATGAAATAGATAAAAGTAATATTATTTTAAATGTTTTTACTAAATCCATTTTAGTTTTGATTGATTTCATTTTCAGTAGAAAGGGTGATAATAATAATAATACCATAGATGAATTCACACGGCACCATCTAGTTTCAACCTAAATAGATTGTGTTACTAGACAACTGATAGAAATATTTTTTTAAATACATACATAAAAACACCCCAGACCAATACAAACGATCATAATCATGAATACAAATGTTTATACTGTGCGAGAAATCAAACCCACAACCATTAGAAGTAAGACGGTATGTTCTGTATACAGTATGCGGAAACAACAACTTAGTCATCAGGAATAGCAACACATTAGGACCTAGGACGTGACAATGCGCTTAATGACGTCCATATAGCTGTTCATGTGTATGGACAAGCAGCGATAGATGAGTCAATTCCACACCTAGAGTGTGTAAAAAGTCCATCACAGGCAAAAGTTTCTGTCCACGTAGAGGTAAAAGTTTCTGTAAAAGTCCATCATTTACTTTGCATCTTTGACTTTTATATTTTTGTACCATATGTGTGTGTTCTTTAGAGCAAATAAAAGTTTCATCTATCTACCTAAACATCAAGTAAAATTCAATAACCTGTAGGTACACAGTAATAACAGTACTCCAAATCCTATAGATAACGATAGACTAATGCCCACCAGTGGAACAAACAGTCAAGACGAATATTAAAAATGACTACCGCACGTGCAAATGGGTACAATAAGAAAATTTCCAACGAAGTAAATGAACCAGAAAAACTGTAACAAGAACAATAAAAGACGGGCAATTAATACTAGTTTCAAAATCCATTCAAGTGGACACTGACAAAAGTTGGTAATGCCAATGATATTTCGTTAAGAGCCGTGTAATATATGTGCATATGTAAAGATCTACTTTAGTACGGTATAGTTTGAGACAAGGGATAATTGGCATCCATTCGATGCGCTCTCGATGACGTGGCTGTCATGAATATACTGTCCACGGTAATTATGAATGCGTTGCCACCCTAATAGATGGACGCTTTCTTTGTAATTTTTCAATTCGGCTCTACGTATTTTCTGTTCTATTTTCGAAAAGAAATCAGTGTTAAAATTTTAATGATTTATTAGAGCTGGTACACATTTTTTATTTTAAAAATATTTACTATTAATTGTGTTGACGTGATTTTTTAAGTAAGTTAAGATGCTACGTTGGGTAAATTGTCTACTACTATTAGTCTTACGGCCATATCCCATCTTCATTGGGGTCGGCTCTCATAATCATTCGTCATCAGAGACTTCTTGTCTCAATCATTATTGCATGTATATTTACTTATGCAAGATCTCTTTTGATGGCTTCTGTCTACGTAAGTCGAAATCTTCCACGCTTCTTTTGTTCAAGACTAACAGTTTGTGTCCAGGGTTATTATTATTCTAAGTCCCAAGCTAGTGTACCTGAGTTGTTGCAAACAGGACAATTCCGTGACACAATAAGATCAGATATGCTTTTGGCGCAGCTTCAAATAATTTGGAATTCCTCCGAGGTTCGACCCGGAGTCTAAGATTCTTCGAACTCCGCATGAGCTCCGCATATTTCCGCTGCATGCATGCATATGAGGTGTGGGTCCATTGAAGACAAATGCTAAAATTAGCAAATGACCTATATTTCTCCTATTTATTCTCCTCTACCCAAAGGTTATCTGGAAAAGATCGCTTAAGGTACAAATGGCGATCTGTCGTTCGTAGTTTCACACTCTATCAATTTCATTTGATATGTTCTAGGTACGATGAACTGTATTTTTTATTCTATAAATTACTACCTACTCGCCTCGGCTTCGCACGGGTCTACATGTATTATATATATAAACCTTCCTCTAGAATCACTCTATCTATTAAAAAAATCGCTCCAAAATTGCGTAGTTTTAAAGATTTAAGCATACATAGGGACGGACAGACAGCAACATCGACTTTGTTTTATACTATGTAATGAAGTATAAGTCCAACTCTAGTAGTATTTTTTATTAGCGAAAATTACAGTAATACATCAAATCACATCGACAATCATTTAGTCATGTAGGACAGTTTACTCAACTCAAGCTCCGCCTGCCTTGGCACTAGACGGTCCTGTGTAAATTGTCTTGAGATATTATTATTATTATTGTATTTATATATTCTTTTATTACACATATAAAATTGTAAAATTTGGTGAAATTATTGCCATATGTCATTCTCTATCAGCTAACTATTGAGTAAGAACGGAAAACGTTTGATGGGCAGTGGTGGGAAAGGATAAATCGGTAATTATATAAACCTATCAAATAAAAAATGATTTATACAATTATACATGTAGGACATTTTAACCGCTTATGAACGTATTTTTTTTTTATTAATATTTCTTTCCCTACCGACCAGTTCAGTATACAGATTCAATAGAGAAGAACTGGCAAGAAATTAAATAGATTTTCTTTTTTTTTAAAGCTAGGTCTATTACATTGTTTACATATATAGATGTTTATGTTTAACATTAAATGAAAATCCCGTCCATTTAAACTTATTTACATGCATTTACAAATCATCTTTTCATGATTCGACCGCTGTTTGCGATGTTGTTGCCTTTTGTGCGTCATACATTATTTGTATGACTTCTTCCCATACATATACACGCACTAAATGTAAAATTTCTCTCATTACAGCAATGCTACCGGAATTCCTCAACAATACATCATATTCTAGAACTCACCAGTCCAACTTGACCTCTAACTATCTTCTGTTCTTTATAATTATATACAATACCTCTATAGCGTACAAAAATTCGAGGCTCATTGAAATTGGTCAGTCCATATTAGCATTTTTGACTTTAAAATATTTAAGTAGCCTATTTAAAACTGTTTGTCCGTCCATGTGAAGGGCCGAAAACGGTCGCTATAAATCATAAGCAACGACACCGTGAACACAATAGTTCGGTTGTAAAATTAGAATTAACTGTTGTACGCGCTTTGTTTCGGTTCGATTCCCGTTGTGAGTAATGTGCTTGTTTTACATTACACAATTCTGTTATAGATAATGGAAGTTTGTTCATCATCATTTATAAAACATTATGACGGCTACTGAGACCGTTGTGACTTAGTGGTTGGTATCCCGACTTTCACCCAAAGGACTTGAAATCGATAGCCGATGACATAAATAAAGTATTTTGTCAAATCCAGGTAGAATAAAATGGAAACTAATAATAATGAACCTTTCATATAAAATTAGTGAATTTTTTTTTTATTTTGCTTTTCGCTTCTTCCAATACTATTGTAAACAATAAAAAAAATTAAACCTGCGTGAAGAATTAGCCGAATATTTGGATCATATTATTCCATTATGTTATTTTCATTACAGGTCCTCTCCGACAGGTCATAGCGTGATGTTATAAGCATACTGCAGTGCCCTCGGTTACACAATTTTCAAATTTCAATATATAAATTACAACATAAAAAAAAATTGTGCGAAAGAGTACCAAATATCTATAGCAACAAACTTTCGCGTTTATAATATTATTAATATATATATATATATATTAGTAATAATATTATTAATATATATGTCCTTCCTGTATAAATGGGCTATCCAAAAATAAAAGAAATTTTAAAATCGGACCAAAAAAACAGTAGATTATTCCTAACATCCAAACTTACAAATTCATCTATTTACAAAATTACTATAGATAAAAAAAATCACAATCTGTTTGTTTATCATACAGATATCATAAAAAAAAATACAAAACACAACCCTAGCATAGAAATATATATTAATAAAAAAAATACATAATCGCAAACTGGTTTTACACGCATCCATAGATGTATTCACAGAAATATAATTCCAAATGAACAATAATACTTTGTGCTGTTGTAATTGTCGATTTGTACATTCATTCGTTCGTTGCCATTCAATTCGATCGTTCCCATTCAGTTGGTGGTAGTCACTCGCGCATCTGTCACACGTATGACGAATCACTTTGTCACTGTGACGGATTTCTGATGTAATTGTCACCCTTTCATATTATGCATTCATTCATTCATTCTACAATAATTTTTTTTGGACGTTGTTAGTTTGTGTTAGAGATATCAAAATATATAATACCTATTTTATTAAAATCTATTAATATCTTTATACATAAAAATTATGTGTCACGTTGTTTGTCCGCGATGGTCGAGCGCAGTGATGGCTGGCTCATCCGTCATACTCGTGAACGAGTGCTGCTTGTAAATCTATGACTGAATTAATTGTTTAACCGATTATTTTTTCAAAATTTGACACACTTAAACTTAAAAATGTTTTTCTAGCTCGTTCTTCTTGTGATGAGACATATTGTGTGCAGTGTAAGTTTATTTGAATAAATGATTTTCTATTCTATTCTATGGACTCCTAAACTACTGAACCGATTGCAAATTTGATTTGCATATTGTGTGCAATTTGATCTAACTTGAAAGCTATCCTAGCTTACATCTCAATGTATAATCGCAATATTATTTTATTTAAGAACCTTAGCCACAGCAACGCGTGGACGGATCTGTTAGTTCTTATATATATATTTAAATAGCTGCACCCGCGACGTCCGCGTGGAATTTAAGTTTATTTTTTAAAATAAAAGTACCCTAAGTTACTCCTCATTACATCAGCTACCTACCAATAAAAGTCCCGTCAAAATCGGTCCAGCCATTTCAGAGATTAGCCGGAACAAACAGACTGAAGACACGACAAAAATAGTAAAAATGGTTTTTTGGTGTATGTACCGTATTTATATTCATGCATGTAGTAAAAAACGGTTATTTCAATATTACAAACAGACACTCCAATTTTATTTATATGTATAGATAATAATAATATCTCAGCTTAAATATCACATGACCACACATTCCTAAAACTAAGCAGAGCTTGTGTTATGTGACAACTGATATAAACACATAGAGAAGAGAGAGATCACCTAGAACACTTAGACCAAACAAACAATCATACTCACGAATATAAATGTTCGTACCGTGCGAATCGAACCTGCGACCATCGGAAGTAAGACGGTGTATTTTGACCGGAGATATTGTGAAATTGAATTGAAGAGATTTTATCTTCTTTTTCCTATCAGACTCCAATATGACTTAACCAATTCTGATGCGATTTTCTCTAATGTATTAAATGTTTTAAAAACATACATACATTATGTATATGGTATGGAGACCATACAAAATGATCATAGATGTATGATAAATGTGACAATTATTATTGTGTAACAACTAACTCTTGTACAATATTAGTTAATAATTTATTAATTTTCAATTTATCTATATAAAAGTAGGTACAGTAAGAAATTAATATAATCAAATAAACCCCATCTGGAATCGAACTTGGGACTATCCCACGTCGATACGTACGTATGACAATACAACAAAACTAAATCGCTCGTAACACATCGAATAAGGGCCATAAATAATGTGATATTTGTTACAATTGTTCGTCAAAAGGATACGACAGTGTGCGACTAGTATTCCTGACCTTTGGGTTCCGTATTATTTTATAAACTTACTAACTTTTGCCCGCTGCTTCGCTCGCGTTAATTTATCCCCTTAGAGGTGGAATTTATCAAAATCCTTTCTTTGGGGATGCCTACGTCATAGTAGCTTTATGCATGCAAAGTCTCAGCCCGATCGGTTTAATATTGACTAGGTTTCGTACAAACTTTCATCCCCTATTTTATCCCCTTGGGGGTAGAATTAATCAAAATCCTTTCTTAGCGGATGCCTACGTCATAATTTCTGCCTACATATCAAATTTCAGCCCGATCCGTCCAGTGGTTTGGGCTGTGCGTTGATAGATCACTATGTCAGTCACCTTTGAGTTATATATATTTAGATTAAGTTACTAGCTGACCTGACTACTCTGCACTTGATATTTACCCATATATTTCGCCCAATACATAATATCTTTTTAAATTATTATTATTCTAATGGATAAGCTATATTACTGTAAAGTTTCAACAAAATCCGTTCAGTAGTTTCTGCGTGAAAGAGAAACGAACATCCATCCAATATTTATATTATTAAGCTGGTCTTAACACGAACTAATTATATGTCAAATAAAAGTATATACCTCTCTCTATGTTATTGCTTGAAGATTTCCTTATCTATTGCAACTATTATTTTAAAACTGTTGCAGATGATGATAATACTGACAATATGTACATAGAAATAATGACCTTATATACTAAATAACAATAGGAAAATGTAAGGTGGGGTGACACAGTTTAGACACAGCAGTGCTTAGTACACAATATTGAATTTGTCTTACTAGACATTATTAAATGCAATTATTATTTTGATGTATCTAGGTGACTGTGTCCCATAAAAACTGTTAATGTCCTGTTGAGGTTCTGGATCCTTGTAAATATTATGCGGAACCCTAAAATGTATTAGATATCATAGGAGATATCGGACAATGCGATTATAATGCGCTCTGATTGTATTGTGTGGTAACCCTTTCCTTTTTTTTTTTAAATCAGCCGCTGTAATTGTTATGGTAACACCGTTTCAGGAGTCTCGGGTACTCGTGTGTATGGGGTACGTAGTATATGAATGAATATAATAATAATAACCATAGACAATCCAACGCCATCTAGTCCCAAGGTAAGCAAAATGTGTTATGGGTACTAAACAACTCATTAAAAATTAGTTGTACGCGCGACTTCGTCCGCGTGGAGTTTAACTTTATTTTTCGAAAATACCTATTACCTGCCAATAAAAGCTCCGTCAAAATCGGTTCCGTCATTTCAGAGATTAGCCAGAACAAACAAACAGACAGAGAAAATGTGTAAAAAAATGATATTTTGGTGTAAACGGTTATTTCAATATTACAAACAGACACTCCAATTTTATTTATATGTATAGATTTTTTGTAAATATACATACAAAATGCATAGTAATCATCCAGATCACAAATCTTTGCACCGTGCGAGAAATCGAACCCGCGACCATCAGAAGTAAGATCCATGGTGGTGCGAGCTCTCGCATGATGTCAACTTTTGTAGTCGTGACTATGAGTGCTGTTTTCTGATTATCTATACCTTAAGCTCTGCTTAGTTTTGGACTATATCTGGATATCTAGTTATATTATCTATGGTTAATTTTTAAATGGCAACACTGACCCGAGTGAGAAGTTATTAATGAAGTGTTCGTGTACACTACTTTATAGTTGAGCGGTCGGCTCCAGTCCAACAAATGTCTGCACAGAGCCAATAAACCTATCCCCCGGGACCTCCGCCTTATCAATATTTCAGGCACAAAATTGAAAATTACCGGGACCCAGCAGACTTACATAACTCAAACCTATCGAAACCAATAAAATATTAACTGGCAACGATTTCCCGCCATTTTTCACCGGCCATTCGGCTTTCGTATCACGTCGCGCCCGCACTTACACTCAGTGCTAAATGTAATCATAAAATTGTTGTTAATAATTCATGTTGCAGCGGGACGGGTGTATCGGTGTGAGGGAGATGGAGATATAGCTGTGGGAGCGGGATTATTAAATTCTGTGAATGTTCACTTTGTATCTAATATCAGAATGTGTTTAATATTAGATTAGTCAGGGGCGAAACTCAGCTACACTTCCCCTTGGGCGTGGTTTTCATTCGTGATAGATTCGCGTTACACAGTTTCCACCGTATTATGATTGGTTGATGGGTTTTGCTCATTTGGAAATGGAAATTTTGAATTATTGGCAGAGCTGGCAGCTACCTCGGACAAAGAATTAATCTACAAAAATTAGTCTAAACCATTCAAACATCACAGAAGACCGAAGAGCTGGCAGCATCTTAGTCTACCATTCAAAGAGGGAACGCTGCCATCTTCGGAACTTTGCCTAAAGGAACTCCTTTTCATAATATATTTTAGTCGACAGCACAGAAAACCAAAGAGCTGGCAGCTACCGTGGACAAAGAATTAGTCTACCATTCAAAGAGGGAACGCTGCCAGTATCTTCGGAACTTTGCCTAAAGGGACTCCTATTAATAATATATTTTAGTTATTGTATTATATTTTTTAAGGTATTTAATTTTAGGTTCTTAGTTGTATAATTAAGTTATGTAAATAAATTAATTAAAATCTAAATATATATAACACAAAGGCGACTCGACAAATTATTAAAAACAAACAACACATCACATAATTACGTCCAATACTTATTTATTTTATAATTACTTAAATCCAATTACTGGTCGAAAATTATGTGAATTCTAAATTCGAAATACAAAATTTGAAAAAAGAACATCAAGTCAAAATGGCGGTAAATTATCGTATGTCGTTTATGAATCGTTTATGGTATCATTTAAAGAGTAGATACAAATTAAACGACCCGGATGGACGTGTTGCAGCCAGTGGACAGAATTCAAAGCACTTCTGACCATCAGCAGTCAGCTGAGGCGTGACCAGAATGACATAGCTCGCCTGACGAGACGGCAGTACGACACCTCAATGGGGACCAACGAAAACGGAGCCCAACAAGTACGGGGCGAGATAATTTTATTTAGAATTCCCACTCACCCCAATCTTTGGGGGTTGTAACATAATAATCGTCATATTTTGTACGAATTACACCTAGCGTTTTATGTTACGGATTAATAATGTGTTTTTAATGGCTGCCTCTGTGAGCGGTTCTGTTAGGAATTCAATTTTTGGGTGACGTTTTGTATTATAGTACATACTAAGGAAAAAGGTTAGTAGGACTACTACTAAATATAACTACGATTATTTGAGTTTGTTTATATGTGTAAACGTTCATCAAAAAGTTTTTAAAATGTGTCCATTTAAGATTGAAATTTGGTATACATGAATGTAAAGTAGACAGATTAAAAATGTTATTTCCTAATATTTTCGCGCCATTACTATATAGGGAACTAAAATTGTAACTGATTCCTAAAATATTCGCGCCATTACTTGATGACAGATATTAAACACTTATTAATTCTCAATTACAATCATTACCACTCTTTGTTTTACAAAATATAAATAGGTATTTATCTATTTTTCAATTAACTTTAAAAAAATTGTCTACTAAAAGAGAGTTTCTTTAAAATTCACAATTTTCAATACGTCATAGCTGTATATGAACAGAACTGAGCCTTTGCAAATAAAACTTATCGTTCGAAATTTAAATTACGGCGCGCAAATTAAAAATGGCGACTCACAAAAACAGTGGCGGCACACTCGCGATTGACAATTAGTCGAATCATCTCGGCTCATCCGAATTTCATCGCATAATTGTCAGTTATAATTGAAAAACGCAATTACCTCGCGAGCGCTATGCTTAATTAATATTAAATTCGCAAATAATCGCGGCGGCCCCCTCCCCGGGGAGGACGGGGGCTGCCGGGCGGGACGCAGGCAGATGATTGAATTATAGGGAAATTTTGAATTTTGAATAATTCACAGGAGCCAGTTAGCCCTTTATGGCAATGTGGGAAAGTGGGGTCAAGTGTCCCCAATGTTTTAGACTGACTCAACTTGGGTTTATATAATTGGTTAAATCCATCAAATTATTAATATGCCTAAATGATTTTTTTTTACTGTAGACACTTTTGAAAAGTTTATTTGCTATAATTGTTTCTATTGAGTTGAATATATGAAATATTTCTGAAGAATAAAATCAGAGTAAATCATCCTTTGAGATAAAATATAAACGAACAAACCGTCTTCGTAACGATCTATATAAACGTCGTTTTTTAATAAGATCTGGCACATTTTCACGTTTCAGTGGCTAAATAGAGCCTAAGTGGCTCTATTTACGTAACGTAAAAAGGTCAGAGACAGAAATACTTCTAAACTTATATTATTAGTACGTACAAATCATATTTATGACTAATATATAGTAAGAAATGGGATTTGTCTAAGTCCCTATCTGTTGCTTAATAAAAAAATAATTCACGACTGTTTTCTCAGATGGGGTAGACAGAGGCATTCTCAATTATTGGTGTCATAGCAATTAGTACACTTTCCATACCCCACATTTGATTTACTAATTAAAAAAAAAAAGTATTTAAACTACGGCAATTAATATTAAAAATAAAGGAAAATCAGCGTGATATCACAATATTTACAAAATTAAATCAAAACATGATTTATAAGTGGGCAGTTTTTTTTATATTGAACATAATTATCACTTCAATATATGTATATTTTTTATATAAATGGCGCCCACGCTGCTCTAATACATAAATCTATTTTAAAGTACATTTATCGCCATTTAAATGTCAAAACAGAGACTTTTAATTTGTACAGATTGAAATAATTGTATTTTTTTTAATAGGTTGACAGCGTTGGATGTAATATTGAAAGGTGAATGGCAACATGCTTTGAAAGATGTGTTTTGATTACAGAGTGCGATAAGATAGGGTAGGGATATTACAGCATAAGAGGTTGTATCATCTTAGTCCTCAAAAATGGCGATTCGTGCTATCATTAGCGTCACATGATAACGTGATGTAAGTATTGTTCCTGTAGCAATATAGGTGACAGTTATAGGTTACTCACGTGTTAACGTGATATTCTCTTACATGATGTTGTTTGTGTACCATTAAAAATGACGGTAACAGGTTACCTACCATCAAGTGTACTATCAGCTTGTATGTGTGCAATTATATATAAAAATAAAATTGTAACTGGTAGCCTATAAATATGTTAGTTGCCATACGATGAAAAATAAAAGTTTAAAAAAAGAACAAATTAAAATTAACAGAGGCATTATTTTTTTATTTAATAAAATTTATTTTAAATCTATCAAATATCCTTCAAATCCTCGTCAAGGCTTTAACAGTTTGTTTCCAATTACTTAAAATAAACTCTTACTTTATTCAGACTTATAAGTTATTAGTTAGCACATAATAAATCTTAGAATAGATCTATCTAGACCTCCCTTTGAAGGAAATTCTTTAAGTCCTTCCATTATTTTATAAATCAGCTCCTATACAAACATATACATAGGTACACAACTACGGCCACTGTAACTCGCCAAAATTCAATTTCATCTCCATTCAGCTACGTGCGCGTCGACAAAACCGTGTCATAAACCAAACAATTACACAGACGCGTGTTGAAAGCATAATTTTTCCACCAAACAACGTTGAAACATTCAAAAACGACTCCGCACGTCGCTTTGTTAGTTTTTCGCGCCAACACGTCTGCCATTTTTGACAGCTGTCAAAAAGTACGGCCAGCGATCGCGTCTTTTGTAATGTCACACCTAGCGCGCCCGCGATTACCGAACCGTCAAACTCGAGCGACTCTTTGTGGATTACACGTTGAGGCCAATTTGAATAATACACAATGTAATCCCACACAAATTACGATATGAAAGCGATAATCTTTGGAGATGCGAACGATATATGCATCACAGTATCACGAGTCTGTTCGTCCGCCTCATTTCAATGCCTATTGTCCGCGCCGTCGACATGGAATCGAAACGTCGTAACTCCTCTCCCAATACCAACACATCCGTCATTACCCCGCGGGCCGTACATGACAATCGATCGAGATCCAAAACGTAACATGTCCACAACGTGACGAGTGATTATGACGCGTCGGGCCGATTCCCGAACGTTGACAAACGCGAGCGCCGATTGCAAGTTTGAAGAGTTCTTTTTTCAAAATTCCCGAACCTTTAGAAGAAGAAGGTGACACGCGATAGTAATGTGACGATGATGGTCTGTCATTATTGAATCAGCTCTTGAAAGGGTGTTGACGTATCACGTCAGATCTAGATACGGCTGCGGACATGTTAATTGTCAAGTACGCGGGAAATATATTTTGGCGCCATTTTTCATAATAGCTCTAGTACATGATATGGTTTTACGAACATATTCTGAATCTTTCTTTTAAAGTGTAATCTATACGTTTAATAAAATTAAAATGTCTGTTTGTAATATTGAAATAACCATTTTTTACTGCATGCATATGAATATAAAAACGGTACATACACCGACATAATTTTTTTTACAATTGTTGTCTGTTTGTCTCTCTGTTTGTTTAATCTCTAAAATGGCTGGACCGATTTTGACGGGACTTTTTTTGGAAGGTAGCTGATGTATTAAGGATTTAACTTAGGCTATTTTTTTTAAATAAAGTTAAAACCCACGCGGACGAAATCGTGAGTACAGCTAGTATGTTTATAAATTAGATTCATAGTCGCAATTAACATTTCCTATTGCTAATTATCGGATATTATTGTAATTTTCATTACTGATCGATTTCCCCGATGTCCGTGCACGTTTTAATTCAAGGTTTAAATACACATACATAAATATTTCATACATACAACGCAACGTTTCAACTTACCTAACGTATTATGATACTACATACAAGACGACGATTTTAATTATATGTTTTGATAGCTCCATCATATATATGTAATTATACTAGCTGTGCCCGCGACTGCGTCCGCGTGTTATAGTGACCTTGACCAAATATGGAAAAATATTTAATAACCCAAAAAAGGCAAAGTCTATCTGTGTACCAAATTTCATTTAAATCGGTTCAGTAGTTTTGGCGTGAAAGCGAGACAGACAGACAGACAGAGTTACTTTCGCATTTATAATATTAGTAAGGAGTAAGGATAAGGATTTATATACAGCCTCGATGGTCTAGCAGTTTAGCATACCGCCTCACTTTAGATGGTCGCGGGTTCGATTACTCGCACGGCACAAACATTTGTATTCATGAATATGATTGTTTATATCGGTCTGGGTGTTTTCTAAGTATAATAATATTATGTATTTACGAAAAAAATATCTATGTATTTGTATCAGTTATCTAGTACCCATAACACAAGCTTTAGCTAGCTTAACTTGAGTCTAGATGTCGCTGTGTGAATTGTCCTGAGATTATTATTATTATTATAGGTTACCTGGATCGGTCGCGTCGAGCGTCTGCGGCGGAGGTTGGCTGAGGGGCCCTGGGGTCCCACCGGAGCCCGGGGACCGCACGTCGTCGTTCGCCACGCCGCCGTATGACAGCGACGATGACGGTGGTCTCTGTTGACAAGAAATATATAAAATTATATATATAAAACTATATATATAAAAAAAATGTACACTTATAATTTGACGACCTCGGTAGTCCAGCGGTCTAGTACACCGCTTTACGACCGATGGTCGCGGGTTCGATTCCTCGCACGGCACAAACATTTGTATTCATGAGTATGATTGTTTGTATCGGTCTGGGTGTTTTCTATGTATAATATGTATGTATGTATTTACAAAAAAAAAAAATCTATGTATTTGTATCAGTTATCTAGTACCCATAACACAAGCTTTAGCTAGCTTAACTTGGGTCTAGATGGCGCTGTGTGAATTGTTCTGAGATTATTATTATTATTATTATTATTATAAAAAAAAACATTTAAAACCTCCCACATTTGAGTCCTGCGAGTAATATGAACAAGTATGTGCACGCGGTTTCACCAGCTTCAAAGTTATAGCCTATGCGTTATTCTGATGTATATAGTAAAGTTTCATTAAAATCTATTCAGTAGTTTTTGCGTGAAAGAGTAACAAACATCCATCCATCCACACACACTTCCAGCTTCCAAATTCATAATATTAGTAATATTTAATAATATAAAAAAAAAACAATAAATTTTGAATGTTATTTGAATGTTTTGTTTAACAGCGCTAAGTTTTTTATCCCCCGACCTACACTTCTATGACTGTGGAATAAAACTTTATTTTTCTAAAATAATAGATTTTTTCTAAAATAAAAGTAGCCTAAGTTACTCCTTATTAAATCAGCCACCTGCCAATTAAAGTCCCGTCAAAATCGGTCCAGCCATTTCAGACATTAGCCGGAACAAACAGACAAAAATGATAAAAAAAAAATTTTGGTGTATGTACCGTATTTACATTCATATGTATGTAGTAAAAAACGGTTATTTCAATATTACAAACAGACACTCCGATTTTATTTACATGTATAGATTTTTATGTTACACTTCATCTCTATGGACTCAAAAGTCGCACGAAACAGACCCAAACCCAATACCCGATGATCCGTGACACGGACAGCTGCGGGAACCCGACCGAAACTACCCACGGCAATTGTTTAAACTGTTTTAATTAATGTCTACGAGAACACAGTTGGCTATCAACTGTGTACCAATCATCCAATTATATTAATTGAATTTGTATTAAAATGTAACTAGGTACTCTCTGGAGACCACACGAAAGATCTCTTCTTTTAAAATCTTGGAATGTTTAGGTTCAATTACCAGAAGTTCATATTTAAGTAGGAACTTAAAAGAAATTAAATAAATTGTTGTAGAGAAAATACCATAATAAATTCGAAATTCGAACGCAGTTTCTAAAAAGCGTGTTCCAGACATGAGAGAGTCTTTTAAAGAATCATGGAATGATCAAATTACCAGGAGTGCATATTTCAGAAGGATCTTTAAAGTAATGAAATAGATTGTTCTAGAGAAAAGGCCACAATAATTCAATTTGAAATTCGAACACAGTTTCTAGAAAGTGGTTCCATCAGAGAATTTTTTGAAGAATCATGGAATGATCAAATTATCAAAAGTGTGCATATTTAAGCAGGAACTTTAAAGAAATGAAAAGGTTTATTCTAGAATTCTAGATAAAAGATCATGATAATTAAATTCAAAATCAAAGTTTCGAAATTTGCAAACAACATTTAAAAATGTTAAATGAACAGTTTTGACGTTCGAAATTCAAAATATGACAGCATTCCACAGTGAAAATATTTCTTTTTTTATTGTTCCAAATTCAAAATATTACGAATGCAACTACATAGTTGTGGGTAATCAAATGTCGCGCTCATCGATAGTGTCAGTAATGTTTTGGAAGTGTTCCCGCGCTAATGAGGCGGTAACATTCGAAATTCAAAATATGACAGCATTCCACAGTGAAAATATTTCTTTTTTTATCGTTCCAAATTCAAAATATTACGAATGCAACTACATAGTTGTGGGTAATCAAAATTCGCGCTCATCGATAGTGTCAGTAATATTTTGGAAGTGTTCCCGCGCTAATGAGGCGGTAAAATTCGAATTTCAAAATATGACAGCATTCCACAGTGAAAATATTTCTTTTTTTATCGTTCCAAATTCAAAATATTACGAATGCAACTACATAGTTGTGGGTAATCAAAATTCGCGCTCAGCGATATTGTCAGTAATGTTTTGGAAGCGCTAATGAGCCGGCGTGCACGCCAATGTGCCATTATGCGCGCGCGCACGGTACCTGCCACCTGCCTTATGGCCCTTGTCGATGGTAATGGGCCCGATGAGGAAATCTGACTCGGACTAGATACTGATGATCCATTAAGAAATACTGTTGCTTTAACCATAGAGCAACATGGTAACATGTAACTAGACTAGTTACGAGCCCATTCTTTTCATTTGCTTTCTGAATATGGTGTTTGTATTAAAATACGAGTACTTAAGGTAAACATAGGTGACGGTCAGTGGTCTAGTGGTTTAGCACACCGATGGTCGTGGGTTCGATTCCTCGCACGGTACAAACATTTGTATTCATGAGTATGATTGTTTGTATCGATCTATAGCCTGTGTTATTCTGATGTAGGCTGTATTTCTATAGTTTCATTAAAATGCGTTCAGTAGTTTTTTGCGTGAAAGATTAACAAACATTCATACATACTCACAAACTTTTGCGTTTATAATATTAGTAAGATAGTGAGGGTTGTAATCGAATTGATCACGATTCGATTCTGTCCATAATTATTCGATTGTTTACTCGAATGAACAACTGCAATGATGCTGTACCTATAGTGATGATGATTTGCTTCATGATTATAACCATTACGTTAATAACTTAATAAGTTAAGTACAGTCGGCAATTGCACACCCATCATGTCTTAAAGGCTGGCATAGACGATGCGTCGAGTTACCATGGTAACGGTATAATCTATACATATAAATAAAATTAGAATGACTGTTTGTAATATTGAAATAACCGTTTTTTACTATATGGATATGAATATAAATACGCTACATACAGCAAAATTACATTTTTACAATTTTTGTCTGTCTGTCTCTCGGTCTGTTTGTTTGTTCCGGCTAATCTCTGAAATGGATGGACCGATTGTGACGGGACTTTTTTTGGCATGTAGCTAGTGTAATAAGGAGTAACTTAGGATACTTTTATTTTAGAAAAATAAACTTAAACTTCAATTACAGCTAGTTATATATAAGTTTTCTAGCATTATTCAATATTTCGGGATAATGAGCTTTATTAAACAAATTAAAGAGAGAATTGGAGTCGTGTCGTATCAACATATAAAGAGCATGATGGAAGATCGTGGAAAGTGGCAAGAGTCCACCGATACCAGCGTGGCTCTTAAATTATGAATGAACTAGCTTTTGCCCGCGGCTTCGCTCGCGTTAATTTATCCCCTTAGTGGTGGAATTTATTAAAATCCTTTCATAAGGAATGCCTACGTCATAGTAGCTTTATGCATGCAAAGTCTCAGCCCGATCGGTTTAATATTGACAAAGTTTCATACAAACTTTCATCCCCTATTTTATCTCTTTGGGGGTAGAATTAACCAAAAACCTTTCTTAGCGGATTCCTACGTCATAACATCTACCTGCATGCTAAATTTCAGCCCGATCCGTCCAGTGGCTTGGGCTGTGCGTGGATAGATCACTACGTCAGTCACCTTTGAGTTATATATATTTAGATGAATGAATGAATAAATAATATTCATACTTTTAACAATCAAATGAAACCTAATCTAAGCACTGTTGAATAGTCATTTTTTTATTCATTAAATTTTATATACAACGTATACAATAAAAAAAACCTGGACGGATGTGTGTTTGTCCGTGTACCGTGAATGCTAACTTTATGGTAAGTGCGTAGAAATTACTTGCAGAGCTATAATCTATACCCGCGGCTTTGCTTGTTCATTTTTAATGAATAAATAAACTTTCTTTAAAGTAATTAAAATTTTATGACAAGTATTGTTAGTGCAGATTATAAAGCCCATTGCTAGCAATATATCAAGTCAGGTTGACCTCCACGCGGTTCCCCTGGAAACCATCATGATAAATTCCTGGTGAATTTGTCACGATGTGCTAACTGACCTGTCTTCATGCTCATCTTATCATCCTCCACTGGTGCCCCGCCAGCGTAAACCTTTAGCGCAGGCGGGTGCACCATTCCATTATCATAAAAAAACATTCAACATTGGAAAAAAAAATCAAAAATCATACATTAAACCAGATGTTAAGGAGCTCCGTAACCGTAACCGAAACTATCGGATATCCGATATAAAAAAATATCCGTAACCGTAACCGAATCCGATATAAAAGTTTCGGACAATATCGGATAGGGGCGGAGCCTAATTGAGACACGTTATGTAACCATTTTATTAGCTATTTGTGTTTTACTTTTGAAATTCCTTTAAAATTAATATTCGTAACCGAAATTATCCGGAACTAACGGATAATCCGAAATAATCTCATATCCGCATCCGTATGAATAATCATTACTATATCCGAACCCTATCCGTATCCAATATTTCATATCCATAACATCCCTGCATTAAACCAATAGATAAAATAAAATAAACATCTCACCATTGGTGTATCACACATTAAAACAATAGATAACTGGATCGCAAACAATCCGTTCAAGTACAGTAGCACATGTAATTAGTTAATCTGTGACAGTACCGCATCGAACCGGGGTTACTTGGGCAAAGCGATCGCTATATTACTTATTTGATTGATACCCACTCGTTTGGTGCACGTACCACGCTGTAATTACCGAAAAAACACACTTTAATTGCTGTTCACGTAACCTAAAATTGATTGGGAGCACTAACGATCGTTAGCCGTGTCTTATTACTTGACGCGGATTGTTTTAATTTAAAATAATGGACCCACGGCCGGCTTAATTGAAAACAATAACGATTAGAAAGGAAATGCTAATGCTAATTTTTGAATTTGGAACGTTTAACTCATGCCCTAGAGCTGGGTGAAAACTAATTCCTTTGCTCGTCCGTGAAAAAAAAGTAATTAGACGCTGATTGCGATTGTTGAATTTCGAATGTGTTTTGAATTTCGAATACAGGTATGTGTTTTGAAATTAAGTGAATATTCTAAGGTACAACTGAACTACAACTGAATTGAGAATATTATTTTTTTTTATATTGAACCATATTTTTGGCCAGTATAGTTAATAAATATTAATTTTATAAGATTTTATTGTAATAAGCTCTCACTTAAAACTGTTTTTATCTAAAATTGTATAAACTAGTTTTTAATCATTGCAGGATAGTAAGTGGAAATTTATAAGGTTAAGAGACAGTGAAGTAGGTACCTCCTAGGTATTTGGACGGATGCTGCTCTACAAATACGTACCAGGTCCAATGAGGACAGACACACAAACACACACAAATGTATTGAGGTGTACTGAACATTTCAATACACGTAATTTTAATATTTCTTACACATTGCAAGCGAGAGTGACACAGTTATATTTTTATCTGTAATATCCGAAAACAGAGGGTATAAAACAAATAGTAACTTCCTACATTATTGACTACATCTTACGATTAATAATAATATGCATAGAATAAAAAAATCAGAAATCACTTTCCATCAGGTGGGCCGTAATTTTAGGCCCTACTCCATACTCATAGAAGGAAATATAAACTTCTATATAATTATATTATAAAAAAGATATCTTCTGGCTCATTTTTATATTAAAAGAACTAAATATGATTTACTGTTCTGACTAATTAAAACATAAATATAAAGTACATACAACTCTCAAAGAATCTCAAAATTTTGTACAATGGTAACTTCTATACAACCTTATGTGACAGCCATAAATTTATCTGAGGCTTTGGAAAAACGAGACAAGGGACTTAGGACGGTGAATACAGCAATACTGATAGTGGTCACTCAGGATTCGTGGGAAGATGGTGAATATAGCAACACTGATAGTGTCCCTGTATTCAAAATTGGAGCAGCATCAGAATAAGCTTCAGAAATTCCAAATCAAAAATAGAACGCGCATAACCCAACTGGCAATTTCAATAATCATTAAAGAAACCGAACAGACGGCGAATTTGAATTTGTATTTAGAACAGATGTCCGCCGCCGACGCGCGCCACTTTCGATTGCCAATCCGAACCTGACGCTGTTCAGACCCCGTATTATCGACAATGCAATGCTTCGACACGGAAACACATTTTGAACTGTGTATACAGTGATTAACAACTCGATAGAAGTTCCTCCCCAGCTGTAATTCCTAATTTGAATATCGGACACATGCTTTCAAGGACTATTTCGAAATTTGAATCTCACGGAAATCTAACATTGTCCTTGAATATGCAATTTTATACCTAGTGGCATTGACGATAGAGTTTAAACTAATGTGGACATATCGTCTCCGTTCAGAATTCGAGCTCTTCAATATTTCAAATTACGAATAGTCGGCTGTTTGTTTTTTTTTAAAAGGTCCTTTTTTGTGGCAGGAAGCGTGGCCGCTAATGCGTTCCGTTCGCGCCATATGTGAGAATCAAAAATGACTTACTCGGTTCGCAAGTTCATCATTATGGCGGTTTTATTGTTATAATTTTGTTTATTCACGTCAATAGGGAGGGAATAATTTAGTATCGTTAGCGAAATATCCACAGTTCAAGTTTGTAACGATCGAATGACGGCAACACCTTTTGTTGTAATTATTTTTCAATATTTTCCGGTTTTATAATTATATAAATAATTTGGACACGTGATTATGCTATACTGACAGATATTCTATAGTACATAGGTTAACATTACGTCTTCCTTTTTTAAATTTTATTAATATTATCTGATTTACAAATCATTTCAGCATAGAGTAATTAAAAAGTATAGACAATGTAACTCTATAAACTATAGACATGCTGTCTTTCGGATTATTTAGGTTTGTTATCCATATTTCCATCATCAGAGAGTTAGTCAGAAATGTAAATTAACTAGCTATTACTCATGACTCCATCTTCTTTTTTTTTATTAAGAAAAAAGATTATTAGTCCTTGTTACAATCTATTTTCTTGCAAATTTCATTAAGAGTTTAGTCGTGAAAGGGTAAAAGACAGATAGACACGACTTTACATTTATATAAGTACTAGCTGTGCCCGCGACTTCGTTCGCACAGCGCACGTAACGGAAGCTCTCAATAATTTTCCGTTTTTGCGTTTTTTTATAAAAATATTTTTTAATTTCAAACCAGTAGTTCCTGAGATTACCGCGTTCAAACAAACAAACTCTCCAGCTTTAGTATAGATTAAATAGGATGACAACAAATTTTTTTTTGGTGACCGTCAGATTTGAACTCAGGATAAACTTATTGGTTATGACATCAGCGCCACTGAGTAAATAGGTATCGTGCAAACTACATATAAATGACGATGTCCTGCTTGAGAGTACGTCCCATTAGATTAGGTCGATTTCAAACGGTCGTGGGTTCATACCTACATTTAGGTACCGTATTCTCACAATTATTCACTGTACTGCCTCATTTTCCAATAGTCGCAGGTTCGATTCCCGCTAATCTTGTGCAGTATTTAACGCGCACGTGACACCCCTGGTATTTCAGGAGTCCATAGGCTACGGTAACTGTTTACCATCCGATGGGCCGTATGCTTGTTTGCCACCTACGTGGTACCATATTTTCACAACTGTTCAATATAGGTACTGCCTCACATTCCAATGATCGCGGGTTCGATTCCAGGAAATTACATACATTTGTATTTATGAGTGATTTTGTATTGATATTAATACTGAATATTATAAATGCGAAAATGTATCTTTGTCTGTCTGTTTGTGCCCTTTTCACGGCTGAACCGATCTCAATGCAATTTGATACGAAGATACACTGCATCACAAAGACAACCATAAATCATCATTTATCTGAAAAACTAATCTGGAAGGGGTTGTAATAGGGGTGAAGACGTAGTGACGGTGACGAAATCGCGGGTAAAGCCCGCCTTACTTCCGACAGTCGCGGGTTCGATTCACGGCTCGGTGCAAACATTTGTATTCATGATAATGATTCTTGGTATTAGTCTGGGTGTTTCAATATATATATTATGTATGTATTTATAAAAAAAATGTATTCAGTTGTCTAGACTAGATGACTCTGTATGGATTGTCTATGGTTAAACAAGAATAAGTATATCCGTAACTTAACAAATAAGTAGCAGTCTATAGTAGGTACTCTGCATAAAACAGCACCCCATTTCTTTGACAGACAGTCGGACAGACTCCGAAATCCATTATCGCCAAAGTTAATTACGGTCCGCAGATTAGGGTGACGTTTCGCGATAACCGCGGGAATCGAACCCGCGACTCGTGGCGCGCAGTCGTTCCCACGTCACCCGACACTCGGCACGCGCCTGCGCCGGCGCCGCTAATGTGACTCCAAGTATTGCAGTAACACCACAGTAATTGGGTCTAATTGAGAAAATGTGACCTTAGCAAGGAGGAATAGTGTGGGGTTCGAATTCCAGGCTAACCTTTTTTCTATTTAACTTGGAACGGCAAACTAGCTGATGGCTCTTCTAATAGTAATGTCTATAATAATAAGAAGAATTTCGAGAAGATAAAATTAATAATTAAATAATAATAATAATTATGACCCCAGGACAATTCACGCAGCGCCATCTAGTCCCAAGCTAAGCAGAGCTTGTGTTACGCGTATTGAACAACTGGCATAAATACATAAATACATTTTTTTATAAATACATACATAATATACATAGAAAACATCCAGACCGATACAAACAATCATACTCATGAATACAAAAGTTTGTACTGTATATTTGACACCTAAGAATATCTATACTGATATTACAAAAACTAAAGTTTGTGAGTTTGGATCTTCGTGTGAAACTCCGGTTCTACTGGTCCGATTTTGAAAATTCTTTTAGTGTTAAATAGACCATGTATCGAGGAATACTATAAGCCAGTATAAGTTATGTACGCTACGACCAATAGGAGCGGAGCTGCACTGAAAAATGATGCAAAAACGGGGAAAACTAATCTATACCAATATTATAAACTTTTTGATTATTATATAACTTTATCTAATTATCTGATATATTGAATGCTTATATAATAAAAAGCCACGTTATTGTTGGATTACCATAAGTTCTATATAACATCACGCTGCGATTATATTATTATGTTGACAGCAATCGTTGTTGTAAAAACTAAAAATGTGATGCATAAATCAAATATATAACTAATAGTTAAAAAATAAAGTTTGTGAGTTTGTAGGTGTAATCTCTGGATCTAAACCGATATAGAAAATTCTTATACCAATAAAAAGCCACGTTATTTGCGCATACCATAAGCTATATAACATCACGCTGCGACCAAAAGGAGCGGAGCAGCAACGAAAAATGTTGTAAAAACCGGAATAATGTGATGCAGGCGAAGTTACGTCGGTCAGCTACATAGTTAGTAATAAATAGACAATTCCATGGACAGCGGCGGCTGTAAACGGCCGATTTTTCCACGAGCACAGACCTCATCTTCGGGCCGCGGTGACCCTCGTGGGGGGAACCCGACTTTTCCATTATCATTAATTTGGCCAAACGAGAGTTTACTATTGTGACAACTTGAGTGGGGCATTCGTCTTAATGTTGCTTTTGTTTTCTTTTGCCGCGTCGAATATTGGAGGGAATTTGAAGTTACGGTTTCTAACACTGCTATGTACTGGCCCTGAAATGATTGTGGTTGAAATTCGATGACAATTATTTTAATATTCAGTACGACTGTACACAATATATGGTAGTGTATATAATTGTTTTTTATTTATTTAATATATTTTTATGCATAAATAAAAAAAATTGCATTCTGCACTCCTCTATGTAAAAGTAAGTGAGTGAAATTTCATACTCCTTCATTCTCATCACCGCAATTTTCGTAAAAACGAGTACAAGGTTTTTGCGTCAGGTATTAATATAGAGATAACTAGCTATTCGCCCTGGCTTCGCATGGATGTACATGTATTATATATATAAACATTCCTCTTGAATCACTCTATCTATTAAACCGCTTCAAAATCCGTTGCGTAGTTTTAAAGATTTAAGCATACATAGGGACGGACAGACAGCGAAAGCGACTTTGTTTTATACTATGTATACTATGTAATGATAATAATGTGTCTATATTAAAAAAAAAATATGTATATACGTGTATATCACTTGTCTAGTACCCATAACACAAGCTCTGCTTAGCGCGAGACTAAATTCCGTTGTGTGAATTGTCCAGTACATCCAGAGATATTATTACTATGCAAGTGTTTACATAACATACATTGTAAACACAAATAACAATACCACACAAATTAATCCCTCATAACACTACGCGGCATTTACCACACATAGGTTTGCCACGCGAGCGTCGCTCTCGCAAGTTCTAACCCTTCCGCATTGTTCTTTTCGGCGAGCGTTTTAAATTTAATTCATAACGAGCGTGCGTGTGACGGGCAGGCGGGCTCGTTCGTTCCGTATTGTTTTCTTGAGCAAACTCTTAACCCTCGCTATTCAGATCGCATGTTTATTGATTTGTTATTCAAACACTTAAATGCGTATACAATTTTATTGTGATCCGCGGTTTTGCTATTCATATATAATAACTGCGTACCACAAAGAGTGCAATTGTTTTATTTATTTATTGTTTTATTTTATTTATTGTTCTTTCGTTGATTTAATTTGTGTGTGATAATGTTTAATACCACACTCAAGTTGTGTGGTATTTTAATTAAATGTAATTGATTGATTAATTACGTTAAGTTTGAAGTGATGTCGTGTGCGTTGCATACTAATTTTGTTCCTTGCGTGGAACACTATGAGTTTGATTATTTGAATCGTTTAAAATGTAATTATTGGATGTTCATATATCTTTTCTGTTTTATTTTATATGTTAAAACGTACATGTGAAATAAATATTTGCATGCAAATGACTCCAAACAAATTTCTTGTCCATTTCTGTGGCTGTATCTGCATTCTGAATGTCCCGATTGAAAGAAGACAAAAGCGTCTATATTAAGATTATTTTTCGTTAACTGTGATTATTTAATGTTTATTTAAATAAATAAAATTTTAAAACTAAAAGTAGCCTATGTTACTCCTTTATGAACCAAACATGACAACCAGACAATATAATGTTAAGTTATTCTTTTGATGAGTACTTCCATATTCATTTAGTGAAAAGATGTTAATTTCAAATTACCAAATGACACTTCAATTATATTTATTTATATATATATACGCTATACGGTCCTTCAGCGAACCAAACAATAAAATATCTTTAATATCATCAAGATATAATATATAAACTAAAATACAAACAAAGACAATGAAGTAAAAGCCAACGTCGATATATTTCAAGAGAACTCTCAAATA
This sequence comes from Achroia grisella, assembly GCF_030625045.1. NCBI lineage: Eukaryota > Metazoa > Arthropoda > Insecta > Lepidoptera > Pyralidae > Achroia > Achroia grisella. Next base: position 1,790,524 of record NW_026712572.1, on the reverse strand, counting down.
TTTAAGACAATTGTTCAACAATTACCTAACGCTCCTACAGAAACACAATCGTATAATGAATATTTTATAGTTTAATGCAAATGTGATCAGATGCGTAGCAATAGATAAAGATCAGTCTCCAATCAATATTGTATTAAACGAATTACAATCCCATCACACGGCACGGCCGTAAATGTGCGTTCATATTGTTTTAGGCTTCTAAATGACACACCGTGTCGTGTTCTTGACTTGTAAATCAATATTTGGGACTTTTTATTACGTACATATAATGCAACAAATTATTAACCTATGTTTTTAACGTTTTAGCTACTGTCAGACGTAATTTTTGAAGATTACTGGCGAAACGGGTATTTCAGTCGAATTATACGTGAATCTAAAGTTGCACTAGCAGGCTTCTACCAGGTTTGGCTTTGATTTACTATATAATTGATTACCAGAATACCATTTGGTTGAAGAACGTCGGCAAAGAGGCCCCTTAAAATTACACCCGGGTCAAAAAGCCCGCGAACTGTTCGGAGCTTCCCTGCCACACGATGGGTCTGGTGAATCAATGGAATGTTAAGAAATTCGAAATGAATTTGGACCTTGCTCTGAAATTATTCTATTGATAGAAGAAATGTATGTAGTTGTATTTGATGTCACCGAACCCTGTAATATCACTGCCAAATCTCACCCTTCAACGGAAGAACTACTTCTTAATAATAGCAACTTTACAAACTCGTTACAGTTTTGTTAGTTGCATGATTTTCATGAATTTAATGCTGAATTGATATTTAACGAGACATGGAAATAGGCATAGACGCGTCTCCAATTAGTATTCCCAAGTTCAGACCTATTACTTTTCCCGCCAAAAAAGGACCGACGCCATTACCTTCCGGATCATAAACCCCTAATACCAACCCGCCAATTAGTATACAATACAATACCACCGTCGTACAAGGTCGAGTTTTATCACCGTTTAGCCACACGTCATAATGTTGCCATCGTTTTATGTGTTCCGTGATAGTAATTATAAAAATTCATGGCGCCAGTTCATCGAACCTCATGGGAAAGTACTCTGTACGTGATAAACGTCACATTCCTCATAAATATGTGGATCTTATTTCATTCGCATAAAGATCACATTTAGATGCTTCGTCGTTAGTGCTTAGGTATTTTTTTTAGCATTTGCGTCAAGTGTGTTGATTTTTTTTAGTATTATTCCTCGTCCCAGTTCACATCGAGATACTGGTGCTGATTAGAGTCTCTTATCGCCATTAGATTTAGATTGTGTTTTGAATTGTCAATATCCTCAATGATATATGGTATCTTTCATCACATTGCTATTCTAAGAAGTATAAATAAAACTTTAAAATCACCAGCTGTTGCAATTTGCAATGAACACATGAAGTTGAACATAGTTATACCATAAGCAATATGAAATTTTAAATGCTTACAAAGTTGTTTAATATTACTTTTTGTATTAACTTAAATTCGCTCATTCTTTTTGGGATCAGACTCCGTTTTCCGATTGATCGGTGGAATAACACAATATTATTACTAAACTAGTCGAAGTACAAATAATTATTATTAAGTTTATTTCAATAATAATTATTTGTACTTCGACTAGTTTGTTTAGTATACTAATTAGTGACGATACAATGTTTTCTTCTGTTTTTCAATTCATTCAATTTCATTGGGTCACCACAAAGTCTTTTCTTCTTTAAAATTCCAGAGATATTTTCGTTAGTGATTTCATTTTATGATTCTTGTCTTATATTACTTTAATTATAATTTACAAGCTCAGCTTCGTATTAATATTAATCTTACTTTGTATTATTATTATTCTGTTTCCTTACTATCTTTTTTTTATAAGATACTTAATATTAGTTACAGATATTTACACTGTTACGTACAATTTATTCAATATACTTATAGTCAGTTAACAAGAAGCAGCTGTGTTTTAGTGTTTGCTGTATTGCTAACAATACTCGATAATATTAAATATTATACAGCAAAAAGTCATTCTGTTTCTTTTTTCTAAAGTTAAAATTTTTAACAAATTATCTTTCAAGCAATATACAAATTACACCAGTCTAAACTTAGTTAAGTTATCGCCTAGATTACCGGAGAGCTTGCAATCGGCAGGTGTACTAGCAGCCCACTTACCTCATGCAGCAAGAAGCAACAGGGCCGCATAAATAACAGAAGATACACCGTATAAATAACCCGAAAGCCATCTTGAAGCCGCTACAAGTTCTTAATTCAATTAAAACGTTAATATAAAACATTTTTCTTGGAGCGGGAGCGCGTACATAGAATCTACATGGCCCTATCTACGAAGTTCGCAACAAAGCTGAAACAGGCTGAGAGAAAATTAATATCCCCTCGTTTAATATGCAAATAGTGTAGCCGGCGTCTTATCTGCGCTGTCCGGTCCGTTCAATCAAAGTGTCCTTTAAGCTGACTATCTGTGGGCGATCTCACCTCCTAGCCTCTCATGCCGCCCTGGTACATCGGATTTATTACGGACTGGTATCATTAACGTAATCTTTATTTATCTATTCTGTAGATGGATAGATAGGATACCTGTTGTCTAAAAGTTCTTTCATATCGCTTCATTGTCTATCTCTTGGATAGTTCCTGGTGCTGTCTGGTCTTGGTAATTAGAAACGACCATTATAACTTTCTAGACACTACTTCCTACAGCCTTCATTTTGGTTTTAATATCGTGTATTGATTCTCTAATTTTGCACATAATAACTTCTGGATCTTAGATCTTTGCCGTGTTAATTATGGACTCCGTTACAAGGAAATTGGGTTAAATCCACTGCTAATCAGATTGTTCTACAACAAAGGGGGTGATTCGATTTCCATTGTTGTTGCTGTAACCGGAGTCGCAGCACACTCCGGCCTGCAGACGCCCTCGCCTCGGGCACCGTGTGAAGCGAAATGTTTCATAACACTCCTATTAGTTGAACTACGTCAATATTACACACAGATAAGCCTCGTGAGTTATATTTTTTACATTAAACACTAGTTAACCGTGCAAACGTCGTTTCGCCATATAAATTAAAATCATTATTAAAATAGGGGTTGATGGTATAAGGGTGAAAATTTAAGGCTGTATGTATTTTTTAACGTCACATAATAAAAAAAAACTTGTCAAAAAAAGAAAACAATTTTTTAAAGGTTGAGCCGTTCACACTTGGGGATATAAAAATTAGTTATAAACCTATTCTCAGGCCTACTGAATATACATATAAAATTTTATCAAAATCGGTCAAGCCGTTTCGGAGGAGTATAAACACGAAACCTGTGACACGAGAATTTATTATAATAGTAATGTAGATAAAATGTTTTAGAGAACACTCTCAAGATGTTCCTTGAATTCTATAGTAGTTATATGTATATATAACTATATAATTCTATACTATACTCTATTCTATAGTAGTTATATATACATATAACTACTATAGAATTCATAAAATCGGTCAGGGCCAATCTTGATTAACAATATGGACCTTCTATTCAGGAGTGGACATCGAATCGCTAAATTAACGCTTTATATCAATAACTAGCTGTACTCGCGACTTCGTCCGCGTGGAATTTAACAAAAAAGAATTAGAGAATTTTTCTAAAATAAAAGTAGCCTAAGTTACTCCTTATTACATCAGCTACCTGCCAATAAAAGTCCCGTCAAAATCGGTCCTGCCATTTCAGAGATTAGCCGGAACAGACAGACAGACAAAAATTGTAAAAAATGTTATTTTGGTGTATGTACCGTATTTATATTCATACGCTTGTAGTAAAAACTGTTATTTCAATATTACAAACAGACATTCCAATTTTATTTATATGTATAGATAACATCTTGAGAGTTATTTAAACGATGTTTAGGTATTGCTAGGACTAATACATCTTACTAATGTTATAAATGCGAAAGTTTGTGAGTATGGATGGATAGAACTGTTTGTTACTCTTTCACACAAAAACTACAGAACGGATTTTGATATAACTAATCCCACGATAAGTAAAGCTTGCGTTATGGGTACTAGACAACTGATATAAATACTTAGATACATTTTTTTGTAAACACATACACAATATACATAGAAAACACCTAGACTGATACAAATAATAATACGCATGAAAACAAATGTTATACCTAGAAAGGAGATGGGTAAGTTAGTAGGTAGGTATTGAACCCGCTACCATCGGAAATTACCGGTATGCTAAACCACCGAGGCTATCTGGTGGGAAATTGCATAAAAATATAGCAAATAAGGTTTCACCACCATGCGGTAGGGCGCGGTCGCTGGTAGAAATATGATGTTAATTCGCTGACTGATTAAAACATTCAAGGCTTGTTACCTTCAATATATTGGGCTCGTACTCCTGGAGACCAGGAGTAAACGGCTGTCGCACAGATCACAATGATATAAGCACAAAACACAAAAATATTGTCCAAATTCGAGATTAACTTTTAGCAGCGTGCACGGCGGTTGATTTCACAAATCAGATAGTTTTTTTTTCTTATTCGAAGTAAATGATGCACAGTTGCAGTCGCAGTGATGCGACAAAGGCCCCACTTTACAGGTACAAACTTACCCGCTAAATTACAAATATACAAACCTTGACTGCAAATAGATCAGCGAAATAACAGTATATATAATTGTTAACAATAAAAATTCTTATAAATGGCATAACCACTAACAATATAATAATAATATTATTATAAAATGAACAAGTGATAATAAATAAAGAGAACGATAGATACGCTACGGATTTCAAGAAAGCATTTGATAAAGTCGCATATACTGATACTAATAATCTCAGGACAATTCACACAGCGTCATCTAGACACAAGTTAAGCTAGCTAAAGATTGTACTTGCTTGTTTGCTTATGGGTACTAGATAACTGATTCATAGATTTTTTTGTCAATACATACATATTATACCTAGAAAACACGCAGTTCGATACAAACAATCATACTCATGAATAGAAATGTTTGTGCCGTGCGAATTATGGCCGGCTCATCCGTCATACTCGTGAGCGGGTGCTGCTTGTGGGGACTGGTCTGTTCAGGTTGCGATCACTGATTAGATTTTTTTTTTATTAATAGCATATGCTGGTGGTCACTCCATTCTCCCAAATTTGAATTTAAATGAATCTGATTTATTGTAAATATGTACAATATTTAAAAAAAAATACGAGCTGAGTTTCTTGTCAGTTCTTCTCATCTCGAAATCATTCCGAGCTGACGGTAGATTTGACATATCATAAGGGTCTGTAACAGACCTACATGAATAAAGACATTTTGAATTTTGAATTTTGAATCGAACCCGCGACCATCGGTCGTAAAGCGGTGTGCTAGACCGCTAAACCACCGAGGTCGCCAAACTGATACATCTAAACTTTTCGTGTAATTCGAAGTAATTAATTAGCCAACTCCTAGTTCCAGACACAGACGGGTCGCAGACCGCTCTTGCCAGTCACACCACGTAGTTAAGCATTAATATTAACTAAAAGTAAATATCCTTACACACGGCCTATACACGTCATTAGCTATTCAATGTAACGGAACGGAGTACCATAAATAATTCAGGGATCGTTCTCTAAGTCTATGGTCAGTGGCAGCCCTGTTTCCTACGCTGCCTACCTTCCGGTGCGTCTAATTGATTCTTTAATTCGAGTTTTATCGCGGTGTTATTTAAATGAGATGGCTCCTAGATTTCCTCTTGAATTAGCAAACATCGTTAAACGTAGGGGAGGATTTTAATTGCAATTATCGGTTCGCTGTTGATGATTCAGGATTTTTGGCTATATCTTCTAAACTAACTCTGCCCGTGATATCACTCACGTGAAATTTATAAGCTATGTGTTATTCCGCTTAGCAGAACTGCGCTATCATTATATTTCGCCAATACAATGAAATTCTTGTCTTTAATAGAAATATAGATATTTTTCATTCAACACTGGTCCAGTTCCGGAGACAATTGAATTTCTACCGTAAAGAGACAAATTATATTTAATATTGTACCAATTTTCTTTAATATAAATAAAATTCTATAAACATGATAATTCATTGCATTACGTAGTTATATATTATTTTCTGTTTAGTTTACTTTTCATTATATAACCTTATCCAGCTATTATATATTGAATGCGTCTATATAATTTAGCTTTTAGGCATACATAGTGTTGGATTACAATCCAGTTTTGTACCGAACTACACGCTTATAATTATATTGATTGTAATCTTTTTTGTATGCTAATAATCTTTTTAAATTATATCCTATGTATTATTCTGATATATAAGTTGTATTACTGTAAAGTTTTTGGGTGAAATTAGTAAAAAACATCCAGATATCCATCCATACTCACAAACTTCCATGTTTACTATATTAGTAAAAACTGCACATCAACGCAACCGTAGTATTTGAACCCATTACAGTGCACAAGTGGGTAATCGTTAGTAATAAATCAATTACAATGTTGTTCTCACAACGAAGTTCATTATAACATAAGAATATACACTTTTTAAGACATTTACGGTTGATTTAGTAAAAAGTTGAAAAGTCAAGAACTAGTGACAATATTTTGTTTGCACTTGACTTAGTCAAGAGTTTACAAGTGGAGTGGAGTGGTTTAGTGCGTGGTTAATTTATGATCAATATATAATAATTTATATGACAAATACCCCGTGCATGATGAGACTGTTAAGAATAATTGTTGTAATACTTTAATAGTGTTAATTATTAAATAAATCGTTAACAAACACGGTCAGATTACATTATTTTGATGCCAATCCAAATTACAGAATTGATTTTGAAGAAATATCTACGGAACGTATCTAAAACTATATTGTTTCAAATATAAAACATTTTTTATATCTCTTATATAGATGATACATCAATAAGTAAGAAACAGAAAAAATACAACCTTTTCATAGTTAATTTTTAAGTCGGTTAACAATACAGCCAAACTGAGAAAACGTTCCCTTTCTAAGTCGGTTACAAACGAATTTCAGTCATAATGTCATTTACCAACATTTCGACTGCAGTCTTTCAATGGAGACCGCGAGCCATGGTATACGTTTTTACAAGGCATTGTGGGAGGATAAAGGGCTGGCGACAATACGCTTGTTTAATTAACCACGACCTTAAGCTTAATTGTAAGTGCAGTTAAGCCGGGGAACACGTGTCGAGTGTTCGGAGAGGGGTTGGAGGGGGGAGACATTCATATTGAAATTTTACAGTTCTTGAATCGTTATTGGATTTTTCGAAGGGTTTGTTTGGATCCGTTTTGTAAATTAATTGGCGTTCCATTCTGAATAAGACCCTTTTTAGACGTTTTTGTAGAGTTATTTTAAAGCCACTTTGGTACGGATGCAGTGTTAGACCAGTTATGTGGGTGGAATAAATTTTTAGGCTTTGATTATTGAAGTATAAGGAGGTCCGGTTTACAAACTATTCTCAATTTCTATATTATCATAATCATTTACCGTGTGTATGTGTGAAAAACGACATGTATGAAAGGACATTATTATTATTACTACAAGTCTTCGATTTGTTTAAATTGTTCAAATAATTTTCGAGTTTATCCAGTACAAAAAAAACCAGTTAAATACATTAGAATAGAATAGAAAATTCTTTATTCAAATAAACTTAAATTTAAACAGTTTTGAATAGTCATACTTCTTTTTTTTAAGCTGCAGCTCATTCGGAAATCTGTGTTATCACAAGAAGACCACGCAAGAAAATATTATGATATTAGCTTCAGCTTCGAATTAGCTATTAGAATGTTAGATAAAACACATCTAACTTTGACGTATATGGAATTAAGGCCACAAGTATATTTTAAGTGACCAATAAAGAGCTAATCTTTTCCCAACCATTTGAATAACAAACCAGTACCCACCCTCGCCGTCCGACAGCAGTAATCTCACGGCAGCATTGTCGAACCTACAACCCTCAGGCTGCGCTGCACAAATAATGGCACACTCAACCCTGTTTTCTTTGTAATCAGCCCCTCAGCGCGCGCCCCTAATGATTTCTCTTTCTTATTTGTTTTTGTTCCGTAATTGTTGTTTGGTTTTGCTGCAAATTGCTTGCGGTTATAAATAACGTCGGAGATAGTGGCGGCGATCTGCAATGGACATGTTCCGACCTGTCCAGGGTGATCAACAGCCTAGGTTTTAATATTAATATATATTTATGACTATTAGACAGGCACAAACAAACACAATTAAAGTTTGCGAACACGCTGCAAAAGTTTTGTATGAACGTCCGCTACACTCTTAAATAGAAAAGTTTGCATCGTGCCACGAATCGAACCTGCGACCATAAATGTGATGTCAATATGAAAATACGAATGTTTATAGTTATAAGAGCAGAGTAAGGCCGAAAAGAGACGTATAAGGTTGTGTGAAAGATGATATAGCAAATACATAAATATTTTATTTCGTAAATAAATACATTTTATACATAGAAAACACCCAGACCGTTACAAACAATTCTACTAATGAATACAAATGTTTGACCGTGCGAGGAATCGAACCCGCGACCATCGGAAGTAAGACTGTGTGCTAAACCGCTAGACCACCGAGGCTATAAAAAATACTTCTTTCCTATTTATACCGCATCCTATATTTCATACTCGTCGGGTATAAAATCAACGGATTCAATATCAGAGGTTTTGCATGTATGTTTGTGTAACCCGACACCTCGCTACCAACTCTTTGTTTCACCCCCACCCCTAACGTTCATATATTTATTCATAACTATTAGGTAATACTGCGGTTGGCATTCACTCTTTGTTGAATACTACATTCCGTTTGAATGTCCCTTTCATGGAGCATAAATTGTTTTTTTATTTACTTTAATAAACACAATGTTGTGCCTATAAATAAATTTTATTGATTATACCTTGCAACTCTTTGGTTGCTATTTAAATAAATGAATTAATTGCGTGTGGTAATAATTTTCTTTTATGGCAATACTGTCGAATGAATAGCGAGGACTTCCGATTAGTTGTAAGTTGTCTTTTTGATTATGAGTCTAATTTCTGCCTGTGACTTTCACTATTTGAAAGGCACATTGTTCTACGTTTAAAAGGTGTATTATTCCAGAACGACATTTGCTATATATTAAGTGAATTTGTACAAAATTATACAAACGGGCGACGCCGGGATATTCATTAGCTAATAACATATAAACAGCATGATATTATGCATAAATTAAAAAAAACTCATATTTAAAAACTATTATAATAGCAGCATCTCAAGCTAAGCAGAGCTTTTGTTATGGGTACTAGACAACTGATATAAATACTTAGATTTTTTTGTAAATACATACATATTATACATAAAAAACACCCAGACAGATACAAACAATCATACTCGTGAATAGAAATATCCAGACCGTTGCAAACAATCATGAATACAAATGTTTGCACCATGCGAGGAATCGAACCCATGACCATCCGAAGTAATGGAGTGTGATAAACCACTAAACCACAGAGGTCGTCGAACAACATACAACAATACTCCCACACTGGAAATTTCCTGTTCAGAAAAAAAATAACGGACATATCTTAATCCCACCCCCACACACGAGATGCAAAAACGCTGTCGCCTAAAAGCGAAGTGAATATACGCACCAACTTGCCCAATAGGGAGATAAAACTTAACAAAAGAGATGATTGAAAGAGACCTTGTAAAACTCCCCCTAAGTGTATTAAACCGGCTGAAATTTCCGCAAAACTGAAACGGGACAAAGTGAAATAATATAAATACTTTCAATAATAAAAAGTTGATATTGGACCAAGTTTTTTTTCAGCTCGTGTGGTCCAAGATGCAAGAAAGTGCGGGGGCTGTATAAATAACTATACAAAACATATCTTTTAAATTAATCTATGTGAAATATCTGGAATACTTAGTTTGGTAGTACTTTATAATATGCTGAAACAACTATTTGCAGTTATAAATCGTAATTTATTATACAAAGTTTCAAGAATTGGGCACTTGATAAATCCGGACTTTCCACAGACCCATTTAAAATTCGGAAGCATCAACTCCTTTACTTTTTTTATTTTCCAATAACAAGATGTATGAGAAATATAATTGAAAAGTTATTTTGAGCGTTACAATCCTTTACGCATTGTGATACATTGTGATATAGTGATACACTGTGATATAGTGATATATTGTGGTATATCACGTGAAATTGTATCAAGCTAACGGCCTAGTTTATTAATAAATGTACATATTCAACTCAATACAAAACATCAAAAGCTTCAAAATGTTAGGACATTTGTAGCCAATTATTGATACTAACTTGTCTTCCATAGTATTCATTGCTACTGCTATGGAAGAATTCGAGAAGAATTGATAAGAAACACATATATTTTAAAAACCACACTTATTCCAAAATCAAAACCGCTTTAATTGTGTCACTTGTACCATCTCCTACATATCGAAACAAGGGGCGAATCCTGGGAGACGAGGTGGAAAATTCTAGCACGTATTATGATAAACAGCAGCATCCCACCAAAAAGTTTGCGACTGTCCGCGCATAAACAAAACAGTTTATACAAATGTAACATCTATACCCTCGGCAGAGCTTTCCTTTGCTAAGTGAAAACTTTCTCCAACTTTTCCATCAGACACTTTTTTATCATCTAGACTTCTAGGTACTTTATGTATTGTATAAATCTGGCTACTAATGTAATAATATAAAAATGGCACTATTCAAAATGTACATTTTTTTTTTCAAGACAATCATTTAATAGTTTTTAAATTTATTTAAATTGTTTTTTCCTTTAAAGTTTTAAATTTACACAGAAGTATTGTATATCATTTTAAAAGTATTTCGATAATGATTAAGACGGTGTGGTTAATTTAATTGACTTATATAAAAGAAGGCAATTCTATCTTCTAATTTTGAAAAATTACATTCTTCTATTTAATTTAGGTTATGTTCCACTTTGTAACAGCAATACATTATTATTATTTTGTTATATACTTTTTATTATGCTCCCTTTGATGAGCTTTTACACTTGTTTTAGTGGATGAAAATCAACAAACAATGACAACTATAGATGATGATGATAATCTTGATTTGTAATATTTTAAGTTTGCGTTTATAAAAAACTAACCACGGCTTCCAACGAGTGTGCATGTATTATACATTTACCTTCTCTTTGAATCAGTCTATCTATTTCTAAAAACTGCATTAAGTCCGTTACGTAGTTTTAAAGATCTAAGCGAACCGGCAACGGAAGCGACAGTTTATACTATCTAAAGATATATATTACAAGTATATATTTATAAAAAAAGTCTAAATTTTTGTAATCATGTCATTTGAAAAGAATAAGAGCTGAGTTTTTTGTAAGTTCTTAGCTCGAAGGTACTCCGAACTGACGGTAGATTTGACATATCATAAGAGTCTGTAATAGACCTACATGAACGGTAACTCTGAATTTTTTTAATTTTGATTATGCCACTTACCATAAGGTGAGCCGCAAGTATATCTGTGTATACCTATTATATATGAACAAATACCGGGTCCGTTACAGAAAATAAAGATGGCAAATACTGTGTTACCCAAGTACATTAAATATAAATACAAGACAAGGCGACGCGACTGACACTCCCTCCTCGAATTTGTAAAGTTTCGGATAGTTAGGTAACTTTTAGTCAGTTGCAGATAAATAATAAAATCATTGGCTAAATAAATAAAAGGGAATAAAGCTGATATTTGGCAATTGAGAATTTACTAGCTGTTCCCGCGACTTCGTCCGCGTGGTTAACTTTATTTTTCTAAAATAAAAGTAGCCAAAATTACTCCTTATTACATCAGGTACCTGCTAAAAAAGTCCCGTCAAAATTGGTCGAACCATTTCAGAGATTAGCCGGAACAAACAGATACAAATATAACTAAAATTGGAGTGTCTGTTTGTAATATTGACGTAACCATGTTTTACTACATTCACATGAATATAAATACGGTACATACACCAAAATAACATTTTTTTTACAATTTTTGTCTGTCTGTCTGGCGGTCTGTTTGTTCTGGTTAATCTCTGAAATGGCTGGACCGATTTCGACGGGGTTTTTTTTGGCAGATATCTGATGTAATAAGGAGTAACTTAGGCTACCACTATTTTAGAAAAATAAAGAATAAATCGCGGGAACAGCTTATTAATATTATTATTATTAATACAAATTTTAGTACTGATGTTAATTATTATATAACTTATAGCACCGATAATTTGATAATATTCGTTATCAAATTTAAGGTGCGATGTTTGGTTTGGAGTCTATATTTGATATGTACAGTATATTAGAGTCATACTAGATACTACATTCATTTAAAAGAGCAACACACAAGTTTCTTTCTCATTCTTCTTGTGATGAGTCTGCATTACGAATCAGTGGTTGAATAAAAAAATGTAACTATTCAAAAGTGCTTATATTAAGTTTATTTGAATAAAGATTATTTCTATTTCTATATTATATACGTATTATATCATATTTATGAGTATGTTTTTGTCGGTCTAGATGTTTTCTATATATAATATGTACGTTTTTCGTAAATACGTATATACAATACAATCATACTCAAGAATACAAATGTTTGCACCGTGCGAGGAATCGAACCCGCGACCATCGAAGGTAAGGTGATGTGCTGAACCGCTAGACTACAGAAGCCGTTACTATACCATAACGGTCTCAAATAAATCATGGGTGACTATTTTATATTTGGATACAAACACATATAACATGGGAATGTGTTGATAACGGGACTGATAAGGCATCTTGTCGAAATCGAAATGACCGATAACCAGTTTTATAGGAGACATGCGTACAGTGATAAAACACTTGAGGATACCGTCACCTGCGCATACGCAAGCAATAACATTTGGCAATGATCATTTCTGTTGCATAATTTATTGATTTATATAACTTCAATGCAAACTAAAACTAAGATAAAAGTACATATAAGGACTTAACACCTTTTGGAATTTTCTACTAGACAACCAGAAATATAATCAATAAGAAATACAATATGTCGTAAAGAGTATATACTAAAAGTAAAGTACAAGTAAACACATACATACACACATATAATATACTAGCTGACCCTCAATATAAATGACGTTCATGGATAATTCACACAACGCCATCTATTTCTACCCCAATGATAATTTGTATTATATTAATAAGATATATTTTGAAGATAAATAATTAAAATTAAAGATAATAATGTAGTTGTCGGTACGTTGCCAATCTTTAGATCTCTTCGTCAAAAACATTAATTTTATAACAGAAGTCCATTTACAACTCATATAAATATTTAATTTTAAACTTTTGTGTTTAATACACATTATTTCAATTATTAACCGGGTCTTAACACGAATAATTTTAAGATCCGGTTAATAATTTAAATCATATAAATAAAAATATACATTTTTCTATAGTTTGTGGACTGATAATCCCATAGGTCTCTTTGGCAAATGATGTCAAGTTAACCTCCACGCGGTTCCCCTGAAAACTATCGTGATACATTTCTAGTGAATATGCCTCGATGGGTTAACTGACCTGACCTCATGTTCATCTTATCATCCTCTACTGGTGCTTCGCCAGCGTAAACCGTTAGCGCAGGCGGGTGTACGATTCTATTATTATACACTAGCTACTCGGCTTGGCTTCGCCTTGTACATGTATTATATACATAAACCTTCCTCTTGAATCACTCTATCAATTAAAAAAACCGCTTCAAAATCTGTTGCGTAGTTTTAAAGATTTAAGCATACCTAGGGACAGACAGTTACAGCGACTTCGTTTTATACTATGTAATGATGATAAAAAAAATATCACTGGCCAATTCACACAGTACCATCCAGTCCCAAGCTAAGCAGAGTTTGTATTGTAGGTACTAGACAAGTGCTATAAATAAATAGATCCATTTTTGTAGTTTATAATATTAGAAATATATAAAATAAACCCAATTCTGAATGTGTAAGTAGATACAAAATATTATTATCCACAGCGGATGTAAATTTGAGAAATCTAACAAGGTTATATTTAGATGTGTGTGTTTTGCATACATGAATAATGTAAACTTGTAAAACAATGACAGAATAACTTACACTTGTTGGTCACCATCAGAACCTGAATTTTACCATACGATAAGTACGTAAACCTTAATGGTACACATGTGTTATGTATCGAATTCTCCAAAACGTTTAAACCGATTTTTGATGTATATTTGTTAGATGATAAAGGTAGACTGGTGGAGGACTGGTTATTTCCGGATAGTGGCGTACATAATAATAATAATAATAGTAACAAAAACCAGCAAAATCTGAGAAAATGAGACAACAATGATAATAATAATAATAACTAGCTTTGCAGTGACATGGGGGAAATGATAATAAATCTATCACCCCATCAAAGAGAGCATATGAAAAAACATATGCATTTGGGATTAAGAATGAAGTGAATTATGTAAGAAATCTAATGATATTAAAATGTCAAATTTAATTAATTTTCAACTAGTGTTTAAACTAGAAAATTAATACAATTTTTCAGTTAGAGTACTGGATGAAAACTTTCACTCTGTACGTACTCTGTTATTACAGAGTGGTAATATCATCTGAAACGTTAGAATTAGTGAACGCATATCACTTCCTAAGCTAACATTGGTCGTTGCTATTAATAGCTCCTACCCCCGGTGCTAGCACCCTTTAAGAATTCGACTAATAGAATGCGGATAGACAGACAGACAATCTATCACCGGCCCCTCCAATGTATTATTTATGGGGACATCCTGAACGCAACCCACTGCTAATCTTTCAATATCTTAAGAATTTTGGGGACAAGCTGGGGACGTATCGAATGCGAATCTATGTTTTTGTATATCGTAATCCTAAAGACTTAAGGATTATTTTTGATTGACACAACGATACTGTCACAGGTAATGCCACAGCACTAAAAGAATCTCTCAATATCGGCACGTCTGCGTTGGATCTTAATTTATGAGCAATAAAGGTGGTTTCTGAATGCATCGGAGCGGGCATAGGTTTGTTTTGATAGAACAATTGTAGGATTTGTTTGTTTTCGTAAGGAACGAGAGTAATGGCATTGCATGGGATGTGGAATGGAATTAATGGTGGCGCATTAATGAATTTTCGTTATGAAAGTCACTCCGTAATGGGATGGTTTTACTGCAAATGGATGCTAATAAAATAAGTGTTGTGCGTGATTTTGCTACTTTTGCGGCATAAATGTTGCTATATTGATTATTAACAATACTAATAGTTTCATTTTAATGCATATCGTAATGGAAATGAAATTGAATGGATTGTTATTGAAATCTTTAATTAGCCCACCATTTTTATCACATTAAATCTACTTTGATACTTTTTTTTATATTTAACATTAGCTATGTAAGAAATATAGCGCAGTAACGAATATACAGATATATATAATTAAGTACATTTACAGACTTGGGTTGGACAATTATGGAAATCTTATTTCGTTCAATAAGCTGAACTTAAAATACCCATTCTGAATACTCATTATAATAAGTGTATATTAGAAGATTTAAAATAAATACAAACGTAACAGCATGCCGTCCATATCTAAAAATACATCACTTAGCGGCAGGAGATGAGGAAAAAAAATATTTTCGAGATCCGCCGAGCGAGGGGCCCCAGAATAGCTCCCTGTGGGACTCCTTTACTCTGTAACCGGAGTTGGCTTGTTTTACACACACTCGTCAGTGGTATGCAGTGAATCTAACACGGATTACTATTTTGTGGAGTCTTCTTATGTTATAATGAAGTTTAATGAAGTTTCCAACCGATTCTAAATTAGCTGGTCCCAATTTAATAGTATTATTTTTATTCCAATACTGAAGAGATATTGGTGTTTTCTGTCTGAGATCAATAGGATATTAGTTAGACTACTTTGATAAACATTTTAACAAAACTAGTATTCCGTTTTTAATAACAAAATGTGCTTTTAATTAGTAAAATAGCTGATATTTGAACTCTTCATTTTAAGCGAAAACGAACCATAAATACTTTGTATTTGCATAAAAGTTTGCAATATCAAAGATTCCATTCCTGATAAAATATTTCAAGTTAATTAAAACGTACCTGCGATACCCGTATATGATAGAGCACTCTCAAAATATCTCACCAAACCAGAAGAGCATTAAATACCAGATATTCAGATATCAAAGAAACTTACCTGAAACAAAATTAGTGCAACAATTAGAAACAGACAAAATCGATATAAAAAGTCGAGGCGGACCCAACTCAACCACTGTGGTATTTTAAACAACTCCTATCCATCATTTGGAAGTTCTTAATTTAAAAATGGCCGCGTGTAATCGAACCGATGTAAATGAAACTGCGTCCGCGCAACTCATTACCGTTCTCATAACGAGCGTCCGTAAATCAAGCGAACACCCAAAGGGCATTGTCTCGATCCTGGTATGAGATTGTAAATCGATACTCGAAACATCGATTCTAATGATTATAGCATTGTTAACATCGATAGGAATGGCATCTCATGTGATTTTGTTGACAGTCGAATTGTTACTGGCTACTAAAAATCAACCTTCATGAATGCCTACTGTAATCATTATATTTTTTAGATTATTGGAATGGGCAATCAGCCGACAGCCGATGGTAAATGGTAACCGTCGATATATACACGAACAGTACGGATATCATGTTATCATGTGATGTTCGTGGTTGGACCAACGCATTGGCAGTCTTAAGGGTTTAGATGTCATTACAGTCTGTGATTTCATTTTTATTATTGTATTGTTATATATTGTTACTGTTACTTGTTACTTTTTTATACCAAAATAATTGTAATATCATGTAAAATTCTACAGTATTAGTTCTTATCTTTGCCAATAATCCTAGTATACAGCATCTTCTCGTCGTTTCAATTAATGTTTATTTAATAATAGGAATTTTTCTTTCCTGTTCCGAACCTATTGGTTATAGCCTGATGTTTAACCTTCCTCGATAAATAGGTTATATATTACAAGAATTTTTCAATTAGAAAGTATAGTTTCTGAGATTAGCCCATTCAACTGAACAAACAAATTCTTCAGCCTCATATTAGTATAGATATCGAAAATCGTACTTTGTTTGCGAAGTTATTTCAATTTGGACCTTAATCTGAAAACGGGAAGATTTAAAGTGTCACCCGGGTTTTTCGACAAAGGTGATCTTGGTGCTTGTCCCAGAATCCGACGAATGGCTGCCAAAATAATTGACAGTCCCGCCGTCGACGGCCAACGGTATGTTTCGCAATAATGAATCTAATTTGGTCTGAATGTGTTCGTTGGATCATTACTGCAATTGTGCTACATTAATTGGTACTTTGTTAGTTTAACCTCTCTTGAGGTAATGTACTAATCTCAACAAGAAAGTATTTATATCAGTTGTCTAGTACCCATAGCATAAGCTTAGCTCAGTTTGAGATTTATCCTGTGTAAATTGTTCTCAAATATATTATAGGTAACTACTATTTTTTGTGTGTCTTTTCATCTATCTTTTATATACATTCGTCCACACTCAGACTAACCAAAAGGACATTACGTCCAAAAGATCTTATCTAAAACTAGCTGTTCCCGCGACTTCGTCCGCGTGGAATATAACTTTATTTTTCCCTTCCCTCCCTTCCCTCCTTATTACATCAGGTACCTGCCAAAAAAGTCCCGTCATTGTCGGTCCATCCATTTCAGAGATTAGCCGGAACAAACAGACGGACAGACAGACAAAAATTGTAAAAAAATGTTATTTTGGTGTATGTACCGTATTTATATTCATATTATTATATTCATCATGCATGTTTATCAGTAGACACTCCGATTTTATTTATATGTATAGATATATGTTGCATGTCAAATGACATATGTGTGAAATGACAAAATGTGTGAAACTAATTCTAAAGACGTTTAAAAACCACATATGTATCACATTTTAAGCAATAAATATTCATTTCATTTTCATTTCATTTCATAGATTAGCTCAGCTTGGGTTTTGTCCTATGTGAATTATCCTCAAATATATTACAGGTAATTAATATTTTTTATCCGTCATTCCATCCTTTCATATACTAGTCCACACTCAGACTACCCAAAAGGACATTAAATCTAAAAGACCTTATCTAAAATTGAACTTCGTTATCTAGTATCTTTGTAGTTTCTCGTGTTATTGTCATCTAAGTTCTAGGTTCGAGACCGATATATTGTATCTAGAAATTACTGTAGACGCTAAACTTCTTAGTTATTTGTTGTTTTCTTGTAGATATAATCTGTTTCTTGTATATCTGATTATGTCAACTATAAGCTATTGTATTTTTCATGAGTAGGTCCTTTCATAAGAGATTTACAGACTCTATTCTGAAAATTCTTTTAATAATTATTTTTATATCCGTATAACATATATATTCCATATTACAAATCCAAATACAAGTCTAATAGCTGTCAAGCAGTAAGCCGTTTGACACCTAGTGTACAGGCCTAATGAAATAAAAATAGATAATTTCTCGAGGATCAATTTAAACTATCCATTTGTCAGAAAATATGAAAGAGGGTGAAATAGGGTAGATAAGTTTGTACAGATACAGTCGCAGGTAACTACTAGTTATCAATATACTTTGATTTCCACTAGAGTGAAAATCTGTATATGCAGTTAGGTTGGCATGTAAACTTAGCTCTCAGATTAAAACCTTTGAACTTTTGCAGCAATTTAACTGTATATCATGGGATTCCAATTGAACAAGGTTTTTGTTTTCCACTGACATGAGAAATAACAGGTTCTCTGCGAGGCGACGGATTTTTTATCTAATTCAATATAAGCCAGCCAGTTATCGCCGTGGAAGTTTTTTCGTATATATCTACCTGGCATTTGACTGATATCCGAGAGTTTATTTGCAATTTAAATAACCAATATAACATAGTGACGCAGTTGATCGCAGACAGCGCTGCTGACCGCCGCTAGATGCCAATAAATCCCGATATCACTGACGCGTTGTTGAGCGCAAAAACAAAACGCAACGCGCTACACCCATATAATTAAATACCGGTGACGAAGTATCAGCCGCGCGTCTAATTCGAGCATTATCCAATAGAACGTTCGAAATTCAAACCCGCATGTTCAAATTAATGTCTGTCCGTTTAAGAAAACAATTGACACAATCGCGCGTTCGGGATAGTTCGTTCAACTCGTTCGTGAATCATCGGGCCGTTTCGGGTTGGCATGGGGCCTAATCGTCGGGTGTCGGGCTCGCATATATCTCCGGCGCCGTCATCGGGGTTCATTCTTCAGCTGGTTGGGACGCGCGCTGACTGACGGGGTGGTGCGCTTTTGTTGCGGCTGACAAATTGTCGGCTCGTCGCCGTATTACGTGGCTGCACGCACCGGTCACCTGTGATGTCGCTCTTTCATTCACTTGTCCATCCGTGTTATGCACGTCCAGTATTGTTTGAACTGTCCGTTCATCTTCATTATCAAACCATTACATCACAACTGAACGTTGAAAGGGTTTGGGGATTATTAGTAATAGGGAGCAGAGGTTTCATTGCCAGATTAATCTCCACGCTATCCCCCTCCTGGTTAAATTCTAGAGAATTCTACTAGCTAGCAGACCTGACGTCATCGCCACCCTATCATCTACTACTGGTACCCCGGCAAGGCATATTGCTAGCAGAGGCGGAAGCAAAATATAAAATTCATCGATAAACAAATTACATATAAAGGGCTACGACGCCTAGCATTCCAATATGTAATTTTCCTTAAGTCACTATTATATTATATATATTATTTGTACCAAAAATACAACGCGAATATATTATCTTCAGTTTGGTACACACCAGGCTCCGTGAATAGACGATGAGCTCTAATGAACGTATCGGTTACAGAGTCGGGTTACCTCTCGTTAGCGGGACTGATGTCGGTTCCTGCCCGCTTATTGTCTCCTAGTACATTAATGTAATAGCTACCGTCTCGATCATCGTGTTTCAAACTAAAAATATGCTAACGTAACTTAAGATATATGTAATCCAAAGTGGCCCTTGTGCTAATTTCTAATAGGATCATATTTGCGGTTCCTCTATCTTTTCATAAGAATTTAGAAAAATTGATATATTTTGAAAACATTAATAAACGCATTTCTTATTACTGTAGGGATTACAAAAAAGATCACATCAAAATAGATGATTTGACACATTTATCTATTATAAATATATATTGTAAACGAATTGTAAATATATTGCTGCAGAATGATGAACGTGTAGCTATTTTTTGTCCATAGAAATTTTAGAGACTATAATTGCATTAATACAAAGCCGCGTTGAGTTGTCTGTCTGTTATAAAAACAAACCGAAATAAATAAAGTTTTCCCTCAAGACACAAAAGACGAAAATAGCAATTTTTATTATGAAGTACGTCCTAAGTGGTACTTAAGTTCGCTGCATAACTTTAAGCGACGTACAATATTATGCAAATGTTATCGTTTTCTTTAAATTAAGGAACCGTACGACAACCAATTAGCTGTTTCATAATTAAACGCGTTTCACCGCCGCGGTGCGCGCAGAAAGCTATCGGATCCCTTCGATTTCGCTGCTCGTATTTTCAAAACCATCGGCCGTCTTTAAATTCGAAATGTTCTCCGTAAAGCGACCCAGTTTGCAATTTTGCCATCGAAGAAAACAACCTCTATTTGTGGTCCTTTTACGGCTCAAACTTGCATGTATGTGTGTGTTAGTATGTAGATATATGATAGTAACACGAGTGCCGTCGCCGTTGAATTATTCTCAAGATAGTTTCGGAGATATTGCGGTTGTGTTGTGTAACAAAACTAATTGAAATAAGCAAATTGAGCTTTCGGATGTATTTGCATGGTGTATCTACGGTTGGTTGCGTGGTGTTGTGGCAATTAGTTTTATAAAGAACTAGCCACTGCCCGCAACTTCGTCTACGTGACTATAATTAACTAGTCTAACAAGTACTTGTGTATTTATTTTTCCAAAATATATGTTTTGCAAAATTTCATGATCTAGCGATTAAGTACACAGCTTTACGTCCGATTCGATTCCTCGCACGATGGAAACGTTTGTATTCATGAGTATGATTATTTGTATTTGTCTGGGTATTTTCTACATATATTATGTATGTATTTACAAAAATGTATCCAAAAATTAAAATCAGATATTCGCTCCTTATAAGATATATGTGTACCACATTAGATTCCGTCTAGTATTCCATGACATGATGAAACTGT
The DNA here is from genome assembly GCF_030625045.1 of Achroia grisella. NCBI lineage: Eukaryota > Metazoa > Arthropoda > Insecta > Lepidoptera > Pyralidae > Achroia > Achroia grisella. Next base: position 1,769,222 of record NW_026712572.1, on the reverse strand, counting down.
AATAAAACAACGTAATGTTCTTAGCCGTATGCGTTAACGTTAAGTTTTATAACATCAATCCCAATGACACTACCATTCACGAGTAAAGGGTCAAATCATGATTTAGTGAAGTCATCAAAACCATAACAATACATAACAAACATTTTAATAAGAGATTTAAAAAACTTATTAAAAAGATGTGTAATTAATTGCATGCTCCATGGGAAAAAATGTTTTTGCTTTTATTAGGAGATACGGTTAAATGATAAGAAATATATTCCCTAATCTGTATTTGATAATGACAATGTTTACATGTTAGAAAATAAGTATAAATAGAAATACACTTTATTGAAATAAATTTAATGTAAGCACTTTTGAATAGTCATATTTCCTTGATTTTACGTCTCAATCGGAACGCAGAAGTCATCTCATGAAGAATGAACAAGAAACTGAATGTTGTTCAGAATTACATTTTGAAAAATTTTATGTGTATACAAACTATCAAATAGCAAAGATGACGTAAACAAATCTGCAGTTACTTTGAGTATTAATATATATCAGTCATAGTATTTTGGGGCTTTATAAATCGCACATGAGTTGGCTATATCTTGGGTCCGTAGTTGTACATATCTTCTAAAGAATCTTAGATCATTTATTCTTTCCTTTATACAATTGGCAGGCAGGCAAACTGGTCCACCTGAGGTGGTAACTATCAAATACCCGAACGTGTTGTTCGGAACATCACGTTATGAACGCCCGTGATACCACTCACTGCGTCGTTACACCGCAGTACCAAAATGTCATGACTCTTATCTTGTAATTTCACTTTTATATTTGTAATTTTCCATGTGTAATTCCATCAATCAGTGGCTTGACTTCGGCATTTAATTGATAGTTACTTAAGCGAGATGACTCAACAGATTATGTTAATACAGAAACAAAAAATATGTTAACAATTTCGTCTGTCTAAATATGGAGAATTGGAGACATTCAAGAGAAATTTTAGTACCAGCAACTTTCGCCTCGGCCAGCAGTTCCCAACTTCAGTGGTGCCAGTTTGGAATTATTCCCGCAAATTTGGGGGATTTTGTTATTATAGGTGGATATTTTTTATTAATTTGTGAGGAGTAGAATTTTTAAAATTGTAACGATTTGCAGCACATTAATGTACACCTAATAAAAATAACATAAGCCTGAGGGTTACAAAAAAAGCAGTATCAGTACAAAAAATAAGAAGAACATTATTACACCAGGTAATTATTGCAATCTACAGGGACTGTTATAAAGATATTCTTTATTTTTTCTTTCTAATTCGAATTTTGGGGAAATTGTGGACTAAATTTTAGGGGAAAGCAAGACAGTAATGGTAACAGTGTCCAAGTCCCATAACGGCACTGGCCGCTCGGCCGCGGCCGGCCAGTTTTCGCAGATAGCAACTCTCAGCGCGCTCGGCGCGTATTCCAAATTTGAAATTGTAATAACAGCCAGTATTATTTGAAATTTAATAAAAGGAACCCGTCCGCGGACGCCACTTATACTTTTTAATTTTATATCTCGATTGACCTTCGATACATTGGCCGGATGAATACATCGCCATTTTTTTTAACTTCGCAGTCGGTCCGCTTCTTTGGGTCGTTATAATCGAATTTTTACTTGCATAATTTCTTTCATAACGGAGTACGCGGGCACATGTTATATTCAGTATGTTCAGCAGACGTTTTGAAAACGATAAAAAATAAAAGTACTTTAGAAAAGTTTATTCAAGTTACTGTGTGCTAAGTGAACACACGTGCGTCGGTCCCGGGTTCGTTTCCCGGTTAAATTTAGAACGACCGCGCCGCGGAGGGGGGCGGCAGGGGTGGTGGGGGAATTAGTAACGAAGCACCTTTTTATAGAAGCGGCGTCGGAGTCGCGTCACACTATCGTAAACATACTTGGGTTGGTATGGCTAAATGATGTATCACCGCTAACGAGGGATAGGCGATCTCGAAAACAGTTTTGAATTTAGAACGCGAGAGTTCGTGTGCGGCCAGCACCTATTGGTAAGGTAATCCACAGAGCAATTAACACGACGTTTTATAAAAGTCGACACTTCACTTATGAGAATTGAATCTATGTAACAACCTACGATGATTTAAAAAAAGAAAAGATTTCACAGTTGTAAACAAAAACTGTTTTATTTATTTATTACTTTACATGACATCATTACATAGTAACTTGCTTTTTCAAGCATAGCAATGTAAACGAGAGATATTGACACTAGAGTGTTGTATCTTCCAGATATTCCTTAATACTGTAATAATATTTACTATGATGTAGTATTTACAACAATATAAGATATTTTTTGATTTAAGTGAAGTGAGCTTGCACATGTTTACTGCTTCTAAATTTTAATGTAAACAATTCCTTGTAAATATGCAATATTAAAAAGCACTGCTTACACAGTTTCATGTAAAAATAATTTTGATGCCAGTGACGCAAGATGTTAATGTGTGCTCTCGATATGCGCGCCATAACCTCGTCACTCACGGACCATAGACAACTATTGCTTTTTAAGGATCCGCGAAAATTAAGCGCATGGGAACCGCCAATCAGATATATGCGTTTAGAATAAAAATGAACGATTTTTACATGATTCCACAGTAAAACTGGCGAGAGACATAGCCGGCCAGCTGCATCGTTGCCGCTTGAATACAAAATACTATTATAAGTGCACAATATTTGCATTTTGAATTACGCGCTCGAGGCCTGGCAATAAGCTTGTGTAGTTCGCAAACGAACTAGAACAGAAGAGCGTCCACAAATATGAACTATACGGACTAGTGATCGGATCGGTTATCTTACATTCTATACATCTGATAAATCGGAAGAATTTTCCTAAAACTGTATAAGACAACATTTTTGTGGGATAAAAATATTTATAGGCCTGTTGACAAGCCTAATGCATTTCTACGACTCGAATCAGCAATGATCGATCGTTCCTGATTCGAGTCGGAGATATGCATTATTAGTTCGAACTAAAAGAATGAACTTTTTCGCAAGAGAGCTGTGAACTAAAAGGATCTAAGTCACCAACTGTTATGCGCAGGACTATCTGGCGCCTCCTTAGGCTGAGCTTTTAACGATAAAATTGTAATAATACGCCTCGCGACTTCGGGAGGCCATTGGTCCCCTACATTACCTACCAGTTTACATAAGGGATCCTTTTGGATAATCGACATAATCACTGGCTATCGAAGGCGGACAAAAAATTGAGACATTAGGAAGCGAGAAAAGGACAGGCGATGATAGGTCAAGGAGTAAGAGAGAGGTGCTATATCATATTGCATATGAGTTGAATATAATAAAACTCTACCTTCTTTTTTCATTTGTGGAAAGTTCACTACCAGGTCCAGGGTCACGGGATCGCAGTGGCAGTCGATCATGATCATCATGTAACTCTAACTATTGATATTTATATTTAAAAAATTGTAATTTCTACATTTTTTTTTACTAATGATTTACTAGTACAAAATTTGAGAACTTACACTATGGAATCTCACAAGTGACCAGGCGTAAGAAGGACGGGAGATTATATTCATTCAATTCGTGTTCATCATAAGTCATAAAATAATTTATGAATGGTCCCTAATAAGATAAATTAATATTAAAAAAAAATTGTTCTCTACAATTACACTAGAACAAAACCTAGTACCTCCCTATCAAAATATTTTTACATAATCGCACTGAACCGCTAGAAGTCAGACCACTTTCCCGCCAATAGCCATATTAAAAAAATAAATGCGTGTCTCTGGTCGCTGATATTATCTGTGACGCGCTATTGGGTAGGCGTGACCGCAAATGTTAAGTTCAAACAGTTATACAAATTCAATTCAATTTGTACCAACCATACATTCAACCATACATGGACTTGAAATTCAAATTTAGAAAGTATTAGTGGCTTGCTGCGGCTTCGCTCGTACTCTTAAATTTTTTTTTTTTTTAGGTTATAAACATAATATATAGTCTATACTCAGTATATGTAGAATACATTTAAAATTTATGAATTGCTCAGAATAGGTGCAGTGGTTTCAGAGTTTGATTATTCGACACTAAATATAGATATAATTTACCTTTTTTTCTTAATTTTGTTACAGTCACAAATGCTTAAATTATTATTTTTCTCTTCATTATGTATTAGGTATTCATTCACATACTATTTATACTATATAGAAAAACTACGCAATAAAAACGTATCTTAGTGTTAAAAATGTTAATTAATTCAATATAATGTGTCAATCAATCCGGCTCGAAGGACCGTTTTCATTAATATATTACTAGAACTTCTACTTGTAGATCATTCCAAAAAAATATGATAAATATTTGTAAATGATTATTTTCACAAAGAATATCTGCTATATATCTGCTTGATTGTATCTACCAATGCAAAGTCGGGGCACGTGACTAGTGAACAATAAAAGTTCCAAATTCCATAATGAGCGATACTAAACCATGAGAATGTAAGTAATTCGCGCTAAAATACAATCCATTATGTATTTAGTATAAGGCATGCGCGTACGCACCGCGGCGGGTAAATGATGCGTCGCACGAATCGATCGCAATCTCGAGCTGCGCGCGCGCAGAATGCCAACGGACCTTAACGTGGATCTAACACTGACTTAGTTTTTAGGGTTCTCTCGACAAAAACATTTTCGAATTTTTTATTTATACTACAACGTTGGCATGTCAAGCATGGGTCTTATAACTACACTTACACTAAAAATAATTATAAATGCATTATAATATAATTCAGTATATTTTACAAAGCGCCATCTAGTCTCAAGCTAAGCAGAGCTTGTATTATGGCTACTAGACAACTGATACAAATAAATAGATATATTTTTTCGTAAATACATACATATAAAACACCCAGACCGATACAAACAATGATACCCATGAATACAAACATTTGTACCGTCCGAGGAATCGAACCCGCTACCATCGGAACTAAGTTGGTATGCTAAACCGCTAGACCACCGAGGCCGCTGATATATGTCTATGATATTTTAAGGCGATATTGTTAATGGCAATGATCTTATAGCAGCGCAGTTAATGTTGCATTAAGTCGCAATTATTGGACAAACAAAGCGTGAAGGAAACGCTGTGGAATTCTTGTATAGAGTCTAGTAATAAAAGATTTTAATACGTACATTTTCCTTTTTCATAGAAATAGAAATAATCTTTATTCAAATAAACTCAATACAAGCTCATTTGAATAGTCATATTTTTTATTCTACCACTCATTAGGAACGCAGTTTAATCACGACAAGAATGAGCAAGAAACTTGTGTGTTGCTCTTTTCAATTGACATTTTTATATAAATAACAAACTGTCCCGGAAAACGTTGTTTTGCGTTAAAATAAAAAAAAATTAGGGGTGGACTACCCCTAACATTTAGGGGGATGAAAAATAGATGTTGGCCAATTCTCAGACCTACTCAATACGCTCACAAAATTTCATGAGAATCGGTCAAGCCGCTTCGGAGGAGTATGGGAACGAAAACTGTGACACGAGAATTTTATATATAAGATTAGACAATAAAAAGTAAGAGGCATGCGGTGATCAACATAGAAACCGCTACGCACTTATTCTTAGTGCAATCAGATAATATTGTCAGCGCTATGAATTTTAAGTTTTTATACTTTCAAGACTTTACATTGTATTGTCCTTCCTCCGATCGATTCCTCGTCTAATTCAAACAGTGATCGAAATTACGACGACCTGAGCCGAGGTTCGAAGCTCTAGCAGTGTCATCAGACTAAAGTCGTATCCATCAGGCGGCATTTGGCCTTCAGCCGCTCCATAAGTTTTTCCGCGAGTTTGGAGTTCCATCTGCACTCACCCCTCTATCGTTTGGTGAAGTGACAACTTCACTAAACGATACCAACCAACTGCGGCCAACAGCATAAGAATAGTTCGTAATAAAATTGACAATTTTAAATGAAGTCCTAAATATCTCCACTGAAATGGCTTAACCGACTCTTATTAAAATTTGTTTGTAATTAGCTAATCTTGGAACAGGACATAAAATATTTTCATACGGTTATTATAAGGGAAAACTGTTTCACCTTAATTTTTTTTTGTTTTTTACATTAGAAAACAAATACTACACTACATTTTCACCCTTCTACCATATTTCTTATAGCGATATCAATTCATATGACCAAACAATATTTTCTGGGTCAGTTATGTAGTTTATATAAAATTATATATATACTAGCTGCCCCCGCGCGACTTCGTCTGCATCACACTTATCATTATATATCGCCCAATTTATATAATATATTTCTAAATTAAATCATATATGATATTTTACCTCCTTAAGGGTAAAATTTTTACAAACTTTGAATGTCATATTTAGTCATATTTAATTAGCAGCCTCAAAAATAAATGTCACTCTTTTAGCTTCAAAAATGACGCGCTTTTTTCACATTCAAAAATAGCCTATTTCCTTTCTCAGGGTCCAGACTATCTGTGTACCAAATTTAATTTAAATCGGTTCAGTAGTTTTGGCGTGAAAGCGAGACAGACGGACAGACAGTAACTCTGTCTGTCGCATTTATCATATTAGTAAGGATGTAAGTACATTTGATATATGTCGAAGCTGTGAATGTGAAAAAGAATGTATGAAATTACAATCAGACACTTCAATTGTACATCTTACTAATATAAACTCGAAAGTTTGTATAGTATGAATGAATATATGTTACTCTACAAGCAAAATCTACTAAACAGATTTTGTTGAAACTTTAAAGTAATATAGCTTATACATCAGAATAACTCATAGGCTATAATTTAAAAAGATAGTATGGCAAATTGGGTGATTTATAATGATAAGTGTGATGCAGACGGAGTTGCGCGATTCAGCTAGTATATATCATTCATCTAGTAAGTGTGTTATAAAGTGATTAAGAAGAATAATATTGTTGAGTGATTTCTAAATGAATTGTTAACTTTATTACGCGTATAAATATCGAAATGAACAAGACATTAGTCAATAAACTTATTGTATAATAAATATTACATCAAGCAGATGACAATTATAGTTATTAAGTCAGTAAGTATTATTAAGTATAAGTAAAGAGTTAATGGAATATCAGCGCTGCAGATTTATCTGTAGCTGTATGCTGAGTTGGTTGGCTATTCACCGTTGCGACACATTAAGCCACATCCATTACATTTAACTACCTGAGCCCGCGGTTTCACCCACATGAAATGTACAGCCTATGTGTTATTCTGATAGCTATATTATTGTAAAGTTTCATCAAAATCCATTCAGTAGTTTTTGCGTGAAAGAGTAACAAACGTTAATAATATTAACTAGCTTTTGCCCGCTGCTTCGCTCGCGTTAATTCTGGACATTTCGTATTTTTCACAGATGACGACCTCGATGGTATAGCGGTCTAGCATACCGCTTTCCGACCGATGGTCGCGGGTTCGATTCCTCGCACGGCACAAAAATTTGTTTTCATGAGTATGATTGTTTGTATCGGTCTGGGTGTTTTCTATGTATAATATAAATGTATTTACAAAAAAAAAATATCTATGTATATGTATCAGTTATCTAGTACCCATAACACAAGCTTTAGCTAGCTTAACTTGGGTCTAGATGGCGCTGTGTGAATTGTCCTGATATTATTATTATTATTATTATGTTTGATTGCGTGCAGCATTATAGAAGTTTGTCTCTGATTGATTGTTTTTGATTGACGTAGCATGTTAGAGCTTTCTCACAGGTGAAAGCTAGACCAGGTTGAGTCAAATGTATTGGTAGTCAAAGTTATAACTCAAGGCAATATTTTCCACCATAGAATTCAAGAGAATGAAGTTATAGCTACTATGATGTCAATGCTGAGGCTCTATAACTGTGTTCCTCGAGAACTGATCATCAAATTAATATTTCTAATTAAGTATTTTTATATTAACAATTGACAAATTTTTACTGATCTTAATTTAATAAATTTCAATCAATAATTCCTGTCACTTATGTAAATATAATTTAGTGTACTATACAATTAAATAACAGTGCTATTTCTTTGAAAAAACTAGTTATTAGATCGGTAAACTACTGGATACTAGAAAGGAAGAGTTTGTAAAAAAATTGGTTTTAGTTTGCAAAGTGACAAATTTCATGAAAATATCTTTGTTCATGAAAATATAATTCTTATGATTGCTTTGTTTTAGATTCTCAACAAATTAAGATTTCTATATAGTACCGCAATATCAGATTATAATACATGCAGTATCTGTTCCACATTAACATTGGCAAAATCATAAACACCCCGATAAAGCCATAGATAAAAAAATATACTTGATAACTCATCTACTGATAGCTCGTTGTAGTTTTTCTACCATGGTAGTAGTTCTGGTCTAAAACTAGCTTTATATACTTAGTATAAATTGAATAATTACCAGTACATAATAAACAAATTAGATGGTGGAATGAACTGGTAAAGGTTTTCTCCAGAGATTACAGCATGGAGTTTTTCGTGCAAGGTATATTAAGGTTTCTTAAGGTTTCTCAACGGGCAACACTCCTGGTGTTTTAGGCGTCCATAGGCTACTGTAACCATTTAGCATCAGATGGGCCATACTCTTGTTACTACCATAGTATTATAGTATAAAAAAACAATCAATGGATTCAATTCGCAGCGATAACCTAGTTCTAAACAAACCAGTACCAAGCAGCATCCGTGTACGAGAATGTAAAGTTGTAGTCAAAATCAATCTGTCCAAGCATAACCCAATAGGCACTTCAAATAAATTTCAATCTAATTAAATTCGTTTTCCCGGGTGAAGCATTCCGGTGAGTTCAAAGGAACGTGCGCCTGCGCCAGCGCCGTGTTGCCATCTGTCACACGTCAGGGTACCTCTCCTGCCCCCTCCGGCCTCTATATATAGACGCTAATTAATTGGGAGACACTCTTTTTCATCATTGCTCTTTTTGCTACGCGATCTGGTTTTGGTGAGTTATTTTTTGGACTCGTTATTTCTGAAGTATTCCTTGAGATTTATTTAAAGGAAATTATACTATTAGTTGCAGTATGCTTTAGAACTTCACGTGGATTTGGTAACTGACTTACTCTGAATCTTAGACAAACACCTCGCATAGGATACTTGAGAGTTTAACAATTTTGGCGACATAAGATACAGAAGCTAAAAAGAGAAAACAAAAGTGCCAGATGCATTTGAGTAACTTACATACATGGTAATAGATTCGGTTCTCGGATATAACAATTTGGAGTAACGACTGGCTTGAATCGAAAAGATGTCATTGTGAAGTTTCAACATTCGTCATGGTATAAAAAACGTGACACAAGGAGGACGTCAACCAAACGTGATTCCTGGTTATGGACCATCATAATGATCTCCATAACTCAGTGCAAAGTGTGTTGAGTTATGGAGTTTTGTATAATTTCTTATTTAATACAATCGCGGAATCAATTCTCAGTCTGACTAATTCTAAACTTCTTGCTCTTAACTAACTGGGAGAAATAAAATGACATTTGTATCATGCCAGTAGGATAATTGCCTTTCTAGTCTCTTAAAAATATACCATTATTTATGACGCATTAAAAAATAGGGTTATCTCCATTATTCAAATCATAATTTGTTAGAAACACATAGGTATAGCGCCACAAATAAATAGAGACGTCTTGACACGGCGACGGTTCATGATAAACTGTAAATAGTGGTGACAACTGTAGAGGGAGACAGAGATAATTCATGACTTTGATACGCATAATACATCAAGGAGTGCGAGCAAGATGGAGCACCGCACGTAAAATATAAAAACTTGAAGCTGTTGATTTAATAATTTATTTGTTACACATTTGTCGTTGCGTGAAGATGGAGAGAGATACATGAGCTTTTTGTAGACCACTGGGATATGCGCATCAGATGTGATTTGAGTAATAATTTATAGTGTTTGTACAACGGATGTCACTGCGCACAGCGTCATAAACAAGTGGCTACTTTCATAGACAATTACGAGAAATATCTAAGTGATTGCATCGTAAACAAACTATATTATCGTTATTAATTTAAATTCCGAATGCTAAATATAAACAAAAGAATCTAGGGCAGTCTTTTTTAATTTCGAACATCTGCCTAATATTATAAACGCGAAAGTTTGTGAGTATGTATAACAAGATGGATGGATGTTTTGTTACCCTTTCACGCAAAAACTACTGAACGGATTTAGGTGAAACTTTACAGTAATATAGCTTAGCTTATACTTTAGAATAACAATTAGATAGCCTATCTGTTACTTTAAAAAGATATTACGTAAATTGGGCGATATAATAATTATAAATGGCAGCTAGTATGAAATATGTGTTCCTAATTGTAATATATAAAAATAAAATAACGTTTATAGTCTAAAATTCGAGAACGGCTGGACTGATTTGGCTAATTTTGATTCTGAAATATTTATAAAACTCCAAAGAAGGTATGAGTGGTCAGAAAATATGAAGACCCATGCAATGGAAATTTTATTTTCCCATACAAACTGTCCGTACCTGCGTTCAGAAATTTATTGCGTAAAATCTTTGACACATTATTTGTCCTTTCAGGAGTTCACATGGTCAGCTGGTTTATAATATTTTTGCGGAGGGCGCGTTCGGAAATCAATCATGCACGTATTAACGTGGTTTTGGTTCGCGCCAACTCGCTGTCTGGTGCGACGGGGCAGCCATATTTCAAATGCGTTTGAGATATAGAGAGCGTTTTATCAATGCATCGTCGCGCTGATTTCGATGATTTATTCGCAATTATTCCTCATGTTAATGCCCTTTTCACGGAACGTTCACTCGAATATTAGAGATGTTTTTTTCTATAATTAATTATGGTGATTAGTTTTTAAGTTAACAGGGAGAAGACAATAGCATTGATTATTTTGATTATAAGCATTGAAGTCCTTAATCTGTGTTACTCAGTTCCTTCGCATTGATAGATTCATAGGTTAAGTCCTAATCTTCAAAATAAGAATTGTAACAACATTCAAATCTCTGTTTTCCAGCACTCTGTATAAAGTCCAATTTCAGACTGCTTCATTGATTTCAGTTTTCAATACTTCTAATTTAATGTTCTTAAAGTATTATTATTATAGAATTGCATATAGTAATAAATGAAATAGATCACATTTTCATTACTAAATTAACTTTTAGAAAAATTGTCCCAATATATGAATTACTATTGAATGTTGTAAATAAGAATCTTAATAACACTCTGTTTATTCTGGCCGAGTGAATAAGTCGCGGTAATAACTACTTTATAATAAACAATAACTCGCTACTGTAAAGCCGTAACAAATTGATCTCAATAACATTTCATTTAATGAAAAAAGAAATATCTGAACATTTAAGACTAAAAGTTGAACGTCCTGCAGATCCATTCGGCTCGATTCTGACAGTTTACGTTGCGAGCCCAACTTGTGATAAAATATAGCTCATGTACAGACGGATACCGTAGCGTTTGGGGGGAAGGGGGAGGGTGCTCGACTGGGGCGCGGGGGGAACGGGAGAAGACGGCCGCAAATAGCGACCATCTCCGCCGAGCAAAACAATGCCAGTATGATATTATGGTGCGGACTAAAAGCGGAACAAGATGGTTCAATATAGCCTTTTGAAGGTACACAAGAAGCAAATTCGTCCTAATCAAATCTACACACTAAAGTAACTGCTAGCTTTGTAACCATTTATAATCAAAGACCCACCACTATAATAGTAAAATGTAGGATCATTAATGAAGCATCTAAAAGAAAAGATATCAAAAGAGTAAAAAGTATCAAGCGACATGAAGGGAAAAGGCAGAAACCGTAATAAGACAGAGATATGTACGGCTCTGTCGGGTCGCCAACTCTGTATAAATATAATAACACAACTAAACACGTAGGGACAGACGGACGGACGAGCGACAGCCGCGAGACGGACTATAAATAAATAATGCGCCAACATTTTATTATTATCATAGCGCGGGCACGTGCGGGGACATTCCAGTCACAAAACTGGCAGCTTATAGCGTACTGAAATAACTGCAGAAACTTGTCGACGGACAAAAACAATGAACACACAGACGTACAGATACGCTGCATTCAATTTAACTATTTATTTACATTACCAAATGACTATTGGCCCGAAAAGCGCACCTTGAGGTACACCAATAATAGTTGCAATATGAAGTGTGCATTTTATTTGATCGTGTGTCATTTATGTGTATAGTTTGTATCCTCAACAGTTGGCGTCGCGTGCTGCCAACCTTGCAAATAAACGTCAAAAGGGATTTGACAGTTGTCTATGGTTCATTTAGATTTTAATCTACGACACATTCTGGCTGGCTCTCCTATATTCAAAGTGGACTCATACATCTCTATGAAATATCATTCGTTGTAGACCATAAAAATGTTCGAATCATCTATTGGCATTATCAAATCAAATGTTTAAGATACAATACAAGTCTATTCTATGGAACTATCTGTGTAAAATAAATAGCGAATAAAAGGGCGTTCAAGAGAGAATGAACCAATAAACTGACAGTATTTTAACAGCAATTAAATACGAAAACAAGTCCTTTACAATCACTTGCAGTGTAAAGGCTTAATGCCGCCGAGAGCCCTGAGCAAACGCATCAATCATGAGAAGTTATATTACTCGTTATTTAGGCAACAGGCGTTGCCTTTTCAAATTAACTGTATAAAGTAATTTAGCGCACAGGTTATGTTCGATTAGAAGACATGACAATAATTATTAGGGTTAATTAATATTTATTCTTTTTCTAAATAATAAAAACATCAAGACACAAGACCTTAAAGCGTCAAAAAAAATTATCATAAAAAAATGGGCTGTCAAAATTAGTGTCATTTCTATGTGCACATCGTTATAGATAGAGGACCCTCCTAGACGCTCGTAGACTCTCTGCTTACGAAGAGAGACGCTAAAGAATTCTTTTGTACTTTATTGTGGGTGAAATTGTCAATTAACAAAAGTCTTAAAAATCTGAATGCATTTGCTACTTTTGTTTGTAAAAAAAAAAAACAAACAAAGGATATGTTTATCACATATATTAGGCATAAAATTCAAAATTCGAAGACAAAATCGTGCAGTTCGAAAACGGTAGCGAGGTTCTATTTGCGAATACGAATGGCCGTTAGCGGTAGTCGCCTCATTGATTATTATTTTAACGCACAATTAAAATTTGATGGCCTCTTCTACTTCGTTCATCTTCGACTTGCCTCGTATTAGTGGTACGTTTACGTATGTATTTACACTTTAACCATCACCCAACAACGAAATGCAGTCTTCACAACAAGAGTTTAAAGTTTAATTTCGGTTAGTACATCACGTCTGCATGATCTTTTTTGAATCCAACAACTACACATGAGTGTTGAGACTAACCGTCAATAAAAATAGTCGTAAAATAAAATTGCTAAACGAAATTACACTCTCTATCTGCGACAGTTGGACTTAAATTCCATTATGGAACTAAGAAGTCCGTATACCAAAGTGAGGGACGTGTGAAATAAAAATCATGCGTATGCACACATTCGTTAAGAATTGACACTTATTAAGGGGATAATTTTTTTAATTGGTATGACGACACCACTTTATTTAGTGCTGTTGACCACTTAAGTATTGCATGACAGTGTTTGATTTAGAATTCCCTTCGCTTGGCTTGATTGCATGATTGAAGCTCTTTGTTAGGTTCGTTCCATTATATATTTCCTTTTATAGTCAATATACGTTGATTGTACAAACAATTTCATATATTTTTCCTTTACGGGCTTGAAAATGGTTTAACAATTTATATCTACCTATATTGGAACAGCTTCTGAATCTACATCAAGCTCAAGTTTGATCATGCATGGAGTATTGTACCTATTTGTGGGATGGATCTGCCAAATATCAGCTGGATTCTGTTAAGTACCGGACTTTGAGATTAATTGGCGATGACACTCTAATCTTATTAGAGTAGACTTCACACGCTAGAACAGACGCTAAGTGGCCAGTCTATTCGTGTTTTATAGGATACAGTTTGCCGAATGCGCACAAAAACTGCATAATTTCTTCCTGCCGTCTCTTTACTACGCGAACACTAGAACTACATCAGAAATAATTTTCATGTATTCGCACTGAGCGGTTCGCGTTGTCTTTTCTATTACGCAATGCCAAAGAGAAGACACTTCCAAATTTTGTGTTCCCGGAGAAATACAATCTCTGATTCTTTAAGACTATGATGGATAGATTTCTTCTGCGTAAGCCCTTTTTTTAAACGTGAGGAAAATTTTCAAAGGACCATCACCCCACCTCCCTCTGGTACGGACGAAGTAAGCCTATTACATCCTAGGTCTTGCTATCATTTTCCATCAAATTAGATAAGACTAAACGCAAACCCATTCATAATAAAAAAATATAGATATATATCAAAAATAGTTACAAATATTATAGCCGCATGATGTTATAAAAAAATATTTAGGTGTGTCTATGATTCGTATAACTGGAGTGTAAATTTAATAACTCCAACTGAAACGCAACCGTTCCAAATTGAAATTGCTCGATTCAGATTTGGAATAAAGCTGCGATCGGCCTCCGGGCGCGTGACCAATCGCTAATTAGAAAATGTGCTCAAGAGACGTGCTTTTACGGAAGCCGATCGGCGTTCTGTAATTAAACTTTAAATTTTTAATTCCAATTTTTGATTTCGAACGCGCCATTTTACTCCCGGTGTTACTGTGTCGACGTTTATGGTCGGATTATATTTTTTATTTTATGGGCAGGCGAAGACAAAGCTGCATACGGATAACGGATTCTATTCGAAAACGAATTTCGAATGATGAATTAAAACGATGTAATTTTATATGTTCCTCAGGGCAGTACAAAATGTATTATACATTAAGAATTGAGTTTTAAAAACTTGAAACCATTTATGTTTGAATGTGAGAGTAATGTTTTACATTTAATTAATTTCTGAATACAAATTTAAATAATTTGTTTTCAATTACAAGCATTCTTGGGAGAAATGTGCATGAATATTTAGAATTCATTCACATCCTATCATCTTCCACTGGTGCCCCGTCAGCATAAACTGTTAGCGCAGGCGGGCGGGCATCATTCTGTTCACAACCTATTTTAACATTACATAAAATAATTATTTGGCACCACACGAGTTCTACAAAGCATCAAATAAAAAAAGAGTCATCAAAATCGGTGCATACAAAAAATACAGAATTGAAAACCTGATGCTTTTTGAAGTCTGATGAAATTATCGCTGATGACACTTGGATGACACCAACTGAAGTGCGTAACGTTATAAATTGAAATTCAAAAATCATTTATTCAAAATTTAATACAG
The DNA here is from genome assembly GCF_030625045.1 of Achroia grisella. Classification (NCBI taxonomy): domain Eukaryota; kingdom Metazoa; phylum Arthropoda; class Insecta; order Lepidoptera; family Pyralidae; genus Achroia; species Achroia grisella. Next base: position 1,753,856 of record NW_026712572.1, on the reverse strand, counting down.
TACACAGATGCAATTGAGAAGAACTGGCCAGAAACTCAATTGAATTTTTAATAATGCAGGCTTCGAAACGAATTAAAAAAATACATATGTTATCGATTTTAAAAATTCTTTTTCACTACTCTTGGTTCAAATTAAGGATTCTTTACTTTGTTTACGGTCAAAATTTGACATCATCAAAATTTCAAATTGTATTTTATCTCTTTATAACGTAAGCTTATATTACATTGATAATGATGATTAAGTGCCACATCTATCAAATTCAACAAATGGATGTCTATGGTCCGCACCATCTCAGGAATCATTGAAGCGTTTAGGGTGAACGGAAATCTCTCTAGTTTCGTGGCAAATGACTCCGCGGGGGTGGCCGGCAGCCCCCTGGTGTCACGCCGTGGTGCTTCGGAAACATCGGTGCTTGTACGCGGATTCGATTTCCTTTCATGTAAGTATTTTGTTCGTAATCACTGTATTTGTCTTCCTTTATATGTTTTTGTATGAACTTACGTTTGTATGAGATATTTGTATGATTAGAAAGAGATAGTTGTTATGCTTTGTACCTGATGCCTAAGAGAATATTTTTTTATAATACTAGGTATATCGCACGGCGCTGCTCAAGTGAAATATAGCCCATTGGTTATAATGTAACTGTCTATAGGAGATTTTTTTAATAGGTCAAGTATTTCAGGAGTATATTGTTAACAAAGAAACAAATGCAAAATCGATTCACTTTATAATGACGTTACAACGCCTTATATTCCAATGTTCGTGGGTTCGATTCCTCGCATGGTGCAAAGATTTGTATTCGAAGAGTATGCTTGTTTGTATTAGTCTAAATGTTTTCTATGTATATTATGTACTTATATATTACAAAAAAATGTATTTATGTACACATAACACAAGCTCTGCTTAGCTTGGAACTAGATAGCCCTATGTGTATTGTCCAGGATTATTATTATATTATACTAGAAAATTTTATACCTTTTATCAGCCACTTCTAGATGACTTTTTAAGTAATAAAAAATAGCCTATGTCCCTTTTGATATAATCTGTTTTTATGTATAATTGCATCAATATTGGTTCAGCCGCTTAGTCTTGAAAATGTTACAAACTAGCAGACATTCATATTTATAATATAGTATATAAATAGTATATATTATATATATGTTCACGACAAATAATACTCCGCGATCACTTGGCAGGGCGTCTTAATATCGGGCGATACAATTTTTCACCTGTTCCCGCCAAAATGAGGTGGTTATAATTTTTTTTATTCTCTCCTTGCGCGAATAATAGAACGCCCGCGGAGTAATTCTTTGATGTGGCACGTCTCATTTGTGGAGCGGCGGGTGGCCGATGTCTCAATCCCGGGGAAATATTAATGGAACATTGTTTCGTTTGGGAAACAGTTGTAGTGCCTTCATATTTTGAACTGAAATTGAGCACTTAGGGTCATCGAGTCATGCGGTGCCGTTAGGGCCGGCCCACGCTCCGAGCGCGCGAGAGCGTTCCATTTTTGAAATGTTCTTTATTTAATATTTTTAAATCATTCGTTTTGTCTTCCATGCAGCCAGAGCTAAAATAACTGATGACTTTAAATTGCATTCAGCGCCGTAAAATTTAAAGATATAAAAAAATTAAAAGTTATAATATGTCCAACGAAATTTCTTTTTTGCATCCGCAGATTTTCAATTTTATTTTAACCCTAGGATTTGCGAAATCTACGTACGGATTTTAATACAATTTTTAGCAATAGATAGAGTGATTCAAGAGGAAGATTTATATGTATATTACATACATACTACTGCGAAGCCAAGGCGGGTAGTTAGTTTTACATATAAAAAAATCTCAGGACATCTCCAATTATAGTTTCTGTTACGAATTTGCATTGTCTGTCAGGAAGTCGATATGTATGTATTAGATTAATGTATTAACACTATACAGAACTTTATGAGAATATCCCTGATATACATTTAATGGCGACCATAAAAAACATAAGAATAAACACAGTATTTTTCCCTGCGAGCAGAGACAAAGGCATCAGCAATTTCCTTAGTCCAGACACATTAAAAATATGGAGATGTTATCCTTCTAAAGGAAATAATTATAGCTAACGCAATGACGATAAATTACAGAACATTTACGACTAATTTATTAATAGAAATTTTGCGAGCAAACCTTAGTACTCGTAAATAAGTTCCCGCGGTGCGCCAATGGGGGACTATAAAATTCGTCCGCATCTGCAGATTGGGTACTGGCCGGCCAATGGACGCGCGTTCCAGATTTGAATGCGACGGTTTACGAGCGACAGGCGGTATCTTTTGCCGTTTTGGCGCCAAAATTGACAGTCGAAGTCCGACTGTCAATGTTTGTCAATTTTTACATGTACATTTGGTGAAATTTTGACTTTATATGTATATCCACAAATATGATTATATTATTTAATGATTTTTTCATTGATGGACATTTTTATTAATATCTCTTTCTATGCATAAAATAAACTTCTGTAAGTTGGTACCTCCTGCAATGCCTAAAATAAGTTGCTGTAAATTCGTACCAACTTACAACAACTTATTATATATCTAGACTTTCCGAGTTATTTTCAATACCTTACTAATGATTCCAATCCTTCTCTTATCTAAATTAACAAAGAATAAGATCATTAATGTCTTTTTAGTAATCTTAAAACGTTCAAAGTACCGGATCTGCCCGTGTCGTATCGAGTTACAGGAGCAAAAGTAGTTTCCGTTTTATTCATGAGTCATTGAAACGATAGAAAAAAATAAATTGTAGAATCTGTAGAAGCAGAAATTGAATAATAGTTTAGTTAATATAGTTCATATTAGGTTGATCAACATCATCAAATAAAAGGGCAAATTGGAGTCATATTGGATCAACATTTATAGAGAATATTGGAGGTTCGTGGAGTAGCAAGAGCTCCACCGACAAGAACGTTCTTAGAGTGAGTCTCTTAAATTATCTCTCTTCTTCTTAATCGTTCCCTCACTCCTGAGGATCGTGAGTCTATACTATCTTGTCGACCAGCCGTCGTCATCTGCTGCGCTCAGATGCCTTATGTATTACGGCGCTGACAGTAATGTTCAGTTGACGTGATATTTGTTCTGACCATCGGATGACACTTCGACCTCGATGTCTTTTACCTTCTTAAATTATAATGAATGAATACTATGCTTGTAAATTTATATCATCTTACTTGTGAGATTCATTTCTCGCGCGGTGCTATTATTTGTATATATGAGTGCGATTTCTATGTTGATTATCTATGCCTCTTACTTGTTATACTGTAATTATTATATAAAAAAAAACATCTATTCAAAAGAGCAACACACAAGTTACTTGCTCATTCTTCTTGTGATGAATCTGCATTCCGAATGAGCGGTAGAATCAAAATATGACTTGTGCTTGTAATGTGTTTATTTGAATAAAGATTATTTCTATTTCTATTCATGAGTATGATTGTTTGTATAGATCTGCATGTTCTTCTATGTATTTATTAAACAAAAATAAATTTAAGTATTTATTTCTGTTGTCTAGAACCCATAATCAAGCTCTACTTAGCTTGGGACTAAACGGATCTGTGTGAATTGCTTAGAATCATTATTATTTTCTTTTTATACTTTCTTATCATTTTGAATCAACTCGCTAACTATTACTCGCCTAATAAAATTCACTCAAATTCAACTAAGTTGCAACAATCAGCAGTACCATCCTCATTTCGTCACCTTCCAAGATTATGATAAGATTATGTCAAGGGAATGGTTACGATATCGCTAAATCGTGATAACATTTCATCACATCGCCAAATGTTATCAGCCATACAAAGGAATGGGATATTTGTTATCATCATGACAGGCACAAGCCGTAAGATTCGTCTCAAGTGTTACCACAGTATCAATGTATCTCTGCTGAACATTTGTTTAAAAGAGCAACACGCAAGTTTCTTGCTCATTCTTCTTGTGATGAGACAGTTTTCCGAATGAGTGAGGTGAAATCAAAGAAATACTGTATGACTACACAAAAGTGCTTAGATTTAGCTTATTTGTATAAAGATATTTTTATTTTTTTCAGATCTGAATGATACGTGAGTTACAATATAAGAGAAATATTTAAAATTACAGGATAAGAGGCGTGGCATCTTAGACCTTTGACGCATCATCATCGAGTACCACAGTCATCACATAATAATATGATATCCATGGTACTGTACCGCTTACCATCAGGTGAGGCGCCAGCTTTTGTCTATTCCAATTACAAAAAAACAACTGCGAGCGATTCTTTTTGTGTACTATATCCACATAACATCATAGTATAGTAAGTTCCTAAATCAATCAATAACATATCGTTTTGGCGATTAGCTAGATACCCCAGTCACGTGTATGCTTACGAGATGCCTATTAGGAAACCATGAAAATGTATTTAATCTAAAAGTATATAAAAAAAACAGAATTGATAGAGTTAAGTACATCTAACTTGGATGTTTGTTACTACTTTACGCAAAAACTGCAAAATGGATTCTAATAAAATTTGATACAAAAATAGATCGTATTCTAAATTAACACATAAGAAAATGGCAAAACGCAGCTACAACTAGAATTTAATAGTGCAGCACACAAAGTAACGAAGCCTAAGGAGGGTCGTTACATTATTATGTCTTTCTCCAATGAAAATGCTATTTTAGAAGCAGATAATTAGCGTGATTTACAACAATCCCGTGATCCTATGTAAAATGGTGGTTAAATAGAATTTACAATGTAATAAAGCAGTCAAGAGGAGCGCAGTGACAGACGGCCGCACGTAATGGACGTGCGTACGCGCAACTAAATACTGCCAACGCGACTCTACATATCAATTAGTGTTTCCAGATAATGCTATTTATTGTGCCACAGATACTATTCGCTTGAATCACTCTATTCTCCCAAATTTGAATTTAAAAATGAATCTGTATTATTGTAAACATGTACAACATTTATTTGTAAAGAATACGAGCTGAGATTCTTGTCAGTTCTTCGCATCTCGAAATCATTCCGTACTGACGGTAGATTTGACATATCACAAGAGTCTGTGACATGTCAATAGACCTACATGAATAAAGATATTTTGAATTTGAAATTAGAAAATCTAAAATCAGACTCTAATGAAGATTCGAAAAAAATTGTAATACAGAGCAATTAACATAACATTTCATAAGAGAAAGGTGCCCTTCCTTATGAGAATTGAACGAAATTTTAATCTATGTAACAACCAGTGATCATTAAAAAAAGAACAGTTTCAAAAAATGTTTTGTTATAATTTAAGCGGGCTTGCATATGAAAATACATATACAAAACCTTCAAACAAACAACAAGTACTTGTAAACATGACGTGCAAAAAAAAAACACTATTACCACATTTTCATACAAAATATTTCTTAGTGACGGAAACCTGCATGTCATCTAATAATAGTGTAATACAGAGAAATTATTTTTTTAAACTGTATGTTTTTTTTTAATTTGTCGCTAAAGGCAAAAGACTTAGCTTATATATTTCTATAATCGGTAGACATTATTTTTGAAATTGAAAGTTTTTTTTTATTTTGTCCCTAAAGGCAAAACCCTTAGCTTAAATGTATATATCTATAGTAGGTTAGCCCAAATCTTTGTTCTTTTTTATAACATAAATAGCTAACGAGTTTACGATTCACCTAATGCTAAATGACTACCATCCTCCATAAACACCCCTATTAATAGAATAATGGTACGTTAGTGGTATATTTAAGAAATGTACTCGTATATACATATGCTATTTATTTGAAGATCTCATTATTTGATTGGCAGAAATTTTGCTGAGAGTTCATGCCAATTGTGATTACAGTCCGTGTAATTCCTAATTGTTGTTTTTCCAGCAAAATTATCCAAATCATCGTCTAACGCGTTAGTCCACCACAGCTTGGATGCGCATTGCTTGATATTCAATAAGTAATGAGTTTGACCTACTTCACCAAATGCATTATAGATGCATGACTTGCTCACTCCCACTTCAGTCTGGCCGTCTTCCTTCCCACATCAGTCCTTTACGAGTAATAGATCGGAACGTAGTGTTGTGTAGCTTAGTTTGTAATGCAAGAGTTTTATTAGATTTTAGATAAAATTAAGGAAGAAAAAACCTTATTTTAACCTTGACCTTATTTTATGTATTAATCTGTATTTATTTAAAAACAGAACAGAATTTGTTGTCAGTTGTTCTTTGCTCAAACCACAATTGTAACTGATGGTAGATTTCCCTTATCATAGCAGTCTGTAATAGAACTATATGAATAAATTTATTTTGATTTGACAGAAACTAGAAACCGTCACTTTTAAACATGAAATTCATAGATTTGTTAAAAATATTTATTGACTGTGGCTACTGAGTCATCAGCATATTAATATAGAGAAATTCTCCACAGATAACGACATTACAGATTAAAATTACTCTTTCATATTACAACATGAAGTCATTATAGAAAAACTGCCTACTTTTGTTTATGGTCCTGAATGCGATACATATTTGTAGTTGTTATTTTTCGTCACGCGAATATTGTTTCCTCTGTGCCCATAGACAAGGATTGGGTTATAGTCGGTGGCAAAATCCTCCAGTGTATGGTATCGTGAACGTCACACGCACCGCGACGAATCCGTGACGAATTGCCAGCTATCCCGGCCAAATCCCGGATTTGTCCCCTTATATTATTATTTCTCTTATTGCTTATGCCCTCCTTTCATTCTCCTACATTATTCATTGTGTGTCCTACAATATACGCACTATTGTTAATTTGTTATTTTTCCTTTCTTGAACCCCGTCTAGAATAGACAATGTTTTTTACGCCATTATCAAATTTCCTTCCTCGGACCTCACTTAGAATAGACAACGTTTAACTTTAAGCGCGTATTTTTTTACATCAAGTTTGCAACAATTAAAGGGTCCCCTCATTTGCCGAGTACAACCCTCCAATTGGCATCCATCACACGTCAATGGCAGACTATAAAAAATAAATAAAATATCAGATTGTCGCGGTGGTTCGTGAAAAGATTCCGCCATGTTTTTTTATGAGCGCTGCTTGGGTTTCCGAGGCGTACAAAAGATTAGCGCGCGGGGTGCCGTAAAGAAACAATTTTCCAGTTTTCCCGCGCGCCAGGGGACCCCACCGCGTTATAGAATACTCAGACATGATAAAAATACCATATTACATTTAAGCTTTCTTCCTGCACCGCGCTCTCGTTGTCTGGATCACTGCACTCTTAGATTGCTATGGCTGATCAGATGTTGTCGTACTGTTATACTGCTACTCGTGTCTTAGAACGTCTACACCAGTCTATTTATTATTATATATATTGTAATAGATTTATTATGAATTTTTAATATGTATACAATAAATATTTGAGTTTATTATTGTTTCTAAAAAAAATTCTTGTCATTTATCAATAAAGAATTGGATAATATTTTTTTTTTATTTAAATAACTTTAATGCACGTCATACATAAGTAAACGAGTACATATGGTTGACTTAACACCTACTGGCATTTTCTACCAGGCAACCATGAGTTGTGGAGTGTAATATTCTTGAAAAGAAATCAGGTACTCCATATATATTCTTTCCTTGACAATAAATCATCATCAGCTCTCAGTAGCACTCCATATACATCTAGTATTTTTTAAAACATTAAGTTTACAACCTAAGTATCTTCAATTCAGCACTAGATCGTTGGTGTTAAAGCAAAACGACTATATAATTTCAAACAGAACATTTTATTGTTTAATCCGTTCAGAAAATAAAATTATAAAATTAATCACATTGACATACAAGATGGCCGTACACCAAATAGCATATTAATATACATTTACGAGTTAGATTTATGAAATTAAGTTTCAGACAATGAGAAACCTAATGCGTAATCTATAACCTAACTTAGATATGATTTAACTACACAATTTTATGTTAAAAACTCATATACAGATAATGAATAATTAATAAATTTAGATTAATAAAATTACACGCCCCGCGGTTGACACTTAGCGATTTCTGTGCTCCTGGTACTATAGCCGCGATGTTAACAAATTGGCAAATAATAATATATAACACAAACAAAACAATTCAGTCTCAACGCCCAAAATATTACTTAAAAATAACAAATATGTTGAAATACTCATGTTTGTGACATGTACAGCGAAATTATTGAGACATGCCATCCAATCCTATAGCCCCGAGTAGCAACCCTATCTGGTACATCACTATTTACTTTTTTATTTACATTCCAGTGTGGTCATCACTAAAATGTACTCCACACCTCTTTTCACTATTATAAACGCTCCTTACAAGGAATCGTAATGTTGTAATTGCTTTTTTAAACAAATTTAGACAAAAAGGTTGTAACAACTGTAAACTTAATGATAATATTCATAAAACTGAATAACTTTCCCCAAGAGACATATTCGAAATTTAAAAATAATTTATAAATTTTTCATATAAACCCGACTGTAAAGTAACATTTTCCAAATGAAAAGTATTAAAAAATATAATTTCAAATTTCGAATATTATAATTGGGATAAGTTATACAAATATTAGATATATTTTATTTTTATTTATAACTAACTCTGTAAATGAATAATTTAAAAATAGAACTTCTAAAATTGAATAAGTCACTGACTGTTTGAAATTGAAAATTTGAGAAGAGACCGCAACGTTACGATTCTTTCTTCGTTTTCGAAATACGAAATTCCATTTCCAGCTAACGAAAATCAACTCAATTACAATGATGCAATGGTTCTATTTTACATGTCAACAAAAATATACTAATACATATTTCGTATTTGGAACGGAGTGACAAGGAGCGTCATATAATTAAGTTACGTTTACATTTAGTGATGTACCAGTATCGGTGTAAAAATCGGACGAAACACTATCAATTTCAATATAACCAACATGTACAAAAATACGGCAATAAAAGTAATTATCTTAGTATATCTAACATTACGTACGTTTTATATTATAGAGGAGAAAGGGGAGAAATGTACCGTCGCATCCCGAACACAATCAACGCCACGACTAATAATTTATAATATATTCTGTAGAAGCAACTAGATCTCTATATAACGCACATACATTATTCAGCCGTGTACAGTGACGTCAGCACGTCGTAGTGTTGTGCCTTGCGTTGTCTCAGCAAGCACTAGATGCCTCACTACATGCTGTACCACGGCTTCACTTGCCTTAATCTCGGACATTACACCTACCGTATACTGTATACGTATTTTTGTTTTCACTAACTAAACTCTCGTGCTTCTATCTCATAAACGTAATAATCGGCGAATATTAACTATTTACGTATATAATGATGTATTTACTAGCCAAAACAATAACACTCTAGCAACTACCACCGTTAAATCAATTACAATAATTTAAAATTCTTAATTAAATCTTATTATCTCACTTAGGCAAGTTAAAGTTGTGTTTTTACGTATACTTCGTTTTCAAATAGTTTTTTTTTTATTATTAAATACAATCTAATTACGTTTTATTTTAATCTAAGCTCGGAAACGCGTAGCTAAGTTTTATGGCGTTGGAATTAGTTTGTGCCTCTCGTGACAAGAACAATGGCTTAGAAGGGTTCACTTAGAAACACCTGCAAGTTACACACTAAACGTAGTTATTATTAGTATACACATATTACAATCAACGTTATACGTATGTTTTTTTTTCAATCGTATACATAATTCCGGTGCAAAACATATATCGAATATAGGCGCCGTATATTCGATTACGTAACACATAATCGTCAAAAAATCGTCACAATCGATTACGGCAGATAAGAGCCGTTCATGTCGGAAACGAACAATTCAGATTGCACCCGTATTCACCCCTTCACTGTAACGTTTTGTGATGTTCAAATTTTGAGAAGGTAATTTTAAATGAAAATTCAATCATATTGAATCGTACAGTGGTAAGAGGTTGGCCAATTGCAAAAACGAAGATTTGTTCTAAGGAACTTAAACTAGCGACCGCCGTCGAGCTTGGGCTGGAGCGCCACAAGATCTCGGGAGGCCGTCAGCGGCGCCGCGCTCCTGCAGACAGATCGCTCACGTCGCAGGAACGCGGTGTTACAAGCAAGGGAGGCGGGAATTTGAAACTAAAATGCGAGCACCCCCTTAAAGACTTCGTTTTTGCAATGGCCAAACTAAGAACAGGGGTGCACGAGATAACTCGTGGTTGAGTTGGGTGCTAGCTGGGGATCGCGCCTCTGAATGAGATGGGATTTGCTATAGGGGGTACTCACGACGTCGGGGGTGGAGGCGCCGTCGTGGCTGCTGTCGGGGGCGGAGCGCGGCTCGCCGTTGGCGTCGGGCGGCCGCGCGGACTCCCGCTCGTCGATCACCAGGTCGATGGGCATCTTGCCCTTCAGACAGCTGATGTAGCGGTGGCAGAAATTGTCGCACAGCTCGTGTACCTGGTGACAACGGACTTACATTGAGGCAGCCGTCTCTATACACTGCAAATGTTGACTGGAAGAAATGCTATCCATTGGGATTTTTACTGCAATGGACTCGGTACCAAGTTATCTGCATTTAAGCTGTGTCTCGGTTTGAAGACTGCTACTTTGCTTCAGATTTACTCAAAGAGATCCTATTGAGATGAGTGTTCTGTATCACCCATACACTCAATATCTTGTATTCTCTTCAAGAATTTCCAATGGCAAAAATTGATGCGCCTCGTGATGGAAAGTAGATGTGTATATACATGAACAGCACCTCTACATGTGAGGCTCATTGTTCCTCATGCGTTGCCATTGAGGACTAAGTTGATGCTCCGTACTCTGTAATTTCACTGCCATTGTACCTTCACGATTTCATTTAATTATATTGAATTATGATGAACTACTACGAACAAACAAACATAGTCATCAACAAGCATCATCTACTAAGTCTGCCATGAGTATTGAAGTTTTAATAAATAATAAATACATAATTTGCTAGTATTACAAAATCAAACAGTCCACGACATGCTCCGTGCAGATTTCTCTTGCACATTTATTTCTAAGGAAATCTGAAAGTTGAAGTTCCCAGCGAATCGTACAGTTATAACGGCAAGTTCAGCAGCATCTAACTGTCAGTTGGCCTAAACAGGCGGGAGTCGAACCCGCGACCTTTACACTAGTATCAGCATACAAAGCTCGCGACAAAAAACGAGACAACATGAAACAAAGGGAATACATTTGGACGCATTCGAGCCGGTCCAACTGTCGCTACACCTCGCGCTCCACACATTCGTAAAAACTCGAAATGAATCGTAAAAAAGGACCGAAACTCTCTTTTTTCTATTCCTCCGATAAAATAAGGCCCCCGGTGCGCGTGTATTAATTTTGTGCGTCGGCCTTATAAATTTTCATAGGCATAATTAGCTTAGAAATTAACATAAGGCAATAAAAAGACTAACGAAATTTTTAGACTGAATTTACACGGTGAAACGTAATAAAACGGCAGGTGGGGCCGGGCCGACGGCTCTGGCGCACGCAGCCCTCGGCCCTCAGCTCGCGACGTCTTGGGCTCCTGGCGGATTTGGAAATAGAATCAACGGGACGCGCAGGAAACGGAAACAACACTGCCGCCGTTGACAGCTAATTATCTCACCGAACCGCTAATTCCCCAATCGACAGCTTTTTCTACATTATATTGGCCGCTATAAATGCGCACGCGCTGCCTCTCCGTGTGGCCAAATATTGTAGTTTGTTTATCATAATTTGAATTTTACAACCGACCGTTGAAATTCATATTTATGGCTGTGTGAACTTTATTGGTACCTACTAGACCGTATAAACGATGCCGCGGCGTTCGCGCGCACAGCGGCCACGCATGGTGGTTTTAGGCACGCCTGTCACTGTCAAAGTTTTGATTGAGAGCGCTTTTATAAGCTCACAAAGATGACAGTGTAAACACGCTGTTCAAAATAAAATTCGATTCTAATCCCCATTGCTATGACGCCGACACTATTTTCGATTTTACTGACAGTCACCGAGATTTGACATCATAACTCTTCGAGGATATTCAAATTTGGAACTGTCTTCTCGATAATTTAGTAAAGATGTAACATTGACCCGTTCCACGACAATTTAAATCATGTGTCCTCCGACCAAAGAGTTATATTCGTGTGAAACTTATTGTATATGCGACGTTGTTAGTAAACTGTAATGCCTTTAATGAGATATTACGGCATTCCGAGTTCAGTTCGGCCCGATTATCGTTTCGAACATCAAACTCTTTCCAGAAATTTAAATTTGGAATGGGCTACTCACGGATTGAGATATGGTGTGTTTCTGAACGAATACTTTTTATTTAAACTTGGAATGAAATGTGATATAATGGCTGTTCGTTGACGTATAGACGTTCCCTACTCGGATGGCTGTCATTCTTTTGAATTTAGAATCGAAGGAACGGATTCAAAAATAGAACGCGTATTTGAATTTGTGACTGTATTGCTATACGAGTTTAGTTTATATTTTTTTATTAGTTATGTCTCAGGGTTCTTGTCAACGCTATCTGATAGATGTTATAGCGGAGTATTTTGAGACTTTTTAAGTATTTGCTGTATATAGGTACCTACGGACTGGTACGAGTGATGCCAGAAGCGTGGGCCAGATAAGATCTCTGTCGCAATCTGAGTCGCGGTCGATTCGCAACTAAAAGGGTTTTTTCTCGTTATAAGCCACTTCCTCTGAGCTAATGCGCTATGTGGGTGTGACTAGATGCCGTATACATTGAAACGTTTATTAAAATAATAAATTTCCAGAGTATTACCTACGTCAAAATTCAATTTAGAAAATATCAAGTGTGAAGTAACTTCGTCTTTTACAAACTATTTTAAATATAATCTACAAAAAGTGCAAGTGCAAATAGCACTATCTTATTATAATCGCGAAAGTTTGTGAGTATGGATGGATGTTTGTTACTCTTTCATTCAAAAACTACTGAACTGATTTTGATGAAACTTTACAGTAATATAGCTTATGCATCAGAATAACATATAGGCTACAAAATCCTAGCTAGTATACTATATAGTAAACACTACAAATTTTTCTATATATATACAGACACACATTTGTATGTAGATTATATATATATACAATATACAAACGCATAATTTGGCCGACATTTCTGATCCGCGCGCAGGGCCCGGATTCTTTCTTTTATTTTTTTAATGAATAAAAATCAACCGGTCGAACATCCCACATTCAAATGAGACCTCGATTGCTTCTCACCTGACTTCACATCGGTACACAGATAACATATATCTAGCAAACAATTGGCCGTATTTTTTTTTTGCCATCCAGTTCCTAATTAAAAAAAAACGAAATCCAATTATATATACATGTTATTTCTTTTATAAATTAACGGTCACGTGTCGTATCGCGTAACGAAATATATTAATTCAGTCACAGTATTAGAGAGCGTTGTATAAATGTTATAAAACGGCGGTCCAACCGCCATAAACCGGGGTCCCAAGTTCGAGGCTCGGCCCGTAAACCAACAAATCTGACCTACATCGTAAATCACTTAGCCACGTTGTTCCAGATAACGTTTACGAGTTAGAAACAAAATATGAAAAAATATATACAACTCGTGTTTGGTTTGTTGTTTTTTAATAACGGCTTTTTATAGTACGCTATTATTTAATATCAACAAAACTTTACATAAAATTACGCGGCAATTTGAAAAACGAACTAAGATGTCTGTTGCTGGCCATATTGATTGTTTTGAAATTTGAAATTCGAACATAGAATATTATAATCACACACTAAGAATAATGTTTTATATGAATTTACAGCGTTCTTATGAAAATTTAAAAAAAGAATTTCGGACATTACTCGTATAACCACAGACTAATTAAAACTATGTTTTACTAGCTGTACCCGCGACTTCGTCCGCGTGGAATTTATCTTTATTTTTCTAAAATTATTATTATGTATATTTTTATTAAAAGTAGCCTAAATTACTCCTTATTACAACAGCTACCTGGCAATAAAATTCACGTCAAAATCGGTCCAACCATTTCAGAGATTAGCCAGAACAAACAGACAGACAGACAAAAATTGTAAAAAATTATATTTTGGTGTATGTACCGTATTTATATTCATATGCATGTAGTAAAAAACGGTTATTTTAATATTACAAACGGACACTCCAATTTCTTTTATATGTATAGAGTATAGATATCTGGTGGCACACCTACTTTCTCTTTTAATAAAACTCTAATCTATATAACAAACAACTTTTGTGACAAAAATTAAAAATGTAACAATTTTTTTTAAAAATTGTTTTTTTTTTTATTTAAGTGGTCTTGTACATAAGGAAAAACTTTCATCAACAAACAAAATCGCATTTGCACGATATGCCATGCTAAAAGAGTTCGTATTACAGCTTCATAAAACTCATTATTTAGTGACGCAAGATGATTATATTTATATCGTAGGATACTCCAAGAGGAGAAAGGGGATTGTTAATTAAGTGGACTAATAACCCCATTGCTAGCAATTTTTTTTTTTGTAGGTATATGATAATGAAATGGTGCACCCGCCTGCGCTAACGGTTTACGCTGGCGGGACACCAGAGGAGGATGATAAGATGAGAATGAGGTCAGATCAGTTAGCCCAACGTGACAAATTCACCGGGGATGTATCACGATGGTTTCCAGGGGGAACCGCGTGAGGTCGATCTGACATGGTACATTGCTAGCAATGGGTCATGAGTCCACATTACTAACAATCCCAATTGACTATATCAGGTTGACCTCCACCTGATGGTACCCCCTGGAAACCATCGAGATATATTCCTAGTGAATCTGATCTGACTCATGCTCATCTTATCATCCTCCACTGGTGCCCCGCCCGAATAAACCGTTAGCGCATCCGAGTGTACCATTCTATTATGACCCAAAAAAAAAATACTCGAAGAATCCGAAGGTATAGACAATGTAATTAGGAAAGAGTTGGCTGGATGGACGATGCATGAAGCGTGATTATATTAAAAAAAAAACTAGCTAGCGACCAATCACGGGGCCGATCGCGCCACCGAAAAGGACTACGATATGGGCGCATGCGTCCGCCTGCGGCCGTATTTAAAATATTAAGAGCATAAATCAAAAATGTTATTGGATATTTTAATGTAAATGTAATCGAGTTCGTTAAAGTCGCTCATGATGAGAGTGCTGAGCGATTTTTTCTATTGCGTCATTGTGAACGCGCACAACACTACTTGGGTGGAAAATTCATTTTTTTTCAAACAGGACGTTTGTTATTCTTCATGAGATCTTTGTACTTTTTTTTATTACAAACTCAACAATTATGGAGAAAAGGCTGATAAAAAACAGTACACTTAACGAGATCTTATTGTGTGCGCGAGTTGGAATGGTTTTTTATTTTTAATTATTATAAAGCAGAAAAAAGATCACCTGTGAATAGTGGGTAGTGAAGCGGAAATGGATCGAAGTAACGGCATCTTTTTCTTTTTTTTTTAATGAAAAAACCTAGACAAGATAAAAACTGACGTATAGGATATGAGAGTCGAGCAAAAAATTATTTTTTCGATAACTGACACAGAAACTCTATATATAGATATAATATACACTTGTAATATAGGCTCTTGTGCGTACTACAATAGCATTCTATATAACAGATTCATTATATCGAGTCAACGATTCGACTGCTTTCCTCCAATCGAGTTCGGCCCTCAGGGCGATATTTTGAATTTCGAGCGGCGTATTATTTTTATTTTTTTAAATGGCTTTTATCTCGCCCTCCGGCCAGCGATTCGTACAGAGGTATCGCATTACAGGTTATCTCGTTACAGAGCGAGCTTTTTGTATTGGTACGTACTTTTTTTCACCGAATTTACCGGTTTCTAACATACCTCTAGTCCGATCAATGCCGACGCCGGATATTTTTATGGAATCCGCTGTGAGAACGAGCGTACGACATATCTCGTTTCTCGAGATCATTCGTCTTGATATAGACGTTAGTCAAACTAGTTTTGTTGAAACGTGACCATAATATTGACAAGTTAAATTAATTCTTTGTTAAATTATTTTATTCTTTTATTGCCCAGACAAAGAAAACACACAAAATGATATAATACATAAACGACAAAAGGCGGCTTATCGCTAAGCAATCTCTTCCAGACTACCAGTAGAGAAAGTAACATTAAATAAGAAAATAGTAGGTGGTGCCGTAATGAACATAAATATACATTTGTACATAAATATATCTATTAATATATATAATAAAATATAAACATGCCATACATTATTAATAATGCCATATCTACGCGCAAATGAACTTAAAGTTCGAGACTTTGATACTAATACAAGCAAAACAGCGGACAGAAAAGGATTTAGAATAGAAGGAAGTCCCTGCCGTGTTACCGTTACAATTGGAACGTTTCGATTGAGAGTATAATGGCGCGAATTCGCGATGCGACACACGCAAGAAACTGGACCGGTTCCCGAACGGAACACGCCGAAATGGGAGATAAAAGGAAAACAAACAACAGTAGAGAACCAAGCTTGTTTCCATTCAGAGTTACAATTGGAACGTTTCGAGAGTACTGTCGTACGATGCGACACACGACCGGCGCGCCTGTGGCAAACAACAGTAGAGAACCTGTTACAGCGTCGTACCGGCGCGCCTGTGGCCGCCTGTTACAGCGGTTCCGAATTCAAGTCATTTTTCAAAATTTAAATTTGGAACATCAGAATTGTAAGTCGTGAACTGGCCACATCGGAACTCGTCTCGTATTCACATGGCCGGTGTGCGTGCGGCCGTTGCGTGCGACCGCGAGATCGATACCATATCTCGATACCGAATCGAGCCGTAGGATAATCGAAACGCTGTTACGTGATATTTCCGAAACGGGTTTTCATGTCGATCATCCAAATGTATTCCACTCTGTTCATATTAAAAATAAAAAAACTTTTACTTACTTTTTCTAATTCTAATAGGTGAAACCGTAGTACTTGTATTGCTTGCACCATCTGTAAAGAGATAAAATATATTTAGTAATGCACAAGAGGATATATGAATTAAGTTTATGGTATATATTATGGATGTCTCGATTCAGAGCTCAATCGCATAAAGGCAAGTGATCAACAATGGGCTGGGCAAAGTACAGCGGTGCCCTGCGGTGCGTAGGGATGCCAACAGTTCCTCACAGGCGATTTTTAAATAATAATTATTATACGATTGTAAATTCAATTAACATTATGGACCTGATTTTTTAACGATTTTTTTTTGTAATTGGAATGGTATATAAGTGGTAATCGTCGCCTACATACATGATCAGCACAACTGACATCACGTTATCATGTGACGCACGTGATGCTTACACTAAAGTGTTTCGCAGTACCGTATCCTGTAATTCTTCTGCCACATCTCATCCTTTCCAAAGAAACACAGCAATTAACTGCTTGGTGGCTGAAATAGATGAGACAGAGATACCCATGCAGATGACTTTATACAAAGTCTACCTGTATCTACTCTACTTCTACTCTATTTCTATCTAAAACACTCTGTAACTTTTGTTATCGAACCCGCGACGAGAAGTAAATCGTTATGTTAAACCGCTATACCACCGAGCCCGTCAACTATATAATGTAACAGTGTTTAATGAGCGTTTTATCTTACTTCTTTACAATTGCGTCTAGGTTCAGTGAATTGTCATGAATTCGTTCGTTCAAAGTTTGATTCCGAGAAGAGGGAATCTGATTGGCAAAACGCCCATGACAACTCGGTGTAAACATTTTTGTGGATTAATTGTGCGAGTGATATGTAAAGTGAGGCCGATTAACTCCGTCGCAATTGTAAACAGTAGCTACTCTGAATACAATTATAGTTTTAAAATGTTACGTTAACATTACAATTTAATTCGGAATTGAGAACGAGTCTATTGGCCTCCATCTGGACGCGTTCATGTAAAAATGAAATAACAAAAATAATATAAATATCTAACTAAATGATTAAATGATTTTCACTTTGATTATGTGCGTATATGTCGTAATTTTTGACCACAATGGTCTAGCGGTTTATCATCCCTTTACTTCGACAGGTTGCGGTTTAAATTTTCACTTGGTCGTATCGATAGTTGCGGGTTCAATTCTTACACGATATAAACATTTACAATCATAAGTATTTCCACAATTTGTGTATTTCCATAATTACACAAAAACAATGTATTTAAGTATTCCTTTCAGTTATTTAATTCCAAACACACAAGCTCTGTTTAGTTTTCATATGGATAGAGGAGGCATCATCTATCTCCGAAAGTCTATGAACACGAACTTCTCCAACGACAACCGAGTCCAACACTAGACAGAAGGCACTAGCCCAACGGATTCCACACAGATCCTATCAAAGCATATTGTTTGATTCTATTTAGAGATGTAATCGCTCGCTTTTTTCAAATCGATACGCATCTAAGAGCCGGTTTAATGCCGTTTTAATAGCGCAATGATTTGTTTCTGATTGCCTAGACGCGGCTCCAATTATCAAAATGTTCGACTTATTTCACATTTGATTGATGATTTACAAGTGTTACTTGCACAAGTAGTGGAAATAACACTCACTCGAAAGACTAACTATAATAGGATTATTCTCTTGAATTGGCTCTTACAGTGATGTTATATTGTATACTGGTATCACGTTAATTATAGATCTTACTTCTTAATTACATCATCATTCATGAAAGGGTCCATCGTGTGGCAGAGAGGGAAACTTCCTTCGTACGTTCCTTTGCCGACGTACATCAACACTCACCTTCATCGCTCGTGTTTCTCTCTTTGGCAATATAAATCTGGTAGGAGCTGCTAGTGCTATACGTTTATATAAATTTGAACTCTATTCAGTTCCACTAAAACCTTTATTTACTAAATAGTAATTTTATTTACATATTTCAATTGTGACACCGGTCTCCTGTTCAGTGTGTTTGGACAATGGCTTCTCAAGTGAGATCCATCTCGTTTTTCTTTAGCAAATCTCGTCCCTAGTGAGCTACATAAGTTTTTATGTCATCTGACTATTATGTCTGTCCATTATCTTCTTCTTTTAATACTATAACGAGGTGTCCACTCTGCGATTTCTCTGGTGCACTTATTTTCGGTAGTTCTCTGAGATGTGTTTATTTTGTCTGACCATCTGTCAGATGACTGTACCTCTCATTGTATCCATACTTTTTTTCTTTTCAAGTTTTAGAATTAGATATAATTATTTTTATGTCTAGTCTATAAGATATATATAATATGGTCCAATATTACTACATAATAGAAATAATTTAGTCATCATAATTATTACAGTCATTGTACTAGTCAACTTGGTCTCTAATCTGGCTTCTATAAAGACATTATTGCTTACAAAGATCAGCAGAGACAAGCTAGTAAAGATTCACTAAATAATATTAAGCCACTTAACAACACGGATCCCAGTATTTCGTTAAATGCGCCCTCTGGACAAACAGACAGTGGCGATGCAAGTGTAAGCGATGTTACACACATTTTATCTGCTTGTGTTGATGTCTGAATAAACATAAGGGTGGCGCTATCATCCACAGCTTTAATTGATATTACAGGCCTACTTGAGCGTTATGCAGTCCTGGTACTTCAGAATAATTGAGAAGACACATTATGATCATTTCAAATGTAAGAAAACTGTTGCATACAACCAGAAAACTCAAGGAAAATTTAAAATCTAGCAATTTCCTTGTTATCTAATAGTGATTCTAACAATGTATTGTAAAACAATTACTACATGTACTTTATACAAATTTATAACTATAAACAAAGAAATATTCTTCAAAGGAGAAGAAAATCAAAGCGTCTAACTCACTCCATGAGTACGGAAATCAAAATTAGAATTAATTTTGCTTAATGGTGTTTTATTTAAATAACTAACAACGTAATGTAACACTTCAACGAACAGCTAAAAAATCTCACATGTCAAAACTATTCCACTATAGGAAACTTCCTTGGCCAGCACAAATCTTAAAAAAACATAAGAACATTAAACGTGTATAATCATAACACTAACCCCACCTATCACTTACTAATGACTTGTAAAAGATCCGTGTTTGCTCATGCTACTGCACGCCCAGCAATATTTGACGAAGTTTAATGCCTCAAAAAGCAGTGACAAGCCAAACACAGATGCGACATGAGCAAACAGCCACGGGTCGTCGTCACGGCTCGCCGTAACCAATCCTAAATGCGGTCAATAAATATCCACTGTTGGTTTTTAAATAAAACTATCGTGTTGGCTCCACTAGAAAATACACTCTCCATCTTTTTTTATAATGGCAACATGTCAAAATACAATCTTTAGATTAAACAAAGACGACCATAGATTACGCAGTTTGTTTTTAATGTTGGCGAACTTGAGTACGTAACTGAACGCGTCATAGATTATTTTACAAAATGGCGTCTACATTTGCATTAAGATAAATATTATTTTTAAATCCATTTTGATCTCAATTAGATTGAAATAGAATTATGTACAGATATATCAGTTTTATTCAGTCAATCAAGTTTTTATATTTAGGTACCATATTTATTATTACGACCTCCAATAAATGTTTAAATGCAAACTTGATATGCAATTAAAAGTAAAATATTCATAATTGTTACTTTAGTAAAGCAGAAATAGCTGTACTAAAATAAAAGAAACATTAGTCAAGTTTGCAACAAAAATAAGAACAGACAGAGATAAACAACAGTATCATTGCGTTGGTGGTATAAACATACGTCTGTAAATAACTTGCCGTGCCTCTCGCAACAAACGCTACAGCATATAAATGATTCTCATCATATTAATGTACTCATACGTACTACTAAAACATTATGGAGTATACAAAGAGATATAAATAGTAATGTTGAGATCACAAAAGCTAAATGAACGACATATAAACGGGGCCAGGCAAAAGTCAACGGTGACAACTGGGCGCCGCGCGCCGCGAGCCGACACATTGCAAGCGGCTCTTCAGTGTCTTGTTAGCGACAATAATACTGCTCCCGCTGAATATTCTGAATGTGGACAATAACCGCAATTATAAGGAGTCGACAGTTGGCCACACAAAAACAACAGCCGCGGGCGTTATTGTGGAATTTCCATCGAATCGACAACACCTAACTGTCCTTTACCACTATAAGGTCTAAATTGACACAAATTGTACAACAAAAATGGACATGTGGCCGCTCATGCATACATATCGCTTGCGAATACCTCACACAAGGCCTGTGGAATTTTAATTGAAGCAAATTATACTGAAAACTGGTGAAAGAAATGATTGAAAACTCAATTCGATAAGCTTGGACGCAAAGAAATTCAGTTTACGACGACCATTACATTGTGTTTCAAATAGCGGGTGTTAATGTTAGGGAAAGTACGAGTATTAGCTGGGAGACGACAATGTGATATCGACGCACTGTGCAAACATGTGTACCAGCACAGTGGCACCATATGTCTCGGGCGCCGGGACAAAAACCGAAATTTACCCATTTTCGAGGCAAAGTTTGTTTTGTGCCCGGATGTCGTTGGATATGTTTGGGCTTCTTATCTGAGCTGCTTTAAAACTCGAGCAGTGCATGAATGGCGCTTATCAGTACCGTGTTGCAGGTAAAACTGACATCTTAGTTTATGGCGTCACGTCGCCGTCGTGCTACTGTTTTTAATTCTATTTTAATAAGCCTGATTTATGTCGTTGAACTCGGTGATATTGTGTTTAACATTCCTGAGTTGCGTTATTATGGTGCTTATGTGTTAATTGGGTACATTAATCTTATACACTAATTGGTAATTTGAAAGTAGAGTAATTTTACAACAGTAATTTTTTATGGCTTGTAATATTTTTATAGGGGCATCTTCACCTCGCCGATGGGGCTATGGCCGAGGTTTAATCGAATTTGATTTCTGTAACAAAGTCAAACACGGTGCGCGCTGCCCCCGCTGCCCGGCAATTCGTAATGCCTTAGATTTTATTTGTTAAAAATCGGTTAAGTACCCGTGTCGAACGGCGGCGGTGGGTGGCCGCCATCTTAGTTTTATTATTTCACTTTTTGTCCTCGCTAGCCGCGGGAGGCGCACGGTGCGATTCAGCTTTTTATGAGTGACATTTTATATGTTTTTTAAATCTTATTCCCTTATTTTGTTATTCCGAGAAATATTTCTCGTTTACCTGTGGTTAATTTTAGACAGCTCTTTAACTAATCAAATCGTAAATTATTTGGTCGCTCGAGAGGTGAACTATAAAATGTTCACCGTTTTATAAAGTATTAAACTGATCTTTAGTATTTTATTTGTCTTTTGGTTGTTTTGTGGACGTAATAAAACGTGGTATACTTACTAATGAGTCGACCTCTGGGTCTGCTATGTAATAAGGTTTTTCTTGGCGTATCTGTGAACAAACAAACAAAGAATTCAATACATACAGCTGCAAATGGAAATTGTTACAAACAATTAGGTTACTGTTAAGGTGTTTTATATATAATAATGATGAGCAGGCAATTGCTCGCGGTAGATTAACGACAAGCGCAGCCGGGTCATAATGCTTGTATGAGGTTAATAAAATGCTCGTACGGTTGGATGCGCGCGCACACACGTCAAAGAGTAGTTCGCGTAGAGTTGTAAAATAATCGAATTAACGTTATATATCGCACTCCTTTACAAATATGTTAGTAAAAAACAGAATTAGACTATTTGAATTAATTTAATATCACCAATATAAATAAAAAAATCGATAGAATTAGATCGCAGCTTCCGCTCATAGAGCTGTCATGTAAAAAATAATTAATGCTACTAATTTTTCGCGCCTTTTTAAGTGTCAATAATCGAGGTTAATGAACCCAATTTGCTTTTGGCGGGTTCTATATTCAATTTTATGTCATCGAATCAGTTGTCGAAACATGACACGTGAAGAGGAAATATTTGAAAAAAGAATTCGAGTTTATTTAAAACCAGTCCTATTAGCATAGAGTAAGATATCCCATACGTTAAATATCGACCCATCTGTTGTTTATTAATCTATGCGCTTACTTAAGAAACACTTTTTTCGACATTAAACTGAACTTGACCGGAAATGCGATACTATCATGCACGCCCGCTGCCAGGATTTTTTTTTAATTTCTGTAACACACTATTGACACTAGGCAGCGTACTCATTAATCCTATTTTTAATTATAACATGTTTTCTTTTAGAAATTTGTTAATTACAAAATTATCTGACAATCGCTACATGTAAATTGTATGTCCCAATTAGGTGAAGTCGCAATGAGTAAATATTTAATGGAATTTATCTCGGCTCATGGCACAGAGTAACATATAGTCGTATAGGTATTTATTGCTTGCACAGATGCAACATAAATATAATTTTGTAATATTTACAAAGTATGAATGCATTGTAAAACGTACTTATCTATTCAGTAGCGGTGATAAGATTGCGAATCTGCATATTGTTTGTAATTATTAATCTGTGAGATTATTAAATACATAGTGAGGAGTGAATTTGTAACAAACTAGTAAAGAAGAAGCAATGTGTTTTAATCCCTACTTTTACATACAGCTATGATTTTCAACATTTTATCTCAGTAAATAACGACTACGACTTATATAGAAATGTCAAGATAAATAGAATAGAATAGAAAATTCTTTATTCAAATAAATCTGATTTCTTCGACACTAATATTAATGTCAATTTACATAACTGACTGACTGTCTTATAATGGAAACATCGTTAACAAACTAAAATGATTTCGAA
Organism: Achroia grisella; assembly: GCF_030625045.1. Classification (NCBI taxonomy): domain Eukaryota; kingdom Metazoa; phylum Arthropoda; class Insecta; order Lepidoptera; family Pyralidae; genus Achroia; species Achroia grisella. Next base: position 1,730,047 of record NW_026712572.1, on the reverse strand, counting down.
TGTCATAAAAAAGCAATTGGTTACATTTCAATGTCATAGCTGCGTATATTTAATGCCTAATCTCAACATACAACCGAAATAAGCTGCTTAGAAGAAATAAGAGGAAACACACACTTATATTACTTTATACAAAGTCGGTATGTATATAGAACCTAAGAAAAACAAATACCATACTAGAAGTAATATCGGTAGATAAGAATACTTAAAAAACCTCCATTTTAAGGATATTGATGACCTCGGTGGTTTAGTTGTTAATCACACCTTACTTCCGATGATCGTGGGTTCGATTCCTCGCACGCCACAAACATTTATAGTCCGATGATTGTTTGCGATTCACACAGCACCATCTAGCATGAGTACTAGATAACTGATACAAATAAACATACATTATAGTCATGAAAACACCCAGTACACAAACAATTATACTCATGATTGTTTGTATTATGTATGTATTATTTGTATCAATTATCTAGTACTTTAGCTAACTTAACTTGATTCTAGATGGCGCTGTGTGAATTGTCCTGAGATTATTATTATTGTTCAAAATTTTTTTTTTTACGACGGTAGGGAAAAAAAAATTTTAAAGTAAAAACTTGACGTTCATAAGCGGCTAAAATGTCCTACATGAATAAATGATTTTTGAATTTTGAATTTTTGAATTTAAATCAGAACAACAAATCCCCATAAAGATTCCCTTATGGTTCCAAATGAACACATATTACACGCCAGTGTAATGCGCACAGTTTTGTAATTGTAAATTACAATAAAACTGTAATTGTAAATTACAAAATAGCGTCTCAGACCGACTGCTAAGCGGCGGACGAATTAAATTAACAAATAAGAAAAAAACGCGCGGAACAATCCGCCATTCACGTCGCACGTATAAACAATGAATCCATTTACATAAAGCCTTAAGAATACAATTATTTCATCCGACATTTACTATACTTGGCCAGCGTGCGACATGTGTTCCCATATTGTTTAAATTTTGCTCATTTATATATATATATATATATATATGTGACACTAGCTGTGGAATTTATTTTCGAAAATAAAAGTAGCCTAAGTTAATCCTTATTACATTAGATATCTGCCAATAAAAGTCCCGTCAAAATAGGTCCAGCCATTTTAGAGATTAGCCGGAACAAACAGACAGACAAACAAAAATTGTTAAAAATGTTATTTTGGTGTTTTATTTATATTCATATGTAGTTAAAAACGGTTATTTCAATATTACAAACAGACACTCCAAAATTATTTATATGTATAGATATCGGAGATGGCCTGTGGTCTAGCGGTTTAGCACGCCGCTTTACTACTGATGGTCGCGAGTTCGATTCCTCGCACGGCACAAACATTTAGTAGATCTGAGAATATGTTATCTATTGTTCATACTCCTAAGTGATTGATGGTTCACAAATTTTTTTTTATTGTTTATGTCATTTCCATTGACAGAAAGAATATTACATTTATTTACTTTGTTATTCTTTTATTGTAACGTTAGTTATCGAAAAAATCTTAACTAAAGATTTTTTCTAGAAAATTAAAAATACCTATTGCTCTTAGTTTAATCGATCAGATTTGAACTCACTATACTGTCTAAGCCACTAGACCACAACCGTCCATAAAGTGGTTGTATAACACTCATAAAAGCCCCAGATATTGTCCATTTAAAATCTCCGTGTGATACAAAAATTGTTTCCTCAAGACACGATATCGGCCGATCAGCTACCTTATTAGCATTTAATTCGTGCTGTCCAAAAGTAGGGGGCTTCACGGGTCGCTGCCCCCCTAAATGAGGGACTTCCTCGCCCCAGGGTTGGGGAGGGGCGTTATTTATGTGTACACTACATGCGCACATTAGGATTGGTCAGTTTGTTGGGCCCAATTTTGGGGAATCCATTTTTGTTTCGACGCGGCATCTATACATATAAATAATTGGAGTGTCTGTTTGTAGTATTGAAATAACTGTTTTTTACTACATACAAATACGGTACATACACTGAAAAACGACATTTTTACAATTTTTGTCTGTCTGTCGGTCTGTCTGTTCCAACTAATCTCTGAAATAGCTGGACCGATTTTGACGGGACTTTTATTGCCAGGTAGCTAAAATAATAAGGAGTAACTTAGGCTACTTTTATTTTAGAAAAATAAATTAAAATTCCATGCGGACGCAGTCGCGGGTACAACAAGTTAGATATATAACTCGGATCATTGACCTGATTATTATAAAATTATGCACAGACAATACAACCCACGCGTTTATAGAAAAAAAAACACAAAAAGCTAATGGATAGGTATAATTGTTTTCTTTATCTCCCCAGAGGGGGTTTTTGGAGGTTCTGATTGATAGTAAAACAGCGTGTAAATATTAAATGTTGTAATGTAAGTGTCTTTATTTATGGTTTTTGTCTATGGGTTATGGGTTTATTGGTGGTGGTGGTGGATGGTGGGCGGAGCGTTAGCTTCACTGTCCCCGAGCCATTTCAATATCAACATCTGCTTATAGTTATAACCGTTTTAATTTACTACTAGTCGTTACCCCCGACTTTGTACGCGTGGAATTTAATTTATATTTACAATAAATAAAAAATCGATAGATATGGACTTAGGATCGTGGTAAATATAATCCTTGTATTATATATTAGGTAGTAGGTCTATTAATGATTCTTATGATATGTCAAATCTACCGTCAGTACGGAATGATTTCGAGATGAGAAGAACTGACAAGAAACTCAGCTCGTATTATTTTCAAATATATGTTGTAAATGTTTACAATAATACAGATTCATTTTTAAATTCAAATTTGGGAAAAGAGTGACCACCAGCACATGCTATTGCAAAAGTAAATAGTCAAATCAGTATTCGCAACCCGAACAGACCAGTCCCAAGCAGCACTCGTTCACGAGTATGACGGATGACGGAGTATGACGGAAATAATAAATTATGCACGTAACACAGTCGTCACATGTTCTGTAAATTCGAGCGAAGCAAGGGTATGCCACTAGTATAGTAATAAGATGTTATTGCGCAATCGATAGACAGACCGACTTAATAGAAATGTTATTTAAACAATAGATAAAGTTAATTGTCTGAAAACGTAATGCAGGCACTGATTTCTGGAAACCGAGTCGCAATATTTACAAAGTCATAACGTCATATCTGTAACCAAATGACGTCACTTGCATGTAAAAAGTGGATGCATGGGTATGTAATTTTTTTCGGACTACTCTAATTGCTGGCCTTTACAGCTTCACCGGACGATAGGGGGCGAGTGCAGGTGGCACTCTAAACCAAAGGAAGAACTTATGGAGCGGCTGAAGGCCAACTCCCGTCTGAGGGATACGACTTTAGTCTGAGGGCACCGCTAGGGATCCGAACTTTGGTTCAGGCCGTCGTAATCTCCATCCAGACTCGAATTTGAATCGGTATGGGGTTCGATCGGAAGGGAGGGTATATCAGTCTCACCTATTTCAGCAGCCAAGCTTGGTTTATAATCTGTTGAAGACAGGCAATGAAATTACAGGATAAGAGGCGTGACATCTTAGACCTATGGGATGACAAGGAAGTGGCATCACGGTTGTCACATGATAACGTGATGACCGTGATACTGTTCATGTACGCAACGGTTATAGATACGTCATAAGATATTATATTTCTTATAAAATTTAACAAATCACTTATTACTGACTAGTCCGGACTTTGGTTTGTGTTATCTGCACTCGCCCCTATCGTCCGGTGAAGTTGTAAAGGCCAACTGCGGCCAACAGCATTAGAGTAGTCCGAAAAATAAAATTATGAAAACTACCTTCATTACATATAATTAAATGTAGTAATTTAATCTTAATATTTACATACAAAATAACATTACATAGTATAAAACAAAGTCGCTGTCGCTGTCTGCCCGTCCCTATGTATGCTTAAATCTACGCAACGAATTTTAAAGCGGTTTTCTTAATAGATAGAGTGATTCAAGAGAAAGGTTTATATTTATAATTCATGTACATCCATGCGAAGCCGGGGCGAGTAACTAGTAAATTATAAGACTGTAACAGTGCAGATTCGTTCTTAAAATAAATATGTGATACATTTACGAAATTTCATCACAAAACTCATCAAACGACTTCAAATATCAAGATGCACCAGTTCCCACTATCAATTTAACACGGCACATATACAAAAAAGTCTCTATATCCGTCCGTCTTGTAAAAATAAACAAGCCGTACAGAATAACTTTTGACTCGTCCCAAAAATCTTTGTTACATCCACAATTGTAAAGCTTTCTATTCATAAAGTTTACCTGAGCTTTTATTGTCCCCTCATTGTGCACTTTCAGGCGAAATAGTGCATTGTTTGTGTAATTGAATAAATGCCTTCGTGTAAGACGTTTTGTGCCACAGCGGGGGTAAGAACCCGTACCTCTACAAGCGGTGGTTGACATTTTTTTAGAAGATTGCCAAATATGCTTATGGTCTACCATCAAGTGGTCACGATATCACGTTATCACGTGGTATGATGATTTGTCATGTTGATTAGAACTCTGCCATGTATCATGCCTCTTTGCCACGCAGTTTGCCTCTATGTAACATGAGAAATGTAAATAATAAATGCATCTTCAGAGATGATTGTAGTTAGGCATACGACTGGTCGTAAATACAAGCATGCTTATACAATTGTTGGGCCTTTAACTCTAGAAAACTAAGATTTATTTTATAACGATCCTAGAAAATTCAAAAGAGAATAGGAAAACCAAAGAGAATATCAATTTAAAAATATTATTAATATTTTGATTTTTATCTCATTTTTCTTTTAAACGTACCAAGTATGCAAGTTCATATTAAACTCAGGTGGGAACATGTAATGCCTGCTACCTGAGCCCTAAAAAAACTACGGAACTCATCATTAATTCGTAAGGTTGGATCGAGCGACGGAAGAATGGAGCTGTCTCGAACCAATGAATATCAAACTTTATTAAGAATAAATTAAAGTGCATAATGATGTAACATATTAAACGGCGGTTATTACCACAAGTGGCGGAGAAGCGATGGCATCAAAATCGCTACAAAACGTGGTACCCTGTAATTTGTAATAAAAAATCTATTTATAAGATAAAATAAAGCACCGAGACGCTACCTAAGATGCCGGCCGATCGATCTCGACGGACTTTTAATAAATCAACCCGTCACAAACGATTTTGACACTTGTCACAAATGGACATATGACTTAAAATCGCATATGCCACGCGCCGGGTTTTAATGGTAAATTATTGTATAATACAGAGGTCGAGTTTAGTAATTTGGTTAAGTCGCTTCCTATTTAATAACTTTTTATACAATCAACCACGGACAGGTGAATTTTTTTTAATCTTCTTTTTCTACTAAAGTATGCGGCCGATAGTCGCTACTGAAGTAGTTCAAGATTCAAATTATAGTGTATTAAATTTGATGCGTTGTACCGAAAATTTTTATTTATAGTGTGCGCGTGCGCAGGGGAAGTACCACGCGCGCCGCACATGTGCGTGCGACACGACGCGGCGACATGTCGCGCGATTGTTTCTGCGACCGCGCTTAATCACTATTATTCATAAAACGACGTGCGAATATGTTTTATTTCGCTCATTTTACGGCCAGCCATAAAAGCGCGTAATGAACAAATGTCTTTATGGTATACTTGTAAACGTCAAATATCAGTCATTTCTCCTCGGGCCGTACAAAAAGTGCCATAAATATTCTTAACAAAATGGCTCCTACTGAATATCGTAGTCATAAACGAAGGCCTATAAAATGAGGTTTGGTTGTTTAACTTTTGTTTGCGATCTATGCTGGAATTAAAAGAACTGCTGGGACCGACCTTTTGTTTGCGTAGCCTTCGTGTCGACCCTACCATAAATATGTAAATTATCCAATATTATTCATAACTAACAAGAATTTATACAAGTTTGTTTATTTTTTCCCCTCTCTAAAATTATACGCCGTGCCACTTATTGGCGTGTGTCCTGGTCTATCTGGTCTGTCCACGTTGTACAGTTAAATGTCTATGTATGCCCAGTGGAACAGAACTCTTAAAATCTAAGCCAAAAATGTCCAAATGACGCGTCGTCTTTAGCTTGTGAGGCGTCATCCCTATTAGAAAGAGACAGATTCCAGCGAGGAAGAAAGAGACGGGTATAATGAAAGGAGCGTTTTTCGTGCGTTTTTTGTCCCGGAATCCGTGTCTTCAAAATTTTATTTTAATACAAGAAAAGTATTCAAAAGATACGAGAGCAGGTAGAAGTCTCGGCCGGGTATTTGCTTAGTTTCGTTTTTTTTTATCTCACAAAGAATTCAAGTTGATTTATAGCCGCGCCGTGTGACGATTTGTGACCTGTAATTTCTGATGTGACTTTTGTCACTAGCGGGTTGGATGCATGATTTATTAATTTACAATGAGCCCGCCTTCTCCGGCCCGTTTTGACAGTTGTCCGGCAACGTACAATTTGCCTTCAACTTAACTTAATAACTGTTATTTGTTTAGTTGGAACGTTAAATTATAAACCTTTAATGATTTCATCAGCCACCGGCTGAGGTTTCGACTGGTGGATGATTTTTTGGGCGACAAACGATCTTGCGGCTCACCTGATGGTAAATTATTACCGCGGCTCATGAGCACCCGTAACACCAGGTGAATTACAAGTACGTCTGCCCTTTAAGAAGGAATAAACTCTTTTCTTGAAGGTTTTAATATAATATCGGTTTGGAAATGTCTAGGTGATTATTGTTATAAACTACTGTTTATGTATATTGTTATAAATATACAAATTTATTAAGTAATTAACACCATTCGTATGTACACGAACATAAATAAAAAATGAAAAATTACAAATCCAACTTTTAATAATGTATGTAAATGTAAATTTAAATGACATGGATGTATATATATTATACACATAAACCTTCCTCATAAATCACTCTATCTGTTACTAAAAACTGCATTAAAATCCGTTGCATCGTTTAAAAGATCTAGGCGAACACAGAGCGGAGTCGACTTCATTTTACACTACACTAGCTACTCGCACCTGCTTCGCCCGTGTATACATGTATTATACATATAAACCTTCCTCTTGAATCACTCTATCTATTAAAAAAAAACCGCTTCAAAATCCGTTGTGTAGTTTTAAAGATTTAAGCATACATAGGGACGGATAGACAGCGACAGCGACTTTGTTTTATACTATGTAATTATATAGATAATATGGTTATTTTGTACAGAATTCTTCCCTACCGGCCCACTGTGCAAGTGCCAAGTGTACACTAAACGGGATAGTTACTTAACCGTTCCTCAGGGAACCATAATACCCGGAAGGTCAGTTTTTCGGGCATTAACTCGCTGTGAGGGAATTAGAGGAGGCAATAAAGGTGTTGCATAATGACTCACTCCGGAGCAGTCGGTTAAACGGTGTTGGAGTCGTTAAGGCTATTATTTGGATTGTAACTCTACTGTTTGACGACCTCGGTGGTCTAGCGGTTTAGCACACCGCTTTACGACCGATGGTCGCGGGTTCGATTCCTCGCACGGCACAAACATTTGTATTCATGAGTATAGTTGTTTGTATCGGTCTGGGTGTATTCTAAGATAAAAATAAATAAATAAACAAGCTTTAGCTAGCTTAACTTGGGTCTAGATGGCGCTGTGTGAATTGTCCTGAGATTATTATTATTATTATTACTGTCGTTTGTTCAATCATCCCTACACTTATATGTCTGTCGGTCTATTGCTTTTTGCAATAGCATATGCTAGGTCACTCTATTCTCCCAAATTTGTATTTTAATGATTGCGTATTATTGTAAAAATGTACAACATTTATTTGAAAAGAATACGAGCATCTTACTACTATACTAGTGGCATGTACTGGTTTCGCTCGAATTTACAGTACATGTGACGATTGTGTTACGTGCATATTTTATTATTTCCGTCATCCGTCATTCTCGTGAACGGATGCTGCTAGTGGGGACTGGTCTGTTCGGGTTACGAACACTGATTAGACTATTTGCTTTTGCAGTATACGCTGGTAGTCACTCTATTCTCCCAAATTTGAATTTAAAAATGAATCTGTGTTATTGTAAACATGTACAACATTTATTTGAAAAGAGTTTGAGTTTCTTGTCAGTTCTTCTCATCTCGAAATCAGTCCGGACTGACGGTAGATTTCACATATCATAAGAGTCTGTAATAGACCTACATGAATAAAGATATTTTGAATTTGAATTAAAATTGAATTAAAGAAAAAATATTCATAAATCAATGAAAAAAATAATGAAAAATAATTCAGCGTTCTATTTTCAAAACATAAACTGAAAGACCATTTTAATTGAGTTTGTATTTTTTTCAGGACGATTTACACAGCGCCATCTAGACCCGAGTTAAGCTAGCTAAAGCTTGTGTTATGGGTACTAGATAACTGATACAAATACATACATTTTTTTTAATACATACCTATTATACGTAGAAAACACCCAGACCGATACAAACAATCATACTCATGAATACAAATGTTTGTGCATGCCAGGACTCGAACCCGCGACCATCGCTATATATAACAGACGGTCACCACTTACCATCAGGTGGGCCGTAAGTTGTATAAAAAATGTAGTTTTCCTTTCACATAACGTTATACTTCATGCGACGCAATGTTGATTCTAGGCCAGTTATCTAGATATAGACGCTGGGTTAGACAAACAAACACACAGATTATATAAGTATATATGTTCCTAGAATTGGATATATACATATTTACATGTGTACGTATGTATTTACAGCATCCTCAATTTATATCTTCACGCCGAGTCACTTATAAGGTAAACAGAGTTGTTTATACATGAACTTATTATCATATACATTACATGAGTAAGGCGGTACTTCCAATGGTCGCGGGTTCGATTCCTCGCACGGTTCTAACATTTGTATTCATGAGTATAATTGTCTGGGTGTTTTCTACATTATATATGTATTTGCAAAAAAAATGTAAGTATTTATAACACAAGATCTGCTTACCGTGGGACTAGATGGCGCTGTGTTAATTGTCCAGGGTTATATATATATATTTATTTATAATATTAGTATATTTGTCATTTCTTCTGATTGCATAATGGCTTATCACGAACAAAAACGCTAGACTGATTGTGATAATAATTTTACAGTATATTAACAATCATTCATATTTAGTAACAAAAATGGAAACATGATATTTTTAAGGTCATTTAATGTGGACCAGTTGACTCCACTTGACAATAGATGGCGTTAAAGCCAATTTAATAAAAATTCCAGGTCTCAACACGTTAGACACAAACAAACAAATTAATACAAGTAATCAGCAAGTTAGTACCGTGTCGCATTAGCAACATTGCACGCAAGTATGTGGTCAATAGAAACATCAAATAAATGTTAGTGCGACAAGGTGGTATTTACGACGTCGCTGGTAAACCGTAAAGTGTGACAAAATACGACTGTGTGTTTACATACTAATAGATTATGTACAGTCGACAACATATATTTATGACTGAAGCAAATTAATATATTATTTTAATGAAAAAAATATAAACTAAATAAAAAATGCAAATTGAAATTTTACTCGATTTTTCAAAAGTGATATATATATATTTTTTATTACAAATATTTATGAACTAATTAAAAAATTGTACAAAAAGTAAAGGTTTTTTTTTATTAAATATATTTATGGACTGAATACAGAATGGTAAAAAAAACCAAAGTCAATATTTCCTAGACTAATTTTACTGTATAAATAGGACAAGCTGATTATTGGCATAGACAATTTATAATTCATATTTTATTTTAATTAAAAATTTTTATGGAGTGAATTAAAAATGGTATAAAAAGCAAAGTCAAAATTTACTGAGATTTTTTACTATGTGAATAGAACTAGTGGATTATTGCCATAGACAACTCTGGTGCCTCTTTCACTGTTTGATTCGACTACTCTAACAATACAAACAGACATAGCCTTTCTATATACACACAATTCCATTGTCATCCACATGAAAATTAAAAACCATAGTTTCAAAATTAAACTCTATGGAATTTATGCTAATACAATTTCAATATTTAACTTTATTCACTTTGTAAACGTAATGGTCGAACACAATTGTAACACATAACACTATTTACACAGTTGGTTAATGTACCGTAGCTCGCTCCAGTACCTACCACGTGTTGCTTATTTTTAGTAGAATAGTAGTTTTTTTCGTATAATTTTCTTTAATAATTTCGAAACTGTACAAAAATAATGTTTGGTTGACATTATAGTTTTTTGCTTTTAGTAATATAGTAGACTAGCTTTTGCCCGTGGCTTCGCTCGCGTTAATTTATCCCCTTAGTGGTGGAATTTATTAAAATCCTTTCTTAGCGGATGCCTACGTCATAACATCTACCTGCATGCTAAATTTCAGCCTGATTCGTCCAGTGCTTTGGGCTTTGCGTTAATAGATCACTATGTCAGTCACCTTTGACTTATATATATTTAGTTTTTTTCGTATAAAATTCTCTCATTATTGCAAATTATATAAAAAAATATGATTATACAGTCATTCCTAATTTAAGAGTTACGCTCTTGCCGGTAGAGCTCTTGCCACTTTCCGTGATCTTCCATCATGATCATTGTTGGCGACCGACCCCCGAACTGGACGGTAGGGAAAAAAAAATATAATGTAAAAACTTGACGTTCATAAGCGGCTAAAATGTACTACATGAATATGTGATTTTTGTATTTTGAATTTTGAACTCCTTTGATACTTTTATTATTTTTAAATTTATATTTTTGAAGAGTATTTTTTTATATGTCATGTTATTTGATATACGTCACTTTATTGTATTATTCACTCATTGTCTTTTAGTTAGTTCGCAACTCTATTTAAATATATTTTACTATAATACCTATTCTATACGTGTTTTCGTCATTTAGACACACATACAGTCCCATCATCATAAATCGAAACAAAATCGATTCTTTCTATTATACATTAAACGTATATAAATACATATTTGAAATATTTATTTAAGACATTTTTAGACTATACGAAAATATTTTTTTTTTGCTAGTTTCTGTAACTTTTTACAATAAAGTAGAAATATATATATATTTATATATAAATATATGTGTGACCATGTAAAGTCAGTTGATTAATTTACTACATGTATATGAATATAAATACGGTACATAATACACCAAAATAACATTTTTTGTTATTTTAGTCTGTCTGTCTGTTTGTTCTGGCTAATCTCTGAAATGGTTGGACCGAATTTGACGGGACTGTTTTTAGCAGGTAGCTGATGTAATAAGGAGTAACTTTTAGTTAATTTTATTTTAGAAAAATAAAGTTAAATTCCACGCGGACGAAATCGCGGGTACAGCTAGTATATAATATATAAGTACACATAATATATACATAGAAAATATTGCATATATTCACTTAATATTACGCAGCCGACTGTACCGGTTGGTTACACCTTCAATACTGATATTTCTATCATTGCAATTTATATGCTAACTAACACAAAACGGCTTGAGGGCAAAACAATACGATTTGTACCTTAACATATATAGGTTAAGGTTCATTATCAGATAACACTATGTTAGTGCTTAATTTTTATATACTGGATGGCCTAGCTACAAGTACAGATAAAGTGTTTTAGATAACTTACCTGTTTAGATTAAGTCGGTTAAATAATAACTACATTTTACTCCGTCTTGTAGTTTATTTAATTCTAATGTTTATAATAATAATATCTCAGGACAATTCACACAGCGCCATCTAGTGTCAAACTAAGCACAACTTGTACTTTGTACTTTATTTAATTCTAGTATTCCCACCTTTTGTTTTTCTCCTCTACCCAAAGGTTGCCTGGAACAGATAGCATAAGCGATAAGGCCGCCTTTTGTACCCTTTTATTTTAATTACTCTATTAATGTAATTTTCCTGGTGCAATAAAGAGGATATAAATAAATAAATAAATAAATATTCTTAATAATAATAATAATTACTAAAAATAATTCACAGCGCCATCTAGTCTCAAGTTAAGCAGAGTTAGTGTTATGGGTACTAATCAATTGATTGAAATACTTAAATATATTTATTTTTTCGTAAATAAATAAATACCTATCTAATATATACAGAATACATACAGACTAATACAAACAATCATACTCATGAATACAAATTTTTGCATCGTGTGAGAATCAAACATGGGACTACTAAATAAAAAATATAGGTACATATACACTACGGTCATTACATCATCATGTGATACCTTAAAAGCATTACCGTTCTGTAGGACTAGGTTTCTTGCCTCTGTTCATACCTTTTTTTCTAATCAATAGTTCAATGACCTCTGTCCCAACGTCCACCAGTGGGACTATATCTATAATATCATATGAATTATTACTATGATATTTATATATATGGTATACGACCATAAATACTTAATAAACGGCCACTAGAACGGCAATTACTTAAAAGGCCAATAAGATACCACTTAAACAAAAGCATAGACAACTCTTCCATTAAAAAAAACGCGGCAAACGCATAAAACAAGCGCAACGCTATGAATTTAAATTGTAGTATTAATTTTTTTTTCGAACGCATTCCGGAACGATCCGCGATCCGTTCTACGCAACGCCCCCGGTGTTAGACAGATGTCTGCAAAAAGTTTCACTCCACACGTGATTTACGTGAAATGGAACGTCCGCAAAAAATATATGTACGTTTGATGTATGACCGCTAAATACATACATTTGGGATTCCTTTGTAACACGTAAATAACTCAGTACGCTCTACATATAGTAAACTAGCTGTGCAAGCGGTTTGAAATTTATTGGCTGTTATTCTGATATATAAGCTATATTACTGTTAAATTTCATCAAAATCCGTTCAGTAGTTTTTACGTGAAAGAGAGACAAACATCCATCCATACTTACAAACTTTCACGTTTATAATATTAATAAGATACTTGTTAGCCATTACTTCATTCGAACAAACTTCCATCCCCTATACCATCCCCTCCCAGATTATTGTATATTTTCCATATCATATTTAAAAGATATATCTTTAAAATAAAATTATATCTTTAATACAGTCTATCGTTATGACAAATTCCTATCATTTTTAATAAAATATACTCCATGTCTATAACACAATTTATCGTCATTTCAAATTGCATTAAAATACATACAGCAATTTCGTCTTTAATAGTTAAAATTACTCTACTACTTTCCTATACTAGTACAGACCTATGCTACATCAGTTTTCGAGATCACTATACACATATAATAATAATTATAACTGTGAACAATTAACACAGCGCCATCTAGTCCCACGGTAAGCAGAGCTTGTGTTATAGGTACTAGACAACTGATATAAATACTTAGATATTTTTTTGTAAATACATACGTAATAAAAAATCCAGACCAATACAAACAATTATACTCGGGAATACGACTGTTTCCATCGAGCGAGGAATCGAACCCACGATTATCGGATGTAAAGCGGTGTGCTTAACCGCTATACCACCGAGGCTATCGAGATTATTTAACCAAAGTTTATAATTTATAGTTAAGTATCACAGTTTTCGTTCGTTATTTCAAATTGTATTAAAAAAAACAGCCTTTCTGTCTTCAAAAGGTAAAACTACTCTACTACTATTTTCATATACTAGTACGGACGTTCCTATTTTTTAAACTTTTATACTATAGGTATGGAACTAAGCTTCATCAGTTCCGGAGATCACTATACACATACAAGCTTAACCAACACCTTTACATATCACAGAAAGTATAATAATAAACTCAATACCGCCAGTTTATTAACCCTTGTAACCATTTCTCATACGCTCTAACAGACAAACAAACACACATGTTTATAAAACCTCGAGTGCACTCACACACGCTTCATTTAAAAATAAACAGCCCAAAAAGTGTTTTTCAACACAAAAAAAACATATTTTAAACTCCAGCTACACAAATATAGGCTACCCTCGCGGATGGGCCACAATGCATGCGAATATAATGGAATAATAGTTCAGGATTCGGGAATGGAGCCAGTGTCTGCAGTGATCACACGCGTGTGTTTGAACAAAAATAAACGCTTCTAGTACGTGGAGCATTATGAATATGTAAGCGTATATAGCACCCTTATTTCGACATTTTAGGGTTCCTTACTGTGATATTATAGTATATATATATATTATATGTATATATTATATCTTAATAATATTACAACCGCGAAAGTATGTAAGTATGGATTTGTTTGATATGTGTTTGTGAGTAACAAACATCCATGCAAAAACTACTGAACGGATTTTCATGAAACTTTACAGTAATATAGATTATGCATCAGAGTAACACAGGCTATATATTAAATTGAAACCACGAGCACATAAAACGTCATCAGGATTTGTTCAGCTATTTTTTACTGTCACGGACCACAAGGTAAGTGGTAAGTCACTTATACAGCACGATCATCATGATATGACGTGATGCGTGATAACGTGATAGAGAGATCTATATATAGGTAAACATATAATTTATTCAAGTTCTACATAGATTTGTACTTATTTCTAACATATTTAAAGCAAACTGACTGAACAGATTTGAATGGAATTTGACTATTAAAATCGTATCATTAGGACACAAATTATCTTTTAACTTAAAAACAAACCGCGGGTTAACATCCAGTATACAATAAATAAAAACTAATAATACATTTAAATAGCAGAACCTTTACTAATGGCAAGCTCTCACACTTAGCCGTTTGCTATTTTAATTTCCAAACGGCTCCCCTCCCTATCCCCGGTCCCCGGTCCCCGGTCCCCAGTCCCGGGGGGTCAGAAATTAAAGTGTAATGGTGCAATGTTTAATAAGTTATCTGCGGGTACTGATGTGTTTTGGCTTTTGTTAATGTAATTTTTAAACTTAACTTTGTCTATGGGTGGTTCGATCGATAAGGATTTTGTTTGCGACAATGGTTTATGGGTTCGGAAGCAGATTGGCGGGAAAGTGGCTTTGACATTTGGAAATTTAAAATTAGAATTCTGTTCTTTTTAATACTTAATGGTTTTACAAATATATTTTTTAAATGTCATTAAATCAATAACAATATTATAAATATAAGACTGTCTGTGTATCTATGTGAATGAAACAGACAAATCATGAAAATCACGATTTGTCTGTTTTTATTTTCACATAAAAGATAACCTGAAACAATAATTATAAACCTGGACAATTTACAGAGCCAGCCAGCCAGACCCAAGCTAAGCAGAGCTTGTGTTGTGGTTAAAACTTTACCATAATATAGCTTATGCATCAGAATAACACATAAGCTGTAAATTTCATGCGGGTATTTCAGAAGAAAAACCCGATTGATTATTGCAAAATTTTAAACATCAATTTTGTTACAAAAAGGAATGTTTAGAACACATCCTTTTTGTAACAAAATTTCAAATGGACACTCATTTATTGTCTTCTAGCTCCAGAAGACATATCTGGTGATTATTCGAAAAGAAGTTTGATGTTCTAAATTCAAATGCCCATATAGTTTTGGTGATTATATGCGAAGGTTGATATTCTAAATTCAAAAGTACACACATATTTGATGATTATTCGAAAATAGTTTTGATGTTCTAAATTCAAATGCCCATACAGTTTTGGTGATAATACGAGAAGGTTGATGTTCTAAATTCAAATGCACACACACATTTGGTGATTATACGAAAAGTGCAACCAACCCTCCGCCGCCGTACATAAGCACCAACAAAGAAAACACACAGGGGTCAATTCGTCACGCGACAAAACCGTAGTTATTTGTAGTAGATCAATCAAGATTAGGCAGTAATGCGTAACCCTTCGCTCTCTCGTACCCCGGGGGCATTGGCATTGGGATTGGGATTGTTTCAATGTGTCAATGATTAGGGGTTGACGAGAGTGGAAAGTACAGTTGGCTAATTAGTTCCTTCATATTTGCCGTGTTTTTAGGGTAACCTACGAAAGGGAACATGATAGTTCCATTATAGATATAAAGTAAGCTGAAGTTTACATTATATTTATATTAAAACATATCTATACATATAAATAAAATTATAATATATAACAATGAAGTGTCTGTTTGTAATATTAATATAACCGTTTTTACTACATCCCTATGAATATAAATATGGTACATACACCAAAATAATATTTTTTACAATTTTTGTCTGTCTGTCTATATATCGGTTTGTTCCGGCTAATCTCTAAAATGGCTGGACCGATTTTGACGGGACTTTTTTTGACTTAGGCTACTTTTATTTTAGAAAAATGCAGTTAAAATCGCGGGTACAGCTATTAATAAAAAACTACCCTTCATATCACGATTTATCATTACTATTGAATAAATCATTACCATCAAACTCTATCATTAACCTGCACTATAATTTCCAGACTTAGACATAAACTAATTAATACTTAGACATAAATCGAGCTATCATTGTAAACCTTCTAATTTACCCTTACTGTAATGTCTCTATTCGTATCTAAGTACTAATTACTCTGTGATCAACCTGTTATTAACCGTTTCGTTTATAACAGGTATTTATTAATACCTAGTATTTTATGTTCGATATTGATTTACAATAATTGCAGTGTTATATGATAACTTAAAGGGTTTCAAAGACATGTATTTTTCTTTACCCCTGTAATTATAGACAGAGGGAGAAGGGAGAAGTACATATCTTAGTAATATTATAAACTAGCTTTTGCTCACATTAATTTATCCCTTTAGGGGTGGAATTCATCAAAATCCTTTCTCAGCCTACGTCATAGTAGCTTTATGCAAGCAAAGTCTCAGTCCGATCGGTTTAAAATTGACGAAGTTTCATACAAACTTTCATCCCCTATTTTATCCCCTTGGGGGTTGAATTAATCAAAATCCTTTCTTAGCGGATGCCTACGTCATAACGTCTACCTGCATGCCAAATTTCAGCTCGATCCGTCCGGTGGTTTAGGCTGTGCGTTAATTTTTGGACAAAGTTTTCTAGTTTTGTTTCATTACGATTTAGCCATAAAAATACATACATACATTGGGTTGTACCCAACATTTTCACCCTTCTGCCATCAACCCCTATTTTTTTTTAAAACAACGTTTGATGGGTCGATTTTATTTACAAATTCAAAATATCTTTAAAACAACGTTTGATGGGTCAGTTCGGAATGATATCGAGATAATAATCATTTTTTTCAAATAATAGTGGAACATTACATAGTATAAAATAAAGTCGCTGTCGCTGTCTGTCCGTCTCTATGTGTGCTTAAATCTTTAAAACTACGCAACTAATTTTGAAGCGGTTTTTTAATCTTTAGAGTTATTCAAGAGGAAGGTTTATATATATAATACATGTACACCCGTGCGACGCCGGGGCGAGTAGCTAGTATTATAATAAAGACTACTAACATTACAAATTAATAATAATCATGTATTTTATATGAAAATATTTTCATAACTCGTATTATTCATAACAAAACTGTTATTTTTGTTATTAATAATAAAAAAAACGAAGACATCTGTCCGTTAATCTCCCTGCATTCACTGCATCTATAAATTTAAGTCGATATTAGTAATTTTTTTGTCCGTCCGTACGCATTCCCATACAGGATTATAATGTTTGCTTTATTTCTATTCATGACTCGGATTAATATTTTTTTTTTAATCACTAAGAAGGTATTAAGATTAAAATTACGCTCGGGAATACTGTAAACAGTCTTAAATAATAAAATAAAAAAATTATGAGAGGAATCCGTTGCATCTTTGTTGCTCTTATTCGTGTTTTGCGTTGTAATACTACTCGTTTCTTGTGGGTTTACCCGTTCAAGACTATTTGTTCATATTATTTTCCTTTACTTTTTATATGTATTTTAATGATATTTAGTCTAGACATTGTATTTACAATGTCCAGACTAAATATCATTGACCCGCGGTTTCATCTGCTTTTTTAAGATAAATATCGCATGTCTCTGGCCTCATGATACTATCTATGTTCAGACGAAATTTCATCGAGTTTCGTTCAGCCAGACAAACAATTTCGACTTAGTATTATTTCTGCTCGGCTCCTAAAGACAGCGTGATGTTAATTAATTTACAATCTTCTTTAAACATTATAAAATGCAAAAAAATCAAAAATAGTTACAGAGATAAACACGTAACAAACAAACAAACATTTATATATTAGTACAGACCGTTCATGTCCATTTGTATAGGTATTTTAAAAATAGGTATTTCCGAAAAACCTACACGCATTCAACCTACCCTATGTTTGTAGGTAAAACACCCTCTAATCCACGTCAGCTGCTTCTGACTGGTCGCCCCCTCCCTCCGCCCCTTACGACCCCAACCTACCCTTATTTACGCCGAAAACCACTAAAGACCTCCCAATGCCTAGGACTCATTCGCCACAACAGCTCAAATTATACTGGTATATCATAAAACGACCAATTTATCATGAGCTATCGGAGTATGGAGTGCGACTGGTTTTTTTACTGTCTATAAGGGGGTGGAGGGTCAAGTTACGCTGGTCGTATAGGGGTGCAAGCCGTAACTGTCAAATACATAATGAGAGGTTTTTTTTACTTGCGAGTTATACGTGTACGTTTAAACGATCGATGGTCGGTGGTTTTAATGGTGTTAGCGAATTTTCATATCGGGGTGGCCATTTAATTCTTTAATTAACACCCCTATTGCTCACTAATATTATAAATACGAAAATCGGTTTGTTTATACCGCATTCACTGTTTACCGGCTTGACCGATTAGCATGAAATTTAGTATTTGCGACAGAAATGATTAAGGTTATTTTCTACTGACAAACACTTTTCAGTTTATTATATATTCTATTACTAGCTGAGACTGCGGTTTCGTCCGTGTTAAATTTCAATAAAAAAATATAGCATATGTGTTATTCTGATGCAAAAACTATATTACTGTAAACTTTCATCAAAATCCGTTCAGTAGTTTTTGCTTGAAAGAGTAATACACATCCATACTTACAAACTTTTGCGTTTAACTTTACCTTTAAAAAAATATCAATTCAATATTGCACATATCAAGTTAATTTAAAAATAGAATCATTTCTCTCTACTTCATCTACGGCAATCGGCCATGTTGGATTAAAAAAAGTTAATTAATTATATACAGGGGGTATGTAATTATTAAAATTCCATTTGAGACAAATCGGGAATCTCCGGCCGCGTTCCGAATGGGTACAAAATGACGTATAGAGTGCGCTGGAATCTGGAGGAGCAGACGTGTCGCCGCGAATGTGGTCCCAGACATTACTAATACGTATACAGGGTGTTCCTATAACACACTGTATTTAATTAGCTATAAATGCTAGTAAAATAACAGACAGACTGACGGACTTCCGCATTGTCATAATTTAGATCTATTACAGACTCGAAACATACAATATCTACTAATTATAATATATATATCAGTTATACATAGACTAGCACAATTTTTTGTAACTTTTTTTTTATATATAACATACTATCTGTCCCGGCAAAAGTTGTTTTGCCTTAAAATAAAAAAAAATTAGGGATGGACTACCCCTAACATTTAGGGGGATGAAAAATAGATGTTGGCCGATTCTCAGACCTACTCAATACGCTCACAAAATTTCATGAGAATCGGTCCAGCCGTTTCGGAGGAGTGTGGGAACGAAAACTGTGACACGAGAATTTTATATATAAGTATGTTAAGAATATAACAAATTCATAGATTACTACTAAACCATTCAGCGAAAGGAAGAAAAACTCAACTATTTAGCTAATTTAAAACCCAGACAAAAGCTACAAAACTAACCACATCTGTTACGCAATTAATAAAAAAAAATGTGATTAAATTATATTAAAATAGTATGATAGAGAGGGAACAGCCTGTACGTTGGAAGCGCGCACCTAGTGTATTTATGTCATTATTAACCGGTGCGAATTAATACTCATTTGGCGTCCATTTTTATCGCATCTCCTGACGCGACAACAAAAACCACCATACCACTACCGCGGCGCGGTCTCTCCAGTTTTTACTTGTGGCCGGAGCGCGCCGAGCGAACCCGCCAAAAATGGCCACCGTTCTAACTTTGAAATCGTTCCACAATTCCACAATCGAATAATTCAAAATTGGAACAGATTAGAACTATCCGAAAACAATTCTGAACAATAGACAAGACAGAGCATGTATAGACGTAATTAAATGCTGCATAATAAGTCATAGAGATAATAGTAATGATTTTAAAAGTGCATGTAATTATTATCACTTATAGGTAACAATTATTTTATATTCCATTTATTGGATACTAGCTGTGCCCGCGAGTTCGTTCGCAAGGAATAGATTTCAAAGATTTCGTCCCCTATTTTATTTCACCCCCTTAAGGGTAAAATTCGTACTAAATTTGAATATCATAAGCTTATAAAATAAGTTTCATGCTTCTAGCTTTAAAAATGATACTTCCATTGAACGTTCCATCTCCCCTTTCGACCCCTTACAACACTTTCTTCGCATTAAAAAGTAGCTTATGTCCTTTCTCAGGGTTTAGACTGTCTGTATACTAAATTATACTTAAATCGGTGCAGTAGTTCTTGAGTGAAAGCGAGACAGACAGACAGAGTTACTTTCGCATATATAATATTAGTAAAGATAAAAGACAAAAACATGGAAATGGAACGTTATTGAATATAATTTCTAAATTCGAATTTCGAAATTCTATATTCAAACAAATACATTTGTTCAGTGCGCAATAACCTTGTACCGACGTCTATTAGATTAAATTGTAACATTTTGACGTTATAGGCGTATTAATACAAGTGAATGATGAAATAGCATAATGTTTAGTTCACTGGCATATTAATGCGGTTCTAAGGGGATAAAAACGCGACGTGAGTTGGACGACGCGGTGTGTCAGCCGCTAATTGAGTGGCGCACGCTATCGCATGGTGCAACTGGGCCTCAATAGTTCGTGTCGATTCCCATGGGATACAAATCTAGCAATAGTATTTGGTACTAACTTTCCAGTACGCTAATCATGTTATTGAATAGAATAGAAAATCATTTATTGAAGCACTTTTGAATAGTCATCATATTTTTTTCAATCTACCGCTTATTCGAAAAGTCGTTCCATTACAAGAAGAACGAGCTAGAAACTTGTGTGTTGCTCTTTTAAATAATTTAGTTGTTACTTTACATTTTTAAGTTGAAATGTGTGAATATTGTTTGAATGATTGAAATTCATACCTATCTACAAAAATGGGAAGATCTTTTTATCTTTATATTCGCGACAAGTGGCAGTTACAAGAATAATAGTCATTAAGCCATTAGTAGACTGCTTATTAATAGTCCGCACCATTGAATAACTCATCAATTATTATTGTTGTCATGACGAGATTTCATTAGCCTTAATAGTGCTTGAAGGTCGCATATAATGAAGTTCATTGAATTTCCAATGTTTCTTATATGATATTTTTATTTATAAACCAAATATTTTAAACCTGTTTCAATTAAGAAACGAAAGTAGTTGTAAAAGTAAACGATTCAGATTTGGAACAACTTCAAATATTTAAACTGCGAGTAACTACAACTGCTGAAATTCATTTGGACAGAATGAATCCAATTGGGCGACATTTTCTCTCCTTTCCCACGTAATTCTAAGAGAAATTGAAAATGTCCACAGCACAATTTCATCCACAAACGAGCCCGAAACAAGATGCGTAAGGAATTCCAAACGGCAAAAACCACTCGATGGGGACGATAAAACGAAATCGCCGATGCATCGACGAAAAAAAATGCAAGTGCTGCGTGCGAGCAAGAGACAAAAAACGTATCGTATCGCGGTTCCACTCTAGCGCGCGCGGCTAATGAATATTGTGCAGTGCGCTGACGCAGCTGCGCGAAACGTTCACAGATTGATCCGCCATTATTTATATTATTTCGGCGCGAAACTCTGAATTGGATCATGATGACAAAGAAGTTAAATTGCGCGTTCAAATCCCATGACAATCGACAATTATAGTGTCAAACGTAACGTGGACAGATGTAAACAAATATACAATCTCAAATGCTTTTGATGTATCCACGCGTGATAGATACACAATGAGAATCTTTGTCAATCAGCACAGAGAACCTTTTTATGTTCTCACGTCATTCTTTGCGAATGACATTAGAACCAAAAAACATCGGATTTGCGGTTACAAATTAACTGATTCACTACTAGTCAATCATTAAAAAGGTGAATAATAATCGTAAATAAAACGACTTAAGTCACGAGATATCTACGGATAGATCAGCATGAAGCAGAGGACGTGCGTGCGCTCATGCATTGAGCCTATATTTTTTCTCCGGCGCTACTCACTCCATGTAATTATGACTAGTGATTAAATGTTAGGGAAACGCCACGTGAATACTTCACGGTTCCGCTGACTTATTTATTTATCGCGTTCTAATCGCACATTAATACAGTTAAACATTATTGTTCCTTATTGATACCACTGTAAGCTAGTTAATTGTAATAACACTGCGCTGTTTGTGTTTATGAAAGTTATATAAGTAAATTAATATTGTTTTAAGTTGTAAAGGAAATATTAGGTAGCAGTTACAGACATTAAACTGAATAAATATCAAAGTTCATTGGCTTCTGGTAGTTTCATCAAGCGCGCGAATGGTTTTATTGCATGTAAATATGAATCCAATCAAGAAAATAATTACAATCATACATAAGTGTGGTTGGTTAAGTTATCAGTTCTTAATGACTGTGAGAAGATCTATTTTGTGTGAACTGCTCTAAAAAGAGTGCAACGAGCATAATACCGTAACGTGATCACGAGTTCAGTTCATTGCATCGTACACGCAGCAGATATGGAATATTGCACTTGTATACGGAATGAAGCAATTTCATATAATTGCTAAAAGTTAGTTAACTAGACCATTTACTGCATATATTATTACAAAGTGACGTCAATGGAGTGAAACAGGAACGGTGTAGAAACTACAAGGAATGCAAACGTAGGAAGCACTCTAATGATGAGAAATTTTTAGTGTTCGGTTAGCAAAAAGTTAAATTCATGATTAGTAGTGGATCCATCAGCAAATATGTAGTTTGTCATATCTGGACAACCGTGTAATGTAATGTTTGTAATGCCAACGTGTACGGGAACATAAAAGTCATTACAATAGTCGTCACAAACAAAAACGTCAGCAGATACTGACACCATCTACTCCCGCAACGGTCTTCAATTAACATTCTTGCAATTATTACCTTTTTCTACTCCGTTATAGCTTACAATTTCATGCTATATATAATTAAACATAATTGAGATTACTTTTTTCCTTTTCTCTTGTTACACTCGTTAAAATATTATATATACTTTTAATATCTCGGTTGATTTTACTTCAATTATAAATTACAAAGCCGTTATTGTAAAAAATGTTAGAATTGTCATACTTTAGCAATCGTCTAATTAGATTCGTCACGCTATTATATCTTTAATTATAGAAGATATAATATAACAGACTGTAGAAGAATCGAACATAACATCGTGTGGGACATATAAATACGTATGTCCAACATTGCTGCCTGATATCAGAATTTCTCGACAAAGTGCAACAATCTCGGCTATTAATGTTTCGATATAAAAATGCTAAATACCATTAAGGGCAGTAAAATAGCGAACTAATTCATCGTGTGTCAACGCACTCGATTACTCGGACGAGTCACTCGATCGCATCACTACGCGGCGTCCAGTGACGCACCGCTTGTATCGATGACAGTAAAGGATGACAGTATCACAACTAAACCGATCATTCGCCACAGAGAGAGCACTATATCAATCACTCACTCCACAATCGTACCGCATGCCACTTAAATAAATTTATAACATATTAAGTACGTTGAAAATAAACACTTTACCGTTTATGATTTATTTCGTGTGGCGATGAATTATGGACGTCACTTATTAACAGTGTTAGAGCGGGAGGGCCTAATTTTTATCTCTTTTTGCGGCGATTTCACGTGCTACTGCTACCGATAAACGTTTTATTGGAGTAATTAAAACAAACCGATTAGCGTCTGTACGAGTTACATGTCCAAACACATGATAAATGTGACATTTTACTATGTAATCTGCAGCGATAATTTTTATAACACTATCGGTTACCTGTCAACCGGTGATTTTATAATTCAAACATAGAAATGTAAGTTTGAATGCTTGTGTTTAGATTGTAATATTTATTATTAATATATTATGTCATAAACCTAAGTCAATGTAAATGTGGCATATAAATAAGAGAGTGGTCAGTTCCATGACACTAACAAGTTATCTATCTATTCTGAGTTATCTGAGTCGGGTCTCTCAGGTCGCGACCACTTACAATATTGCGCCTATAAATAAAGTTTAATTTCAATAATTACCATAATATGAAGTCTTTGACTGATAACGTATCAATAACGTTAATAAAACATTTCTACAGGGGAATTTCATTCCGTTGGAATATCGGAGTACCCATTTCCGGCAATTTCACTAACCAATATTTTGTTATACCAAGTTTTGTGACGTGCCAAAGACGTAAAGTGTTTCTTTTTAAATTGCATACCACCGCAGCATGTCAACGCTCATTGTGTCTATTGTGTTAAAAAAGAAAACCCACAAAGAAATTGCGGTTATATAAATTTGTAAAATAAATTACAAGGCCCTTGATTGTCGGTTTGTATCCAGATTACCTGTTTTACGAGTGAATTGTTATAAAATGGCTCCATTTATGATGTCTTTTTTGTTGTCCAAATAATAGGTGTTACTATGTCGATTCGCCTTGTCATGTTATTACCGGGAACGACGTAATGAAATGTTGGTTTAAAGACAATTTTGATGATACTTTCTTGTATTAAATGAACTCGTTTGTATATTATCACCAACCATCTTTTTTTTTATGGGTGAACCTACCTAGCCTTCCAAGAACCGCTGCATAGTTTTAGCAAAAGGGACATTTTTTGTGCAGCCCGCCAGCTGACAGATTATATTTTGTAAAAGCAACTATTCTTATCTCTCGTCTTCAATACGAACTAATCTCCTCGAATATTTAACGTTCTTACTTTACTTTAGTTAATTGGCTATAGTAATATCAATAATTTACACGTGTATCTATATAAATTAATTAATGTACATTTAGATAAACGTACGTATAATGACAAAGTATCTTATGTACAATACATTGTCTTGTTATCGCTGAACAGAAAATTAATAAAAACGCGTCAAATCAATTATTACCTACTGATAATACTAGTTCATTTGCAATGCCATCGAATTTTCCTATAAACAATCAATCTGGCTCCAGTCGAATACATAATGCAGAGCAAATAGCGAGACGGTAAAACGCGTAAATAATCGACAAACCACAATCCAATCGACGCAGAATTTCCCGTTACTAATTACGCTTTATAGTTATTAAAGCATTATACTGAAGAAATTGCTACTACTGATTTACGAGCCGCCATGTTGTGCGCGACATTTTAATATCCGAATGAGTTCGCGCGCTTTTTTTCCTTTTTAATTTTGATGGGCAATGGAAGCAGGTGCGTCCGTACAAAGTTATTCCGTCCGGCATTCTCTCTTTCGAGTGTAATTTTCGTGTGGCGTTGAATGGGTTTTGTGTATGGAATGGAATTGGGAAAGTATGGATTTTTATTACGACCGCGCCGGATTTTTCGGGCTCTTTTCGAATTGGTTTTAGTTAATCGCGGTTTGTCGATTGGAATTATTTAAAGAGGCCGATTAAAGAGCTGAATGTTTGGTATGGCAGCGCGTCTTTAGCACTTAGATTATACTTTTTTTTTTAATAAAAATTTTGAACGATTTTAGATACTTGCATTTCTAAACGTTATTATATATTATAAATGGAAACGTGTTCATATGTCTGTACTGTCTACCGTTTCACATGAAAACAGCTGAATCAATTTAAATAAAATAAAATCAAAAACTAAAACCTGAGTATATGTTGAGTACCAACTAATCATCTACCGCGCAAATTTGAAACTAATGAACAAATTAATAGGGTTGATTATCGTTAATTACTATTTTAAAAATTTTCACATCCCGCGTAAAATTCAAACTAAGGAATATGTAACTAGGGTTGCCTTTCGTTAATTACCTATTTTAAAATTTTTACATCTCGCGCAAAATTCAAACTTATATATAATGGGAATAGGGTTAATTTTCATTAATTACCTGTTTACTGAAAACTGCGATATCTTCATTGAAGGATTCTGAGGAGCACACATCCCCGCCTGCCACCCCAGGGTCCCTCGGCGTACACGTCGCCAGCTCGCACTTCTCGAAGATCAGAGCCAGCAGGGGGAACAGCGGATGCCTGGAACACAGTACTATATATTAACAACTTCACGGCCCCGGTGGTATAGCGGTTCAGCATTCCCGCTTTGCATCGAATTGTCGCGGGTTCGATTCCTTAGATTTTAATTATTAATATAATAATAGCTACCAATATTAACAACCTTAAAACGCACTATAGCAAGCACTGTTAGTAAATTAAAAAAAAATCCAGTATTCAAAAACAAAGTAGTTTAGCACACGACTTTATTTCCGATGGATGCTTGTTCGATTCCTATTTAACACCTAATTTCTATGGATATATATAAAAAAAAATGTACGTAAGTACTTATACCCGTTATCGAGTACTCATAACACTAGCTCTGCTTACCTTGCGCTGTGTGAATTGTTCACTTTGTTCAGGGTTACTTATTTAAAAAAATTGTATTCAACCTATGTGAGACGACTTATTACTACCTCTAATATTTTACATTTCATGTTAAGTATAATATTTTCATTAATTCCCTGATTAAAAATGATCGCATTCCGCACAAAATGTATACTAATTTACAAAGTCATAAGGTCGATTTTGACTAATTACCTGTTTCTATACATATATAAGGAATATGAACAATATAATGTTAGGAATATCATGGACGGAGCGCCGCACTTAGCATCTGTTTTAGAACAACTGGGTATCAGAACCCGTCTCTCTACTGTGTGCTTCCAGGGTCTGCCAACCTTTTTCGGTCACGTGGCCCGCCGAAAACCAGATAATTTGGAAAAAAATATAATGTTAGGCCACGTGGACGGTAGAAGGGGCAGAGGTAGGGCACCTGCACGTTGGACTGATCCTGTACGAGAAGCAGTCAAACAAAATATACAAATGCCTGGAGATAGAAATGCCTGGAGAGTATTGGTTGGAAGGAGCATTCCTGGTGGTCACGACCCTCAGTCTTGAGGAACCGACAAAGAAGAAGATACATATATTCTATAGTATACTTCTTCTTCTGATTATTTTGTACTTAAAACGCTTCGCCATTAATTATGGGAATCACTATCGAAGTAATCGCTATAGAAGTAAATTATTACAAAAAAAAAACTGTTCAATAACTTGATAGAGATATCCTACAGCTGTATGTCGAACATAATAATGTGTGCCTTTGCCACATTTCCAACGTATATTATAAAACTAAATAGGGTAATTGAGAGAGTGGCGACCTTTATGCACGGATCTGATCAGATCCCGATTGTGGGGACGTGACCCAGATACCATCAGTTTTATAGTTCTAGTACGCGGACAGTGTAGGGCTCCACTGTTAGCGGAACGCCTTATGCTATAGGTTTAGTAAATATATTTACCTGCAATAAGAAATTTTTGTAAACATGTACTCTTACTTATAATATTATAAATGACGACCTCGGTGGTCTAGCGGTCTAGAACAACGTCCGATGGTTGTGGGTTCGATTCCTTACACGGCACAAACATTTATATTCATGAGTATAATTGTTTATATCTGTCTGGGTGTTTTCTATGTATAATATGTATGTATCTACAAAAATATCTATGTATATGTATCAGTTGTCTAGTACCCATAACACAAGCTTTAGCTAGCTTAACTTGGGTCTAGATGGCGCTGTGTGAATTGTCCTGAGATTATTATAAATGCGAAAGTTTATGAGTATGGATGGATGTTTATTACTCTTCAGTTCGTAATACATTCAATCTAAGAAGGATTAAGAAGAAAATGTTGCTAGCAACAAATAATCATTTTATGTTTATGTCTATGGTAATACCATTGCACGAGTGCGAGAGGGTGGCACCATTGAATACCTTTTTAACTAACTTGCTTCCACGATATTGTCTAACAGACGCTATACGTTGCTCAGTGTAATTAAGTTATTGTATAATATAAATATAATTAGTTTTGGTCCAGCAAAGGTGTTTTAATCATCAGCAACCTACAGGAATACTGTAAACATCTTAAATAGTAGATAAATTGAACTAATGATATTTCGAAATTGGCTTTCTTTTGTATGATTATTTTGCTCTTCACTCTTTTGCTTCTCTTTCTTTTATCTATGGCAAGATTGTAAAAAAAATACGCAAAGCAATGTACTGTATTTACTTTACTATTTAGAACACACACGCTTTCAACAGAAAAAACACTACTATTTTTATTCTACCGCCACCTACCACTTTTTCAAGATTCAAGATTCTTTATTTGTAAATCATGCGTCATTACATAAGGAGATGATATACATATATAGAAGGAATCCGAAATGTTTAGCCTAGATAGCATTTTGTCTTTTCTTCTCTACCTAAAGATTGTCTGGAAAAGATTGCATACGCGCCAATTCCGCCTTTTCTACTCTATTACTCTGACAACTATATATATTTATATATATATATATATATATTGGGGGCGTGGTGGGCCGGGTCGATGTGCTCCCTCAAATATGGTTGAGTACAATGATGGCTGGCTCATACGTCATACTCGTGAACGGGTGTTGCTTGTGGGGACTGGTCTGTTCAGGTTGTGAACACTGATTAAATTTTTTGTTCTTTGCGATAGTATATGCTGGTGGTCACTCTATTCTCCCAAATTTGAATTTTAATAACTGTATTTATCATAAACATGTTCCACTATTAAAAAAAAAGAATACGAGCAGAGTTTCTTGTCAGTTCTTCTCATCTCGATATCATTCCGAACTGACGGTAGATTTGACATATCATAAGAGTCTGTAATAGACCTACATGAATAAAGATATTTTGAATTTGAATTTGAATTTGACTTCTATAAGAACTTTAAATAAGAATAGCCTATTTATAAAATACTTAAAGGATTTACTATTTAAAAAACAATATTATAATGTAAGTGATTATTTGAATGATGTATTTTAGTTTTTATGTAACATTTAATTAATGTATATTACAATATATAACTGGATGAATAATATTACATTATATGTTATAACTAGTTATGATAATAATAATAATGTTATGTTTGCGTGCCCTAACAGGGTCCATAATGATCGAAAACGAATTATAAACATCTTTCATTGTAATATTATGGAATGCAATAAATATTGAGTATTCAACTATAATTCCTGTAATTTATCTGGTATATTAAAGAATATATATAAAATGTTATTAAAGAATATAATAAATAAGTAATACTAACTAACTCGCTGTTTTAGTTGAATTATTTACTATTGTAACAAACTATAATCTGTTAAATAATATAAAATTATAGTTCATTGAAAGTATAATTGATAATAAACGTGTGTAAGAAAGAAAGAAAGAAAAATATTTTATTCAGTGCAATGTAAAAAAGTGTGTTTATATTGCATTTCATAATTAAGTTATAATTGGTTAGTTGTCAATTACTATAGTATTTTATATAACAACAATTTAATGCAATAAATATTGAATTTTATAAAATATTTATGTTATTACTAACTATGTTATCCAGCGATATGCTGAGTTGTGCTCCACTTTGATTGTTTTTTAATCTGTCTAAATTATTGCTTGTGTTTTTTATGTAATTTATAGCTGTGCCAACGATTTCACACGCGTGTAATTTATAGCCTACGTTATTTTAATGTATAAGCTGTATTACTGAAAAGTTTCATCGAAATCCGTTCAGTAGTTTATGTGAAAAAGAAAAAACATACATACTCACAATCTCTCGCGTTTATAATATTACTAGTTTTTATCTGCGGTTTCGCTCGCATTGAATCAAAAATATTTGTATAGAATATCATGATGATCGGTTCAGTAGTTTTTGCGTGAAAGCGTAACAAACATCCGTACTTTCATATTTATAATATTAGTAAGGAATTAAGGGTTAAGAATCTGTTCCATAATTCATAAGCGGTAGCGTTTGTTAATCGCGATACGCTCGCACTGTCACCACACAACAAACAGAAGCTCTTTCAAGTTTCTTGTCAAGTTTTGATCTGATAACCCTGAGATTGCGGCAAATGGATGCTTAAGTGCTAAACGTTGCGCCTCATGATACATATCTTGGATATCTCACAATAAAGGGATAAATACAAACAACTTCAGCTCAGAATGTAGGATCAGGCGAAATCCTTATTATAAACAAAATAAATAACCCTGGACAATTAACACAGCGCCATCTAGTCCCACGGTAAGTAGAGCTTGTGTTATGGGTATTAGACAACTATATTAATAATTAGATTTTTTTGTAAATATATACATATTATACATAGATACAATAAAATAATACAAACAAACAATTATATTCATTAATACAAATGTTTGCACCGTGCGAGTAATCGAACCTGCGACCATCGGAAGTAAGGCGGCGTGCTAAGCCGCTAGACCACCGAGGCCATCAGTAATATTGTAAATGCGTCCGCCAGATTCGTACTCACGACCTCTTGTACGAAATTCTGTAATAAACTACTATTCCACGACGGGCTTATACTGAAATTACGTAATCGATAAGTATAAATTGTGATCACAGTTCACCATTTACCACCCAGTCATTATGGAGTGGTATCGCTAAATGATAACACAGGATTATCTGATAAGGCGTGACGTATGGTGATAATCTGGTAGCATAGTACGATTAAGGCGTTGATCATGTTTTTGAATTTCAACATACTATCATTCATTCAATTTATATATAGGTATAGGTATTAGCGGAGCCTGCAAACGTTGTTTTGCGATATAAAATATAAATTAAAATCGCTATTAAAGAATAGGGGTTGTTGCTAGAAGGATGAAAATTTAGGGTTGTATGTATTTTAATGCCACATTATAAAAATATAAAAAATATTTTGTTCCAAAAAAAAAAATTTTTAAGTGTGGACAACCCATATTACTTAGGGATATGAAAAATAGATAGTAGCCGATTCCAAGTTCCACCGAATACTCATATAAAATTTCATGAAAATCGCTCAAGCCGTTTTCATAGCACACCCCTGTGCAAATCAGCATGCGGCTCACCTGATGGTAAGTGATTACCGAGCCAACCAACCAATGAGCACCCGCAACACCAGAGGAATTGCAAGTGCGTTGCCGGCCTTTATAATTATTCATTTATATGCTGTTTCTATGTAGATACATTGTATATATTTTGTTATATATACAGTCCACAATCCTATCGTAGAAGGCTTTTTTTCGGACTACTCTAATGCTGTTAGCTGGCCTTTACAGCTTCAACAGACGATAAGGGGCGAGTGCAGATGGCACTCTAAATCCACAAGACTTATGCGGCTGAAGACCTCCCTCAACTCCCGTCTGATGGATACGACTTTACTGTAAGGGACTGCTAGGGGTTCGAACCTCGGCTCAGGGCGTCGTAATTCCGATACACGTTTGAACTGGAAGGGGGGTCGATCGAAAGATGTGGGGGATCGATCGAAGGGGACGGAGATCGATCGGAGGGGATATTATCCATAGTATTAAAATCACACGTTACCACCAAACTCACCCGTATATGGCATCCTTGTCTCTCTTGTGGACTAGGGGCTCGCCGGGGAGCGCGTGCGCGGGCGCCGCGGGCGGGGGGTAGTGCACCGGAGGGAGGTGGGGGTGCGTCAGTCTGTGCTCGTGGTACATCGCGCCTCCCTCCATGTATCCCCCACCGTGGAGGGTTTCGTCGTACTGGAAGTGAGAAACAAATATATGAAAATTTTCTATAATAAAAAGTGAATTAAATTTTTTGTATGTATGTTTGTTTTGTAGAATGTGTTATGACATAGTGTCTACTATCATAGCTTATATTCAAGTTTCTATCTCATTTTTAAAGCATCTCGAAGACCTATAGAAAGTAATGTTGTACTACCCGTACAACCCTATTTTTTACTCTTAAACCCCTCAAAAGCATTACGATTAATCCCCAAAGGGATTAATAAAACCCGAAACCCTCAATACCACATTTAAAACACTACAGCAAAAAATCTATTTAATGTAAGTCTGTATTAATAAAATGAGTGTTCCGTATATTTATATGTGTATTATACAGGTAAGTAAATTTTGATGAATACATATATTTAATATGGTTTTAAGATTTTTACTAATAACAATAAATCTCAGATTTTTAAACGCATTAACAATCTGATTTTAAAAAACATTTATGATTATTTTGAAGCCTAATTCTTGAGACATATACTATTTATAATCACAAAAAAAATATCATTTATAAAAATAGAAATAAGAAAGAAGAAGAAACGCTGTAATAAAACGCACTCACTGACCATATATTACCATTTTTAACCGGCGTTACTTGTACTTAACCGGTCTTAATTATTAAACTACGGTTTAGTACGCAACTAGTAACAGTTTTCGCTTCCTTAACAGCCGTTACTAGTCTCCATATAAAAGGTTTACTTATACAGACTACAGAGCCCTAAAACTTAAGTATTAAACAGTGAATATTCATTGAAAATACTTAAGTCATCGCGATGACTATCTCGGATCAACATTGGCCTTCAATTAACTGCTTTTAAGCCGTTTTCAAAGACTCTTAGTTTTGAAACGTTTGACGGGCCCTAGCTCATTGTTTTATGGCAATTATGTATAATATATACACGCAATTAAAACTGTATGTTATGACTGTTTTAATTTATATTTATAGATGAGGAGTGAAACCATTATAATAGAAAAACTAATATAAAAAAATTTATCTCTAACTGTTGAGGATTTCTGCTTTAAAATTTACTTTTGGTACATACGTGGTACGGTTAGGTCAAAGGTAAAAAAATTCTAAATAATTAAAATCAGCATAAACTTTTGAAGATATCTGTTTTAAAATTAACTTTGAATGGTATGGTTAGGACATAGTTAAAAAATTCCTAAATAAAAAATTTCAGTACAAACTGTTGAAGACGTCTGCTTTAAAATTAACTTTTAATGGCACAGGTCAAGTAACCTCTTTTTTATATTATTGTAATATTCATTTAGAATTACATTAGCTGATTAATGCAAGATATATTTAATATTTCAGTGCGGTTTCAGAGGAGCTTCCTCCCGCGTACACTTAGATTGTGGAATGAACTACCTGCCGAGGTTTTCTCGCAAAACTACGGCGTGGGGTTTTTCAAGAAGGGTATATTAAGGTTTTTTAAGGGTCGGCAACGAGCATGAGCACCTCTGTGTGTTTCAGGCATATATAGGCTACGGTAACCGTTTACCATCAGGTGGGCCGTATGATTATTTGCTACCTACGATATATATATATGGAGCGCGACTACCGTCACCTCTCATATTAATTTGGTATGTCAAATGACATATAATTTAAACAAATATATTTTTCTAGAAAATTCCATCAATTCTTTGCATGTCAAATGTTAACTGTTTGATCTGTGACTGACTTGACCTATCCAACCTCACGTCACCTTTATTACAACGGAATAGAATCCAAAATGGCCCCACCCACGCGGAAAGCAACAATAGAGAAAAAGACATGTTTATTCATGAAGACGTTTACAATGTCTATATTATATGACTTCTCATATGCGGTATTTGTATTCCTTATTAATATTTTGTTTAAAATTATAAATAACATTAGGCTGTATGAGGTTTTTTTTCCTTTGCCTTCCTGTATATAATAAAAACTATTACTTTTTTATTTTTAAGAATAATGAAAAGTATTTACACATACATTCTTTAAAAAATATTTTTTCATATAAAAAAGAGATCGTTCTAGTGTCATTTAAGTTTCTTTTTTGTTAATTTAATATTTGTACCTACATCTGGAATAATTGTCATATTAAATCAATATCCATTGATACAATTTGTAAAAAAAAGTATTTATAAATATACCTAAAGGAGATTTACTTATCTCTCTCTCATGCTTACAAAAAGAATGTCTATAGAACCATCTATTTTTGAAGTCGGTAAAAAATGATGTTGGTCTCACGTCGTAATAAATAATAGTACTACGTAGGCAAACAAACGCCCTGTATATTTATAGATGTACGTCCTGTATAATAATAGGTACATTGGCAGCCGGGTGTGCCATCAAATACGGTGACTGGGCGTTTTAGCAGATCGATATACCCTGTCATTAAGGCACCTGTATATGACCAGCTCTGGATGTACCCAAATTACGAAGCTGAAGAAACGTTTAAATTTAAAACTGCTGCTTGAAATGCTTAAATTGTTCGTTTATTTATGGCAGTATATTTGATGATCTTTGTCTGTAAGTAAATAAAAAAAAATACTTAATACTCATATTGCTATTAGAGACAATGTTGTTAAAACGCAGTGATTATTTGCTCAATTCTTAAGAGGATAATCGTAAATAAATACTTAATTGAATAAACAGCTATAATTTTGATTTATAAACCATTAATGAAAGATTGTTAATTTAAAAATAAAAGATGTAAGACTGAAATGTCTTCGCATTCTGATCAACATTTTTCTTTGTCTATGAATTAAAAAATAAAATGTCAGGGCATGGTCGGAACCAACAATCATAAGGCTGTATATGGAAAATGTAATTATACTACATACATATAATAAAACCCGCTTAAAACGATTCTGAAAGGAGTCATGAAGTATTAATAAGAAAAAAACTATACCAGTACATGTTTAAATGTGTAATTATGTTTTTAAAGATTTTGATATACTTATGTAATGCCTAATTAAATTTACAGATGTCATTTTTACCTAAGCCATAGATAAGTAAAATAATATAGATGAATCGTAAATAGAGAAAAAGTACACTCTATATATGTACTTAGATATTACTCTGAATTTACGAAATAAACAGAGTAATAATAATCTCAGGACAATTCACACAGCGCCATGTAGACCTAAGTTAAGCTAGCTACAGCTTGTGTTATGGGTACTAGATAACTGATACAAATATATAGATTTTTTTCGGAAATAGGTACATACATATAGAAAACACCCAGACCGATACAAACAATCATACTCATGAATACAAAAGGTTGTGCCGTGCGAGGAATCGAACCCGCGATCATCGGACGTAAAGCGATGTTCTCGACCGCTAGACCTCCGAGTAATTACAAGCAACAATAATTGGCAGATGGCGTATTAAACATAATATAACAAAACATAATGAAAATATTCCTTAAGTTGCATAGACTCAAAATGGCGGGACATTTACGCGGGAAACATTGCACCTGCTCTGTCTACAAATTAAACGAAACATTTTGTTCTCTTTTTAAACTACTCATAAGTATTAAAAGCAAGTTGATCGAGTAGAGTTGTGGATTAAAACAAGATTCGGCCATTTTGGAGTGTATTTAAACGTAATTAATTTCATATAAGAAGTTGAATATCGAGTTATTTGTCAGTTTGTAAAATTAATCATACGATAATGTATCAAATAAAATTCTTTTATTTGAATGAATAAATGTATGTTTTTTTACATATTTGAATGAGAATACTGCCGGCCAAAGTGTCAAAACTAACCTATATATTATACATGAACAGCACAATGGACATCACGTTATCATGTGATATCCATGATAACATGTTTTACCATTTCATATAGGACATTTTAGCTGTTTATGAACGTCAAGTTTTTGTATTAATGTCTTATTTTGTTATTGTCCTGTTCACTATACAGATTCAATTGAGAAGAACTGGCAAAAAATTGATTTCATACTAATGTTATAAACGTGAAAGTTTATGAGTATGCATGGACAGATAAATGGATGTATGTTAGGCTTTTACGCAAAAACTACTGAAGGGATTTTGATGAAACTTAACAGTAATATAGCTTATACATCAGAATAACATATAGGCTATAATTTAAAAAGATATTATGTGAAATGCGAAATATATAAATGTCAAGTAAGTGTGTCTGCAGGACACTTACTTGAGTAATATTATATTATCTGTGCTTGAGATTTATTATTATAGCGAATCTTGCGCAGGTCGGCTAGAAGAATTTATGTATATTAAGTCAAAATGTACTAAGAAAGATATAATCACCCGAGTGAAGCCGGGTCGTGGAACTAGTGATGAGTTAAAAAAATACCATCAGGTATAATACTAACTTGGTGCGTTCTTAGTTAATCTAATCAACAGTTACAGCGTCAGGTCTGCTGGTGACTACTGATAAGATTAAACCGATTAACAGATTAACTTTGATAAAAAAAACTTCAATTCTACACATCACTGTGAATGTAAACTGAAACAATAAAAATAAATATCTAATACGGTCTCGGTGGTTTAACGGTTTAGTATCCCGCTTGATATCCGATGGTCGCGGGTTCGATCGGACGGTACAAACATTTATATTCATGAGTGAGAATGTTTGCATTAGTCTGGATGTGTTCTATGTATTTAGAAAAAACAATATCTATCAGCTATCTAGTATCTGACCATAACAGTAGCTCAGCTCAGCTTGAGACTAGATGGCACTGTCTAAATTTTAGGGTTATTATTATATAAATGTATCTATTCATAATCAATAAAATAGAAATAGAAATATTCTCTATTTAAATAAACTTAATACAAGCACTTTTAAAGTCATATTTTTTTTTGTCCTACCACACATTCGGAACGCAGACTCATCACAAGAAGAATGAGTAAAAAACTTGTGTGTTGCTCTTTTAAATAAATATAATTCAGAATTAGATTTTTAAGAATTTAGTGTCATAAAGAATTATATTAATAAAAAAAATATACAGAATTTAAAAACAAGAATTGTTTATATATTAGATGTTGAATATTATATTCTAAATAGTATGCCTATTTCAAAAATGATGAAATCCCTGCCGTTGCAACAGTATGTAAATAAGCTATATGGGCTATCACATTACGGTTTCTTTAATGCTATGAAAATGCCATAACTAAACGATATAAAGAGTACAGACAGCACAAACGTGCAAATAATTCTATTATTGTTTTTTATTAATTTAGTTAATTATGAAAGAATAGTAACACTATTATTAAATTTAGTTATTAAATTAACTATTTAGTTTCTTGGTTATTCTACTCAATTGAGATTACTGTGTAAATATATAAAAAATATATACAAAAAATTAATTCTACACGAAAAAATGTCCAAATATATCTGTTACTAGTTAATTCATTTATTAATATTAAAAAATAACACTTGATTTTTTATAATAGTTTTACTCATTTTTAATTGCTATGTAAATAATATAAATACGAAAAACAAATACTGTATAAATATGTATAATCTTTATATAGTATAAAAAAATATTTGCTTCCAATATCTGTTCGCTTATATCTTTTATACTATGAAATAGATTTTAATGCAGTTTTAGCAACAGATAGAGTGATTCAAAGGAAGGTTTATATGTATACTTAATACATGTACGTTATACCCGTGCGAAGCCCCTTATTATAATTATTAATCTTTCATACAAATACATTTTATTAATTTAATACAAATTCATACGTTATTTTTTTTATATTAGGTACTAACATGACACGGTCTACCCAAGGTATCCATAATTACCTGTATACCTATATATATACTCATCATAAACATCATCTAGTTATCATCTGAAGGCCATAAAAATAACATATTATATTTTTTTCAAATATTTATTGTATATGTCTGTTATGTGTTTGCTGGAAGAATATTGCAATGTTTAAGTTGTATTATTGAATTAAAAAATGTTTAGAATGAATTTAATAGTGACTCCATAGAATGTTCGGAAAGAAGCGAAGAAATATATATATATAAAGAAAACAAAACAAAATCGACGTTCCAAATTTGAATTTTATGATTTTATTTTTAAATTATTATATTTATAAAGTATTATTATTTTAAATGTTTTAAATTTAAAATAAAATTTAAATTTGGAATGAATGAATTTATTGTATTATTTATTATATATATTATATATATTATATATTACTATTATTATTTATGTTTATTCATTCCTCTATTTTATTCATTCATCCACCAGCTTCTGTCTTTTCTTCTCTATCCAAAGGTTGTCTTGTCTTGTCTTGCTTAAGCGATAAAACCGCCTTTTGTACCTACATACTATGTATTTTTTTAAAGGTGCAATAAAGATTTATATATATTTTTTTTTATTGCACACTGTACACTCGCCGCGATATAAAGCGTCACTTTACTATAATGGCGGATGGTAGATTCATTGTTATAGTTTTAGTGGCGAGATCGAGGGCTTATCGACGGAATAAAACAGTTTACGACGCGGACTGTACCAGTACAGTACCCCAAGTATGTAGACGGAGGCAATATGGCAGAGAAATTGCACACAAAATTTAAAATTTTAGAGTAATACCTCTTACAAACATTACCAGTTATTGTTATAAACATTATCCTTTGCCCCTTTTTGTTAAATTAAGAAAATCGTTTGTGAGATAACAAAGAAACAGTTCAATATAGGTACCTAGATATAAAAAACATAATTTAAAAAATTTGACGATCATAAGCAACTAAAACGTTCTAAATGAATAAATGATTTTTTAATTTCAATTTGAATTTGAGATTTTTAAATGTTTACAATCTTTATGTATTGACGACCTTGGTGGTATAGCGGTCCAGCACACCGCTTTATGTCCAATGGTCGCGGGTTCGATTCCTCGCACGGCACAAACATTTGTATTCACGAGTATGATTGTTTGTATCGGTCTGGGTATTTTCTATGTATAATATGTATGTATTTACGAAAAAAAAAAATCTATGTATTTGCATCAGTTGTCTAGTACCCATAACACAAGCTTTAGCGAGCTTAACTTGGGACTAGATGGCGCTGTGTGAATTGTCCTGAGATTATTATTATTATATTATTATTATTATTATTTGTATATATATGTATTATTTCCACACGCTGGTACCTAAATGGTACTGTCCAAGACCATTTAGATTTTAGTGTTTCAGAGGTTTTCTCAAGCAACTACAGCAGGGGTCAAGTAGGGTATATTAAGGTTTCTTAACGAGCTTCGCACACGTGACAACTCTAGTGTTTCAGGCATCCATAGGCTACGGTAACCGTCTACCATCAGTTAGGCCGTATGCTTGTTTGCCACCACTGTAATCTAAAAAAGCCCGCCAAAATACACTGACACTTTTTTTCTTCTTTAATGGCTTGGCACGTGGTATATTTACCAAAAACAAAGTTCAACTGACACGCGAGCGCTAGTGGTGGGAAGTGCTATATCCGAGAACCGTGGATATTCGACCATAAAACTAAAGTGTCCATACCAATCATTAATGATTATTAATAGCAATAAACTGGACTGTTATAATTAAATAATAACTCATCATTATACACAATGTAATTAATCATAAAATAAAACGATTATTTCTACCGTTTGATTAATGTTTTGCTGAATAAAAAATGTAATCGAATTATCGATGACGTATAATAATGAAACGGAAATATGTAACTAATATATACCTATAAAAAATATTGAAATAAACTGCACAATAATTGCATATGAACGTAGTACATTGACGACCTCGGTTGAGCGGTTTAATACCAGCTTACTTACTGGTGGTGGGGTGTTCAATTCCTCGGACGTTGCAAACATTTGCATTTACGAATATGATTGTTTGTATCAGGTTGGTTGTTATTTACGTATATTAGATATGTATTTAAAAAAAATATATTTATAAATATGTGTATCAGCTGTCTAGTACCCACAGAACAAGGGCTGCTGGCTGCTTAATTTGAGACCAGATGGCGTTGTGTTGGTGTTAAATGTAATGATTATTGTTTAGTTTTAATTCATTCTTTAAAATCCGTGTAGAATTTCATTAAAATCCGTTCAGTTGTTTTTGCGTGTAATAAACGTTTATAATATTAATAAGATTACTTTTACATATTACCTCGCACAACCGGGGGGTGAGTACTGGTCTACTGAGACACTGAGTACAGGCCTCGTGCCTAGTTCAGTTCACAGCTCATACAATCACAACATATTGTTTACAAAAAATGAATTTACACCTGTACATGATTGTGGCTTAATTTAAACAATTATTTATTATTTATTGTCACTATCTCCGCCGTGAATACAAAACAAAAATCATTAAAAATAACATATATGTATGTAAAATGTTCTGAACCTAATAATTTTTACAAAAAAAAACATTCATCATTTCAAAATTATGTATGTATATAGAATTTCCTGAGCCTAACAATCTTTAATCAATCGACAGATCTTTATAATTCACATCACTAGTGCACTAACAAAAAGTGTAATCTCGCATACGACTTCATTATGTATGTCTCGAGTTATAATTGTTTTAATATCATACTACGATCGCAGTGATACTTTTGCGTGATACTAACCATACATATTATGTATGAGAAACAAGAAAACTGTTAATTACATCTTATTCCACAATATTGCATTCTGTTACTTGTGTTCTTATATAAACAACTAGATTTTGCCCGCGGCTTCGCTCGCGTTAAATTATCCCCTTAGGGGTGGAATTTATCAAAATTCTTTCTTAAGAGATGCCTACGTCATAGTAGCTTTGTGCATGCAAAGTCTCAGTGCGATCGGTTAAAAATTGACAAAGTTTCATACAAACTTTCATCCCCTATTTTATCCCCTTAGGGGTAGAATTAATCAAAATCCTTTCTTAGCGGATGCCTACGTCATAAGATCTACCTGCATGCCAAATTTCAGCCCGATCCGTCCAGTGGTTTAGGCTGTGCGTTGATAGATCACTATGTCTTTAAAACACTAAATTAAATTATAAATATTTAAATAAGTATCTATATATAATATCGAATTCTTTATTTGATTTATTCAATTGTCCCATCCCTATAAAAAGACAATAAGATATATGAAATATGAATTTTAAATTATTTATTTACAAGTTAAAATAGTTATTTAAATTCATATATCTTTTTAAAAATTATTCGAAACATGATTTTAAATTGTTTCTTTAGAAGTGAATCTTAGTATTTTCTATTTGTTTGAATAATGTAATATATAAATATTTATATATATATATATATATATATATATATATATATATATATACGCGCTAACCTCAGGAACTACTTTGTTCTAATTGAAAAATTATATTTGTATTGGATAATCCATTTGTTGAGGATGGCTAGGAGGGCTATATATATAATTACGCTACGACCAATAGGAGCAGAGATGCAATGAAAAATATTGTAAAAGATGGTGAAATGAAACGCAGACGAAGTTGCGCGGGTCAGCTAGTATTCAATATATATAATAATATACAAAATCTGTCTATTCTTAATAAGAGGTAGTCTATCGATATTTGCACGTCAAACCTCATCAAGACCGATTCAGCCGTTTTTTAGTCAAAATTTAACATACAGACAAACTCACTTTCCCATTTATAGTGTTGTATAAACATACGGATACCCTGAAATACCTAATCGTATAGTATTAAAGCTAATGATAACGTGATAACAACAATCGCCATACAACCACTACTTACAACACGTAAGTACATTATCTATATAAACAATGTACAAAAACTCGCCTCTGTTCCGTCCTGTGGGTTTCAGCAAGATGGCTAACTGGATCCCTTATGTATGTACAAAAACTCGCCTCTGTCCCGTCCTGTGGGTTTTACCAACATGTCTAACTGGATCCTTTTGTCCCGTCCGGTGGGTTTTATCAACATGACTAACTGGATACCTTTTGTATGTACAAAAATCTCGCCTTTGTTCCATGTGGGTCTTCAAGATGTCTATAATCCTTATTATTTCTTCGTGTAATCCTATTTTTAATTTTTCATGAGCTAATATAAATCAAGAGATAATAAAAAAGACTATTTAGTATTGATTCTTTATTTTCTCTGTCTCTATCTCTTACTTGAAATACTCATGTAGAAATTTAAAATCTTCTGTTCTCTCTTTAATAGGAATTCTTATGGTTTTTCTATGCCTTTCTCTTATTTAACAATCTCTTTTTTACATATTATCCCGGTTGAGGTAATCAATCAGATCTTGTCAACTGTCAAGGTTCGCCTGCCTACAGGGTATTCTCGTGTTTGAATCTAGCGTGGCGAACATACCACTGCTTCTCATATTAGTTTATTTAATTTAACTTAATTCTTAGTTTATTACTGTTTACCATCACCGGAGAGTCAGAAAAAACTATATACAATGTTTGTTTAGTGTCTATCAAATTTGAACTCACGACCTTTTAGGTGTAAATCCGGGTAGTAAACCACTAGGCCACAACGGCTTAATAATAGTAAAGCCAAAAATAATACTACAGTTTAAACTGCAGATTACATACGGTAGCTGAGGGCTTATATATTATTATATATATTATATATTATTAGGAATATGATAAACAGATAGTATATATCATACCATGATAAGTGTTGTACATATAAGGTACATAGTAATATATATAGATATATATGTATATTAAATTAAATTCAAATTCAAAATATATTTATTCATGTAGGTCTATTACAGACTCTTATGAAATGTCAAATCTAACATCAGTTCTGAATGATTTCGAGATGAGAAGAACTGACAAGAAACTCAGCTCGTATTCTTTTCATGTATTCATTTTAAATTCAAATTTGGGAGAATAGAGTGACCACCAGCACAAGGTATTGCAATAGCAAAAAGTCTAATATATATATATATATATGTAGACGATTATTACCACTTACCATCAGGAGGCGGTCAGTTTGTTTGTCATACTGATTACATAAAGAAAAAAAATTTTAAATGTTGGCAAAACGCAGGTATAGAAAAGGCATTGCGTAATTTTCGCTTCATTATAGAATATCTTCACTTTTCTTGTCTATGGTCCCACTCATGAACTAGAAGAGTTTAGGCAAAGGAGCTTAAAACGTTCTCGTACAGCCATAAAGAAGTCAATTTTCAAATTACTTTCTCATAATGGTAGTAAACTTACTCCATTTGCATTAGCAGAAACAACGATAAGTTAATTAACAATAAACCGCGAGTCGCGATTTAATCGTTGTCGTAAAATCGCTGCAAATCATAATCGACTATAAAACTATTAGTGATACCCGATTTACCACCTTATTGCTACGACATAAAGCTCAAATAATTGTAACGCAATTTTAACAGTGATATCTTGTGTATGTCGCCTTAATTTATAGGTGATTACAATT
Organism: Achroia grisella; assembly: GCF_030625045.1. Classification (NCBI taxonomy): domain Eukaryota; kingdom Metazoa; phylum Arthropoda; class Insecta; order Lepidoptera; family Pyralidae; genus Achroia; species Achroia grisella. The sequence goes on along the minus strand of NW_026712572.1, from coordinate 1,686,602 downwards.
TTGGCTGTATAAATATTATTCCTTGGCATTATGTTAGTACTAATTCTATTGCCCATTACTCGCTCACTTTATAATGGCTGTAAATGGATATTCCTTTGCCAACATAACATTCACTCAACCTAAAACATATAGATGTATATTATAATTCTTTGTTTCGAAAACTTATGAATTGACGTTGAGCCTCACAGCCAAAAGCTTTAGTGCGTTTGAAGTTCATTTCAAATGATTTTAAACCATATCGAGTTTGTAATAAAGTGTGATTGAGATTACTCTTCGAAGGAGATTGTTTATATTAGCTCAATATGAAAATGGCGCCGGAGTTAGGTATTTTTATTAGTACAGATTCGAAACAATGGAGGACACTGTGAAGTGTATTATAAATAGCTTGTAGACGTGCCTGTGTGGATTTCATATAAATCTAACAAGAACTCACAGTAAAACGTTTTTTTATTGATCAAGGACTAATGGGCAATATGTCAGAGGTGCGTAATTAAAATATTAAAAAAAAAACAAAGGAGAGACGCCAAATAACTATGGCGATAAAAGTAAAAACAATCTAATTTTAAAACGAATTTATAGATATTATTAATTATTTGTAATATTGTCGTAAATATAGTTTGTAATTAATTATTATTCTTAGTATTAAAAATCTAAAATATACATAAACAAATGTTTTAAAAAGTTAATACAAATTCGGATATTTCCAAAATGGCGTCCATTAATAAGTGTTTTTAATTCGGCGAGCCGCACGCATTGCGATGGCAGAACGATAACAAACCAACGAAAGTTTGTGGCTATAAGCAAATTACTGCGATACTAATAGACCTAAAATAGGTATTACAAAATAAAACAGCACTAACACGAACGTCGAAGATAATAAAATAGCGGGAATGTTTTTTTTTTTAAGTCTTGTAATCGATATCTGACATAACGTAGGTATGTAGGTATTCACTTAGTCGCCATCCTATTAAATGATTTTTAAATTTCGAATTTTATATTTCAAAAACCACAGACTCATTCTAATTCGTCGATTCTCGGAAACTTTTTCGACGTAACAATTTGAATATTGTCTCTATGGAATATAATTCTTAAGACGTTATATTAAGGTCTACCTATATGTATCTCTAATATTGTAATTTGTCATTCGAAACTTCACTAAAATTGACTAATTGTTTTGATATAAATAATGTTGATAATTATTTTAGACGTACAAAATCCGTAATTTTACATATTATTTCCATGTTCTCATCAATCGTAAAGCGTTATTTATTTTAATATATCAGTGTGGCCTACGCCATCCCGTTACATTTACACTTCGACAAGTTTTGAACGTAACATGAACAAGTTACCTGTAACGGTTCATGTTTATAAAAAAGAAAACCCTTGTCTCTGGTATGTTTTATAAACCGTTGTGTACATTCTCAAACTTCGCGATTACTGTAGCTTTTTTATTGAAAATTCATTCATTGATATTTTTTTGCGACGCTCTTGTCGGTGGTGCTGCCACTTTCCACGATCTTCCATCATGTTCTTTAAATGTTGATACGACACGACTGCAATTTTATATTATTACAAACAAAACAAGGTAATATTCAAATAATGAAAAATATACACTCCATCGAGGGCTAAGATATCATATCTCTATATACTGTGATTTCACTACATACTTCAACCAAAACATATCTTCCAGGTAACATAGAGGTGCCCGCTTAGACAACTTCATGCAGAAGTCTATTTCAGTCGATATATACTTAGATAGAGACTGCTTTGGACTTCACTATCAATCAAAACCCCGAGTGGTCACACGCCACCATGACACACTTCGGGAACATGCTTACGTCATCTGTTGTAGGCGGTTGTCACATTACATGTGGCCAGGCCGCACTAACTTCGCTTGCGGGCCCACAGAACTCTATCAATAGAACTTTGACCTTTAAACACCACGAGTTAAGATCTACTGTCCTTTATAGTCTTTGTCGATACACAACATGAATAAAAAAGTATTTTCCCATAAATTTTTAGGTCACAACCAGTACATTCCGTCACGTATGAAGGGTGCGTAATTAAAATTCTGTAATGATCACATTGACACCTCTACAAATTATAAAGTCAGAATGCAATTATTCAATGAATAGCTCACAGCGAGGCGATGGAAAAAATTAAATTATGTCAATCATGGACTGATGACTGATACAGGTTAATGGGTGAAAAGTTTGAAACTCTCAACTCGAGAATAGTATCGTTAATCTATGCGCGCGCACCTCGCGCTGCCCACAAAATACGTAATAACTACCTTTTGACGTTTTGAGAGCCGGTTCCAAAATTAAATGATACGTTTTAAAAATGGAATCGCTCTGTCCCGCCTTTTTTCCCCGAGATAACCTTTAGTCCATTTGTGTTGGCATAAAGAAAAAATAAGCATCGTACGTTTTAATTTTTTTAAATGACATTCTTGTGGTTTTTTGTCGATGGGAATCTTCGCCGTGTAATAAGTTCTTTTCGAACGGCCGGTTTTTGCGAGCCGTATGGTTTCGTGCATTTGTTGTTTATATTCAGAATACAATGTGATTAAATTTTGACGGTCGGTTACGCATTGTCGTGGGTTTTAGGCATAAGTCATGCCGTCAAACCTTGATGAGGCATGGACCCCTCGCGTTAATTAACCCGAGCCGATATTAATCGCTTCAGTTATTTAAATTTTGCTTAAAAAACACCCGTGGGTTATCATTTTTTACGAGTTGCGGTCTCAAGATTAGCGTAGGTCGATTCCGAGAAGTAAAAAGAATTAACTATACAAAATGCAAGATGTCCAAATATTACCAGAGACTAAATTCTTCCTCGTAATTTACGGGCGCTGTACAAACTGTCCGACGGAGAATTCCAAAACAGTCGAGTTTATATAAGTACATAAAGGAAACGCTAAAATGGGACGAGGTTTTCGAACCCAGACGGTTGGGGAAGACAGACCGTCACTTGTACTCGACACGGGGTGGGACATGATGAACCACCACCCTTAACCTCTCCCGTCCCTTTCTAACGCGCCCTTCACCTATAACGCTATCTCTTTACTCCGTCATCTGGCAAAGCATTCACATGTCTATAGGGTGGATACCAGAAGCGATTGGTAAAAGTGAATATTTGAATAGTACAAAACGCCTAATAATAATAACATAATGAGCAATGTAATCATTGTTATATTTTAGATAGATAGATAGATAGATAAGTTCTTTATTCAACAATTACAAACACATAGCATACATGAGATACATTTTATAAATAGAAATAAAGTTTACAAATTAAATAATACAGAAATATAATATTACAAAATAAAATAAAAATGGAGGTGGCTCTATGTGTCGCAATGATGAAGAGGCAACCAACTCAGTATGAAGCTACAGATAAGTCTGCAGCGCTGATATTCTATTGGCTCCTATAATTAAATACATACTTACATACATATATACGTGAATGTTTATATATTACACTTCGAGCTCTTAAACAATTATATGTACAATTACAGAACATTATACAATATATAAATAGATTAAAAATGATGTGATGTGTTATGTTATACATATATTGTTAACCTATACATACTACGTACATATATAATAGGGATAATTTTAGGGAATCGGTAGATATATTATGTAGATACTTCTTTTTAAAATACTGTAAGAATTTGGCACTAAAAAGTGGAACATCAAAGCGAGTTAGGTAGCAATCATTCAGGTGTGTTTTTATGTATTTTTTAAATTGATAGTGGTAAATCAGGCATCGTTAGACCGTCCGCAACGCTCGTATCAAATTTTACTGCGGCGTTCAACCCGTACGTAATACGACCGTAAAACTTAGAAAAATCTTTATATATTACACCTATAATGCGGCAGAATTGAGACGTACCCGCCAAACATACATCTATTGCAGTGACAGTGACCGCTTAAATTTATCAGCAGTATAACGTTATGGCGGGCGCTAGTCATAAATTCGTTTCATTCATGATACTCGGAGCGTAAGAGCCCAAAGAATGCTCCATGCGTTTGTTTCACGACCATAAATACTAATAAAACGGCCTCGTTACGGGGACACTTCGAAAATCGGGCACACGACTTCTTAACGACACCTATTAGGGATCTTCTGTCTGGTCGATTTAATTGAAAAATTGTATCCAGAGCGCTGCAAGAGTTGTATCCGACTCCCGCGCCGGATGCGGGCCCAGACGTCCATTATTCCATTTGCTCATCCGCATGGGGACACAGCGCTCCAACACCGACGCCTCACCAACACGTGTGACGCGACAACACTAACACGTGTCAATAAACCGATCGAGCCAACGCAACCGTCCCAAGTCCCAACTTCCATCCACTCCGCGCCACCTTAATTACGGCCAACTCTTCACTGTTCTATATTTGAAATCAGATTTCGTAGGGCCAGTTCTAATTTCGAATTTCGAAGGTTGAGTCTGCCAGCTGCAATAGTCGCATTCGACTTTGAAGCGTAAAACATTTCAATATTCATTCTGTGAGCTAGAGTGTTTTTCTTCGGGCCTTTTAAAAATAGAACGCGTGAGCGATGTTCAACGTACGGATTCGGTCGATTCGCGAGCAGATTTATCGTTCGGAAAGTATCGAAGGGGAAACGTTAACACTTGTTTTAAGGCCGCGGATGAAAGTTTTAGCAGCCATTCCATTTTTAATTTGAACTCTTTAAAACAACAAACATCTTTAGAACAGAGAGCGCATCAGCTGACTCGTTGGACCGTTATCGGGGCGGTAATCTTAATTGATTTAATTACAATAACATAAACATCTTAAAATTAATTTAAAGAGAATATTAACCCCGTGGACCCTTGATTAGATTTACAAATTGAAACAAGTTGAACTTTGTCGTAATTTCTGCGTAATATGGAATCGTATTGATGTTGGAATGTAAACAGTGAGGTCAATAGCTGGCACATGAACCGGCTGCGATAGCGGTGCACCCTTATCGTCTGCTGCCCTTTAGGCGACTGTATTCTATACTCTCAGATTTCACGTAAATATGCGCTCGTTAAGATAACGATTTCCTTCGGACGGCGCGACGCGACGCGACGGCCCTGTCTTTTTTTATTAAGAGCAGATACTAAATTAAATTTTATTACTTACACGGGAATCCTTTAAGATATTTAATTTTTAAGTCCTTCTATGTACTCTGCTATCTGCTAATGTCGTTGCTTTATCTTGCTCCACCGGTGAAGGTAATTTTTCATCAGCAACGGTTTAGATAAACTATATTTTGAAGTCTAATTTATCACGTGTACATTTCCGTATTCACCTAAGTAATTTGTCTAAATTCACATCGAAATCACTCTAACGACATTCAAAATAGTATATCCGCGCATTAATTTACCTTCTCTCTCATATAATGTAGTGTTCTCTCGTAAATATGTCGTGGCGTTCTATAATCTATGGCCAATTCTACATATAATAACAGTTGCCTTTTTACACTCTGTGGACACAAGGAATCGTATTCTGAATGGTCTGACTCACACCCTCGTATTTAGGAAACATATAAACACCTACGTACCATATTTTTATTCGTTCTGTTGCTGTAATAATCGTTTTTGATATGCAATTTAAAAAGTATATATTTTGTTTATGACTTAAAATTTAATATTCATTTATTTACACCCAATATGTAGTAACTAATACAAACGGTTAATCATTTTAATTATTGGCAACATTTTTATATCAATAAGTTACATTTACACCTACGGAAGTTTTTGTTCTTCTAAGATCTATCTATATATTGTATTGATTTTTAACTATATACCCTCATATAATATTATCTTTTGTTTTATATAGTTTATTTATTATTATTGCATGACTAAACACATTAACATAATTATTTACAAATCGTGATATAATATTAACTACAGGTTGAATGGTGATGTATGAAGTACTTAAATATAAAATTTATGAATTCTTAATTCAAATCATTCTGACTTATTCCAAATCTGAAAATCTTATATTTTTAATTTAAAAAAAGAAAGCTATCACCGGCCAGTGTTGCCAGCGAGCAAAAAAATTCGAAAAAAGGGTATCTCATCATAAATAACGTTGACATAGAGCCGCCCACGCGCGTCTTATTACCGCGTCTGTCCGTTTGTACGTTCGTTACCTCTATTGTGGCTGTGAATGCGAGATTAGCCACACCGGCACTCGTGATTGACTATTTAAAGTTCGAATTCTGAGTGACGCGTTTCTAAACGGAACTTATGGAATTTACAGTTCTTTGTGTTGCATTCGATAGCGATTGCCGCATTATTTTGATCTCCGTTTAGTTAATACTAGCTAATCGCCCGGGGTGTACATGTATTATATATATAAACGATCCTCTTGAATCACTTTATCTATGTATTTAAAAAAAACCGCTTCAAAATCCGTTGCGCAGTTTTAAAGATTTAAACATACATAGGGACGGACAGACAGCGACAGCGACTTTGTTTTATACTATGTAATGATGAAACATTAATTGTTTAACAACATATAAAATGATTACCTAACATATTTGTATATTACTTAATACCTAACATAACATGACGGCCTCGGTTGTCTAGTGGTTTAGCATACCACCTTGCTTCCGATGGTCGCGGGTTCGATTCCTCGTTCTGGGATTGGTTTTCTATGTATATTATGTATGTATTTACAAAAAGAGGTATTATATCAGTTGTCTAGTACCCATGACACAAGCTCTAGGAAGCTTAACTTGGGACTAGATGGCGCTGTGTGAATTGTCGTGAAATATTATTATTATTTTATTGCATATTATTTAACTGCTTATATATTTTCTAGTGAAACTATTTGTAGTTAATAAAATAAATTTATAAGCATTTTACAATTGGAAAAAGCCTACCTAAATTGGTATCGGCTTTTGAATTGATAATTACAACTTAAAAGCATAAATTAAACTTAAAGCGATATACTTTTTGCAGATACTGACATTTAAGTTGGAGCTTATCAATTTCGAGATAGTTATCTATGAAATATTTATTATAAATTATGTAAAAATGTCTATGCTTTTTAACATCGCCTATCTTGCAAATATTCTACTTGTTATAACTTAGAATTTTTTTAATTTAAGTATAGTTGTTGGTGTCCTGCTGGCCATATATCAGGGCAGATGTACCGACTCTCTTAAACATTATGGATAACCGACATTATCTTACAATCTTTCGTATTTCCTTCCCTTATCAAGATGGTACCTTCACGATAGACTTCTTATGCGTATTCGCATTATAGATCGGTAGATAACTAATCATTATAAATAAATATATTATAAAAACAAACTCGTATATCATTGCATTGACTTTCAAAATGTCTCGATCGGCGACTCGGTAACGAGGTTTTTTAATTTATTCTAAGAGATTTTTATCAAGATTAAAAAATATGGGATGGCGAAATATCGGCCGCGCGGTGGCACCCACCGGCGGGACTCGTTCTTAGCAATAATTTGGCCATTGGCCCGGCGGCCGCGCGCCACCGACAACAACCCACCGTCTCGAATGTACCCGAAATAACCTATCAGAACTACATTATTCCAATGGCAACACCGAACCAACGCTAATCTAACAGATAAGCCACGCTAATTACCCGTAACGGCTCACTATTCATCTTGCAGCGGCCATAACTCTAAAAAGTGTCAACGCCGAAAAGCCCGCGCTAAATAGCCCACTAACGGACCGTCGTGATTCCAATTTCAAACCTCGTTATCGTACTCCCGAAAAAAGGCGACGCCGTGAGCGCGATATTTGAAAATCGAAAAACACCCTCGGAAAAAAGACATTTTAAAATTGGAACTTTCTATATTCGGCAAACGGCCATTTGAAAATGTTATTTTCCTATCGGCCAGCACCGTTGTAGACCGGCATTGTTCCAACCCTTCGACGGTTTTACAGCTGAATCATCTCGCTTCAATTAATATTGTTTAATGTATCTAGATCCCGGCGGCGTATTAGAGGAATTATATCATTTCGGGAGTCGCAACAGACGGATTTGTCGATCGCCGATAAACTAACTCGCATTTTGTTTGAACACTGAAAGAAATACCGTGTCATAATATGCGAGTAGGAAACATATTTCGGTATCTCTGTCCAAATAACTGTCGCGCACGGAGATTAAGCTGATTTATAGTGTTACAGCACGAAGGTATGGTCGGACAACGTTTCGCATCGAGATTACGTATGTATTCTATCAAGAATTCGATGGGAGCACATTTAAAGAGGATGTAACACAATAAACCCTCAAATTAGCGACCGCGCGAATTAGCGTTGAATTCAAAGTGCGCAATTAAGGCGCGTCTACAAAGAGCCAATTCGAAAATGAACAGCGATATTCAAATTGAAAAAGGAACGCGATTCGAATAAAACAATGAGGAGTGGGTACCTGCCCGCGGGTAGTCGGTATGCGGAGCGTCGCATCTAGAGCGGATTCGACGGCGCTCGGCCCGGCGCGAATCCAAATTCAAAAATGGAATGGAACACCAAAATTTAAATAACAAATTAGTGGGTGCGTTTATAAAGCGCGTCGGCCATCAGACTGATTCAAATTGATTTTGTTATATATTTGTTTTATGTTAAGTTTTAATAAGTTTGTAACTCTCAACGTATCCTTACATAGTATAAAACAGAGTAGTCGCCGCTGTCTGTTCGCTTATATCTTTTATATTACGGGACCGATTTTAATGCAGTTTTCAGCAATAGATAGAGTGACTTAAGAGGAAGGTTTATATTATAGATGCGTGTTATAGTATAAAATTAAAGTCAAAAATTTGTAATGCTTCCGTGCGAAGTCGGCTCTGGTCGCTTGCTAGGTATGTAGGTATTCAATGTAATGCAATAAACTCTATCTTTGCATTTAAGATAAAAATCTCTACATATATTGAACTTGCTTCACTAAAAACCACTTTCTTAGATGAAATTACGTCTAAAAAATGTTAATGAAGGGTTACTACCTACTTGCAAAGGACTGGTCTACTCTATTTACATGTAATTTTGATTTCACATATTTAGAAAATTTAATAGGTATGTTTATGTACTAAAATATCTGCAAAGGTTGTATAAAAATGTAACATATAATAGATTTTTATATACAGTAAAACTGTATTTTTATTAATTGTTATAATAAAAAGTTTTACAAATGAAAATTATTTCTAAATTCCATTTATATTGACATATATATACCAAATCGCACTGCGAAATTGATTTTATGCAAGCATTATTTAAAAATATAAGTATTTCGTTAATTTTCAAAATGATTACCTACATCACATAAATACCTACTTAGTACGTACATTATAATTATCGTTAAAACAAATAAAATATCATTTAAACGAACAACCATGTTATTTTCCGTCGTGTATGCAATAAATTCTTTTATAAAACAGATAAGAAATGTTTTTAAGCGGCGATTTTTATTTTTATATCAACCGGAATTGTGTTCGAAGCATCCATCTTGTAAACGATAGCTCCGCCATACTAATCTATCTATTTCAGTTAATCATTTACCCGTGGGGCCATTAAAGGCAAAGATACAGGGACAAACGGACATACATTCGGTGCTGGGAACTAATCTACACCCACGGGTCGAAAAAAAATGTTTTAGAACCGGTGACGTACCGGAAAATGTCTTCACAATAATCCTAGTTGAGAAATGGACACGTTCTAATCACTATATCGCATTAAAAACGTAATGTCCATAGTCTATGGTCTATGGACCATAGACCGGTCGCGCTGGTTTTATTTTATTGTATGAATATATCATTTTGTCGTATACCCTGTTATGCAATAGATCAAACCTAATTTATTTGGTCAATGTCGTGGCGATGACCGTTTTTTAAGTGTTCTTTATTTGAAATCCGGTGATACGATTCGGAACGAGTCCGCGCGAACGCGACCATTTTGTTTTTTATTTTTTTTATTTTATTGCTAATGGCAAACGAGCTGATTAACTGACGGTCTAAGTTAATTGTATAGCGCTCGGAGTTTTACTACGTGACAAAATCCAAAACGAGGACACCTGAAGAACTAACGTGGCCGATTTAGTCAAATTCATTTTGATGTGTATTCTGTCTGGCTATAATTTGTTTTATTGGAAACGAGATGGGACTAAAGTGAAATCTTCGATTAGGTATACAGTTTTATATAAAGGTAAACAAAAATCTTTAAAATAATATAAAATTGAGCCCGGTGGTTCAGACCACAACAGTTAGATGATAAACAAACAACTTGCAGGAATTTTATTAATTCTGCTATATTTTTGAGTTCTATATATGTAAGAATTTGTGTTCTTTATTTACATACAAGATATAACCTATACTTACAATATCTAACTACAAATTTATTACCTAAGTATTAATAATTAACCATTACTGTCATTAACACAGCCGTAAAACCGAAATGTGCGATTTTTATAACCCACTTAATTAAAAACAGTGTAAAATTAACTAAAAACTGACACACTACTACCTATTACCGAGTAAACTGATAATGTGACGTTAGCGTCGATTACTTATATTTTATTATCTGCGTAACTTCCTAAACATGCCATAACTTGGCTGTATAGCGCGCTTTCCGCAACCTTGCCAGAACGCGGTGAAAATTAAAAAATTAAAATCCACACAATAACGTTATCACAACATGGCGGCGTTAGATACTAATGGCGGGGCATTTTTTAACACTTTAAACATAAAGTCGAGTTGTTTTATCTTGAAATGTGAACGAAATTGCCTATACAATACCGGCATTATCTTTACTGTTGAAAGTAAGTGCCAATAATAAGTTTAATGAGAGTCGCGCGACCGCGGCGCCCGCAGATTGCTCGTCTTAGAAAAAAAAAGCTAAATGTCAAACAGTACTCCATGTTGGCGGGAAAATTATGTTTTTATTTTATATTTATTTGTACATAAACATATTGTAATAAATTAATAAGATTTATTTAATATTGTATAATTATTATAAACATGTTATTTCTCATCTTGAACCCTGTGCTGGACGATTATTACGTTATTTTTATATATATCCCTACGGCTTTTGTTATATGTACAGCCACAGGAATTTATATCTATTTTTAGTTCACACCATGTAAATGAATGAAAAATATATGTTTATATCTAATAATAAATAAATTACAGATACTTAATAAGAATATTGTAATCATATTTACTTCTATTTATAAATTTTTAAGTAATCTGGTTATTTAATCACTCAAATAAATTAATAAAATATATATACGTAGGTATAATAAATAACATAGGACTGTTTCATTTATAGCCAAACAGAAATAGTAAAATAATATTAGGTAGGTATATTATTTTACTATTTCTGTATATTTACTATTTCTTATTACTTACGTGAACTATAATTCGATATAATTATCTGTTAAGTATTTATAATTACGTTATGCCGTCTAGCCTAAGTTACAAACTTGTTACCTACTTAGTACTTTAAAGTTATTTACATTCATAGCTAACTTAACATCTACTTGTATATCAAGCGGAGGTATATGGCTGTATGGGCACAGTATCTTTACCTTTCCTTTAAAAGCAGGCTATATAGCTGTATGGGCAGTTTCTTTTACATTTCCTTTAAAAAATAAACGTCATAAAAAAATAAGCGAGTAAGGGGTTTATTTGCCTCTATTACTAGCAATATACCACGTCAAGTCAACTTCCAAATCTCAACCTCCTCTAGAAAGTCTCTCAGTTAATTCGCTGACTGACTGACCTGACTCTCAAACATCCTATCATCCTCCGCTGGTGCTCCACCTTATACCTACCGTTAGCGAGGGCAGATGCACCGTTCCATAAAAACATATTTGTTTGTTTATAACTTTATTATATAGTAAATAGTTTTAAATTAACAGGATATAATGATCTTAAGAAATAAGTTGTACAATGGCGCACTTATCACAAATGAGGGCATTTCTTCCAGTCAACCCTTGAATGACTGAGAGGAATTGTGGAAATAGATATACATACATGTCAATGCCAACAAAAAAAAGCCAACGCATTATATATAAATATAAGAAAGTATCAACTTTTAATTTCTTTAGAAATAACTCCGCGAGTGTTTATAAGTAGGTATCAACTTTGAATATCTTTTAGAAATAACTCCGCAAGTATAAAAGCCGTAATTCGACTGTAAAAATACTATATAACAGTTTATATTTGTGATTTTTTAACGACGATCAAAGTAATTTTATCGTACAGAGGTACGTTCTGAAATATAAAAGTTTAACTCCGCCGCTCAAATTATTGGTAAGATTTTGTTAACTGATAACTCCAACGCTTTTTATTCTGTTTAAATTGCTTTAATGAAGTTTTATATAAAAAAAAGTATTTAATTTTATACATTCTGCGGCTCCACTGATTTCAGAGACCGAATATCGTATAAGAAATGTTGAACAATGTTAATTTTCTAACGATTTCAAAAAACGAATTCGAAGATATTTTTTTTTCTGAAACTCTATTTAGGATTTAGAAGCTGGTGTTTTTAATTCGCATGTAAAACAATTGGTTTATTATATAACTGATTATTTGTGTGTTGTAATTAATATTGCTATTGATATCAGATTTTTGACGGCCTGAACATGGTATTATATTCATATACGTATCATTTTCAGGAATAAATTAAGTATATTTGTTAATAAGATACGCAATTGTTTATAATAATAACATTGCTAATGTTTAAAACTGTATAACTAAACACATAAGGTATTTAATCACTGAATATTGTAATTTTGCAACAAACTAAACATAATAAATATTTCGATACAGTATTTTTGTATATGTAATAATATATAAAAAGAATAAGAGCTGAGTTTCTAGTCAGTTCTTCTCAGCTCGAAAGGACTCCGAACTGACGGTAGATTTAACTATCATAAGAGTCTTAATGGATGTAGGTCTTCATGTAGATGAATAAAGATATTTTTATTTGTTATATGTTTGCTTTTTACGGATAATCTCGAGAATCAAAAGTTATATTGACAGAAGGACATGCGCCGTAATTTACCGATATATCTACAATAACTGCTCCCGTACGAAGTCGGGATAGTTTGCTAGTATATAAACCAACACTCCCTAAACTCTATTCCAAATACTTCCTACCACGGACAAATATAGAACTAATTCAAGGTTATTAACACCTGGGATTTACAGCTGGCAACACAAAATACATACTTACATTCATAATAGATTATGCTTATCTATTATAAATGTAAACATTATTTCGTTACATAGGAAAGGAATAGATTACATACAGTCATACAAAACCCCAGTCAGGAGTCAAAACTTGGATTATCATATACCAGTAACAAGCAATTTATATAACACTAGCCCGCGGTTTCACGCACTTTACATTTCAATAAAAATATAGCCTATGTGTTATTCTGATGCATAAGCTGTTATTAAACAAACTAACTTTACAGAATTTCATCGCGTGAAAGAGTAACAAACATCCATACTCACAATTTTCGCATTTATAATATTATTAAGATGTAATCTGTATACATGCAATTCTTTTGCTATATGTTAATTTAAATTAAAAAAATAAAATGTCATAACTTTAGAGATACCTATTTCTAAAAAGTTGATAGTATCTGTATTCTTAGAACAACTCTGCGACGCGGCTCTACTGTTCTATATTTGAATTTAATCTAATTCGAATTATGTGTATCTTTTTAATTAAATAGTTAACATATATTACTGACAAGGAAAAAATCTGTACAGCCTATATCGATAACTAAAGTCACTTATTTTCACATATTTTTTTTTTTTGAGAAAAAAAATGTATTACCAGATTTATATATAAATTTTATTACTATCTGTATTGTGGTTATCTAAATTTTATTGTAAGTGTAAATAATATCCATAAAAATGTATTTAATCATTCACTTTATTAGTATAAAGTTTTCTCCTAAGATATTGAATATGTTGGGTTTATAATTAGAAGTTAAATACGTAACACCTAGTATGTAGATCATAGTTTAATAGATAATAGTAAGTACGGTTGTAAGAAGCGTTGTTTTGCTACAAAACAAACTGTACGTATACACGGACGCGTGTTATCATATTATTTAGTGTGCCACAGCCAAAACCCCAACATTATCACAGATTACAACTGGCTATTAGCGGACAAATTGATATTCTTATCGACTCTATCATAAAATTTACGATAGGCTTTCGTTTACAATGATCGGACAAGTCTTGTGCAAATATAATTTTGACGAAATTATCGTTCAACTTCGGCGTAACGTTAAATTACTGTTTTCATTTACGCACCGTTTATATAACGCCTAAATTAGCTATTGATCGATTATTACACAGATTACTCAATTATTATAATCTATGGTCTATGTTGGAAATTAAAAAAAACTTGTCAAATTATGACATTAATAGTCGTTTAATACAGTGATTACGTCAAATAAGGCAGTATGGATTAAATGTCTTTGGCCTCTCTTTTGAACGTAACGAAAAAAAAAGGTATATAGTTTGGTTTTTATTTAAGTAAATAACTTGTACCTATTTCACAATTATAAGTCATTATATTCATAATTATGTGCCTAACTATTTATTTTAATTTGTATCGGATACAAAAACACAAATTTATTTCATTATAACCTATAATCGTATCATTTACGATTACTTTTTTTTATTAAACACTAATCGCCGTTGAATATTGCATTTCTATTTTTTGTTTCTTTTTTTGCACAAATATCAGAAAAAGTAAACAAAATCACTGAGACCTACTTTATAAACACATAAATGTTTCATTTTTTATTTTGCACTAAACTCAGGAATATAAAACAAAATCCTATTTTAAAACGTGCAACAATTTGTTGGTAGATTCAGATTTTAGTAGCAATAGATTTTAGACATTATTACAATAACTATAATAATAAATTACTTTAAACGAAAACATATGACATATGACCTTTAGTACCTATTAATATACGTATGTATATGTAATATAGACGTCACTGTAACTAATATTGTATATATATATATATATCCTCACACTATATCATTCACAGGGTAGGTAGAGAGAACCCAGTGACTTTAAAATCTACCCTTACGCACAATTGCTTAATTTACATTCATAACTCCTGATATATATAATCATGATTACATTTTTTAAACTCTTATTTGATACTTATAATTATAGTAGTTATTATATTTTTTTATTTATATATTGTGTTGCCAGTTAGCTTTGACTTATATTTGTTTTTTTTAGATAGTAGAGTGCCTATATCCGTGCTCGATTTACAATCTATATTCAGGTAAAATTTTATTAAGATCCGTTCAGCCGTTTAGTTGTGTAGAGATAACAAACAGACATACTTTCGCTTTTATAATATTAGTGTTGATTTATAAAACACTTTTGTTTAGTTACCTATGTTTACTTCATTACAAAAACTAACATATCATTACATAGTATAAAACAAAGTCGCTGTCGCTGTCTGTCCGTCCCTATGTACGCTTAAATCTTTAAAACTACGCAACGGATTTTGAAGCGGTTTTTTTTAATAGATAGAGTGATTCCAGAGGAAGGTTTATAGGTATGTATAATACATGCACACCCGTGAGAAGCCGGGGCAAGTAGCTAGTTATGTAATAAACTAATATTTAATTTACCTACTTAGGGCAGTATCTAAAAATATTGTAAAATATATTTTTTTTTATAGGATAAGGGACTAACTAATAAGGGACTAATATTGCTTTTGAAGAATTATAATAATTATATATTTATTTCTTTTAGTTACTTAGATTAAAATGTACTATAAAATATAATAATATTTATTTTAATATAAAAGAAAGTAATATAATATAGCAAAATAGCTATATTTCTATTCCACTAATCGTTCGGAATATAGTTTCGGCTAAAAATACTGATCAAAGTAACCATAAAAGATAAAAAAGAAATATGCCTTTAGACGTTTACTGTAACAAGGCGTAAAGACAGAAGTGTATATAAAAACAATAGATAAAACGAACACTCCTATTTTAAATATGGATAAACGAATATACAAAAGTGCCAGTAAATCTCAAGGCAGATCTAACGGCGAGAAACTTGCCTATTGCTATTTTAAACAAACACACAACTCTATAGTTACAATATTTAGTTAGAAACGTAATATTAATTTATCCGTATGTATATTTATAACTGCTCACCATAAGTAAATGCCTATTTCTGAATTTACGTACATATCTTTGGTACGCCTAATATAATACAATAATTTATTGAAATTTATGCTAATTTTATAGTTAGCTACCTATTTGTCGTTTATTGCATTGGGTTATTAGAAAAAATAACGTCAACTTGTTTTGGACACAAATTAAAATTACAAACAATTATTTCTATATTTATTTCGTTTAATTTTAAATTAAAATACATTATTGCATTTGTAACATGTAAAAATTAATATTTTATTTAAGTTTTATATGTTTTTAAATACAAATTAAAAATTTTAACGATTATTTATGTATTTATTTCATTTAATTTAAAGTTAAAGTACATTATTGCATATGTAACATGTGTAGATAAATACCTTATTTGAGTTTCGTATATTTTCAATTATAAATTAAATTTTTGAACAATTATTCTGTAATTATTTTATTATATTACAAGTTATTGTACATTATTGCATTTGTAACACGTATAACTTGATACTTTATTTGTGTTTTATATATTTTTAAATACAAATTAAAATTACAAACAATTATTTCTATATTTATTTCATTTATTTATTATAATTTTGTATAATCGTATCTTTTTTCCCTGTTAACTTTCATTGCAAATCAACTAAAGTCTATCTATCGGTATTTTTATAATTTACAAATAAAAATACATTTATTTGAGTAGTTATATGTGATATATTCAATATATTATATAACATATATATAGTATGTATCAATAATTACATAAAAAGCGTAGGTATTTGGTGTCTATGGTTGGTAAAGGTCAGGAAAACCATCAATCAATGTCATTATAGACAATATTTGGCAATTGCCATATCTACGTATGGGGTTATAGATCAGGACTGAGAACAAACAGCTATTCTGATCGAGTAGGTATTTTAGGAAAATTTTTAACTCTGTCCTGCATTTAAACTGCAACTAAAACGCTGGAATTTTAATTAACTACTTAATTAACTAAATCGTTTAATTTTGATTCATTTAATTTAATGCATATTCATTTTTAGATATATAATTTTAAATCCACAATAGATTGGTAGAAATATAAATTTGAAATTGTATTCGTGTTACAATTTTAAACATCCAATATTTAAATTGAAAAATAAAATATTTAAGTAAAATCGAATATGATTGTTACTTACAAAGTTATATATTACAATATATGTTTTACTTATTATTATTTATGAATATTAAGTTAAGTTTAAGTTATATAAGTATTAAATATATACGTGTCTTTTTACAATTTTAAGATTGCCTACAAATTACTTCAATTAGGCATACTAATAAATATATTTTTTAATACATTTGGGCACTGAAGTAACGTTTACTTGTACTTAAATATTACGTAGAGTTCAATATTTATCAGTAGATATTAAATATATATCTCCATCTATCTTTTAATCTAATTATTAATATCTAAAACATCATTAATCAACATCTTTAAAAGTATATTTGTTTTTGAGATTGAATATCTACAATGTACACTAAAGTCAACCGTAAAACGTGGACGAATATGTATTTATTTATATATTGTAATAACAATAAATTATTTATTACAATATTTATGATATGACAGCAACCGGAGTAGGTTATCAACCTACAGTTACCTACGTACTGGTTTATTTGTACAACCTATTTGTTAGTTAAATTACATTTAAATCTGTTCAGTCGTTTTTAAACTAACAAACGTCCAAATTCAGTAACTTTTATGTTAGTTTTACAGTAGATGTCTAACGAGAAAAATAGTATAAAATAACTTTAAGTTAAATGATAACTTTGTATGGAAATGTTGGTTCTATATTTACTAGTTAATTGTAACTTGTGAACTAAATATAGATTACCGTCGGCAACATAATGTAAGGTTTAATGCCCTACATATACATCGTAAACATAAACTATATTTATTATGATTATATTATATAATTATACACATAGATATTTTGATATATATCAATAAATACATTACTATCTCTGCATTATATGTTCACTTTATATTAATTACGATCTCGTGTTATTTTCTTTCATTAATTGCGATTAAGCGAGTAATTATCACAATTGTTTTATCTGTGGCATTTGTTTTGTTGTACATGTCATAGATAAATGCACACGTCACATTTTATTTTTAATTAAAAAAAAAAACAAACTCGATTATTATACGCGCGTCCTTGAATTTGTCGTATTAAGTAATTAACACGTACCTTCTTATTTATTAGATAATAAACTGTAATAATACTATCATTTGAAACGTTCAAGTAATTTCACGTGAAACAAGGTAATATTTGTTTACAAAAAGGATTAAAGTGAATTCTTTATGGTACTGTGACAATAACAATTGTAGGGTACGTAGGTACGAGTCCTTTGAATGCGTTCCGTTATGCCATCTTGGCGGGCAAAAAACTTTTATTGTCAATTGAATTTTATTGTTGGTTTCTGAGACTCTTTTGTGCCCAATGGCGCGTTCAAAAGCTGCTTGTTGCTAGCAGACTCCACCGTGTCCTATGGGACCCGAAGAGAGCATTCCACAATGGGCTCCCCGCTGCAGGCCGCATTATCCCATTTACACGGCCCGATCCGTCCCATACGCGGTACAGTCAGGTGGCCGATATTATGCATACGAATTCATTTATTCACTAATACATCGTAATGTATTCGGAACCCATTGCTGACTGCCGTGTTAGACAATAGGTCTAGTTCATCACATCTATTATATACAAGATCAGTTTTAATAATTTCCGCTAAGTCCTGATCACTTGTAATATAAGATCTGGACTCAGTGATCAGTAATGTTCACTTCGTTTTCTCTACCACGCTCAGTTGTTCGGTGCGATGATTCGACGCATTTGAACGTTACGATTATGTATTCTGAACGCGTTTGACTTGTTAAAACAACTCCTCGCGTCGGGACATGCTTAATGTATCGTCTCAAATGTCCTACCTGTTACTTAACATGTCTCAATTTTGATTTAGTCATGCTACGACTGTACAAGTAGAAACGCCTTCGCCTCTTAAAAAATATGAATGTTTTTTTTTTCGCGAACTGTCTTTATCTAAATCTAACACTTGAGAAAGATAACGTTTTATTGTATTGACAAAATCATATCACCGGCCTTCCAGTTTTACGTAAGTGTATCGCGGAATCCGCTGATATCAATATCAACAAATCGCCTAGGTCTAGCTACTGGTAAGTGAGCGCCTACATCATGTGAGTAGTGTGGTGTGGTGATGTCGGTCAGGTCAGGTACATACCCTAGGCTGAGCCATGAAAGCTCGGCCCGAGCCCGGGTGCAAGGCTCCGCTGGCCACCACGAACGTTTTTCGTCACGGGCCCAACCTAACACAACACAAAAGCACGTGAACACATACACATGGATTATTGACACCGTCACAGCGGCCCGCTAGCTCACTAGTGTCATAATGCACTCGCGACGGTCGGTAACTTAGGTTTTGTTATGTGGTGTTCGATCACGGGACGCGGCGTGGCCGAGCGTGGCGCGGGGAAGCGGGAGGCCCGACGCGCTCGGCAGTCTGGCGGACACTGGCGCGGGCTCCGCGAGCGGCGCCGGCGGGGGGCGTGGCGCCCCGCCCCGCGGACCGCCAGCCAATGGCAGGCGAGCCTCGACCGCGCAGCTCCGCCACTGCCCGCCACTGCTCGCCACGATCGGCCACGATCGCTGCGCCTGTGTGCACACACCCGCTGCCCCGCCACACCGTGCGCGCGTTCGCCGTAGACGGTCGCGTTTTTTCAACGCTTCTTGTGGCAATTACATGAGAGTTTTCATTTCGGATTTTCTGTTCTGTACCTAATCAAAATTGCTGAGTTGCTTCCGTACGGAACGCTGTGAGACGTCTCACGCTCGTATGTGTGCCGCTCCGATGAATGGATGGATGTTTTCTTTTTGTCTATGATTTCGAGTTATGTAGGTAACCATATATCATGGGAAGCAAGCGAGATGGGTCAAATTTTTAGGTAATATTAAAAACAAGTGTTTCGTTAGGATGTAGTCCTACGCATGCGCTGTGCCCTTATAACTCTGGGTACACATAAAAGTGGTTGATGTGAAAACTTGGCGAGTTACAGAGTGACAGCATCCATTCATAATTTAGATACAATCTCCACAATACTCCTTACTGGAATTAGTAGGCACAGACTTGACTTAAACGTAGATAATTAATTTAGATAGGTAGATAACAGTAGATAGGTACAGAGTACCTATATGCACTTAATTAAATAAACAATACAGATCTACTATCTATTCTAGATGATTGATAACCTTGTTTTGTTGAATACTTTCTTAGATATAATCACAATTAGTTATAACTACACTGGAAGCCTCATTTCCCTATTAAAAACAAAATCATAGGTCTGAACCTGTAATATCAAGTCAAACATCTAATTTATTAGGTACTTTTTGTACTATCGTGTATAGAAGAAACATCTAGAAGCACAGCCAATAAAATTCATACCAAGCCAGCTGCGAAAAGTGAATTTCCTAATTTAACCCAACAAGAGTCTCATTTATCGAACCTAAACCTAAGTTATGGCTCATCTACTACACTACTATGGACTTTATAACAATAAACAATATTGCAAATAAAGATATTCGTGGTCTATCGATTTAACACGCCACCTTACTTCCAACAGTCGCGGGTTCGATTCCTCGCACGCTACAAATATTTGTACTGAATATGACTACTTGTCTCTTGACTCTGGATGTTTTGTATGCGTATTATGTATGTATGTATATACAAAAAATATCTAGGTAAGTATATCTATCAGTTGTCTAGTACCCATAACACAAGCTCTGCTTATGTCTGTACTAGATGGCGTTGTATATATTGTCCAGGGATATTATAAATTACTGAAAAATATATTTATTTATTTATTTTATTAATTTAAACTTTAATGCACAAATACAATATATAAATGTACATATGACGTACTTAACACATAAGGGCGTTCTATACTAGTCAACCATAAGGCAAACTGAGAAGTTAGTAGTAATATATTTTTATAAATACCTATATAAGTATAAAGATAAATTATTGAAACGTCTTTTAAAAGGAAAGTAATTTATTAAATTTCTCCGTCACCTATAGACATGAACCATGCATCACGTTATCATGTGATACCCATGATACCACACATGCGTTGTCATTCCAGAAGAATAACCTATCACGCCTCTTACCCTGTAATTTCACTGCCTAATCTCACCCTGCAACCGAAACAGCTTACAAAGCCAGCTGCTTGGCTGATGTAGGTGAGACTGAAGACTTTTTTTAATTGGAAGAGAAGGGCTGAAGATCGTGCCTTGGGAGAGGCCTATGTCCAGCAGTGGACTGCAGTGGGCTGATGATGATGATGATGATGTGGACTTTGTACAAAGTATCTGTAAAACTGCTTATTGAAGCGCATTAAAGTAATATACAGTAATAATATCAGGTATAAATATCAGTTAAATATTAACATACACAACCGTTAGGTTAAAGTTAACTTAGCAACGTTGTTTATTTCATAGATAAATATAATACCATTGTGTATAAGTAGGTACTAAAATCATGACAATGTACATTATCATATTAGTTTGACGTACAGATCATTTTTAATATAAATACCTATGGCGCAGGAAAATATATTAGGTATAGGTACAGCCATATACGGCTGTATGCGAGCCGTACGTCATTTGGTTTAACTTATTAATTATTTATTTAAAACTATACATACATAAATATTTTGTTTGTAACATACAGTAAAGAAAGCATATAATAATAATAACACATGTAAAATTACAATAAGGCGGCCTTATTGTTGATAGTAATCTTTTCAAGGTAACCTTTGATTTAAATATCGAACATTAATACCTATATAGGTGAAAAGCAAAAATAACAAGCATACCCGTATAAAAAAGAAGAAAACTAATAATAGGTAATATGAATTAAAATATATGTAAATAATAATAATAATAATAATATATAAAACTAGATCCTACATTTACATGAACTACATATAAGTACATTATAAAGTACTAACATATCTAATTACTAAGGTAAGATAAGATAAACTTAGTAAAAGTTAAAATTAAAATTCCATACCGAATGAAATTTGAATGTTGAAGAAATCTTTTAAAAATATCAATATAGTTTGCAGTTCAGATACAGGTGACAAATTCCATAACTTCATACTAGTTCCTGAGAATTATGATAGAATCCAGTAAAATGGGAAAGAGTGGAAAGCAAGAGATTACGGAAGAACGTAATGATTAAGCGTGAGTAGAAGAGGAGAAAGTTTTTTGAAATATTTTTTTTTTATTCTACGATGGTGGCAAACAAGCAGACGGCCCATCTGATGGTAAACAATTACCGTAGCCTATGGACGTCTGAAACACCAGGGCTACATGTGCGTTGCGGACCCTTAAGTAACTTTAATCTACCCTTCTTAAAAATCCAAGGCTGTAGTAGACTGTAGTCTATTGGGAAAGTAGGTAGTTCATTCCACAATCTAAGTGTACGCGGGAGGAAGCTTCTCTGAAACCGCACTGTTCGAGACCACTTAGGTTCCAGCGTGTGATGAATTCCCTGTCGATGGCGAGCGGTGCGATGGTAAAAGGTAGCCGTAGGCATCATGTCGAATATATATATTTATATTAGCTATAGAAATAGATATTCTATTTCTATAGCTGACTATTGTCTTCTTTTCTAAGTGTACGCGAAAGGAAACCTCTAAAACCCCACTCGAGACCACTTAGGTTCCAGCTTGTGGATCAATTTCTAGTTTCCTGAGAGTAGTCTGCCAGGAATATAAATTTACTAGCTGTGCCCGCGATTATGTTATTCTGCTGTATAAGCTATGTTACTGTAAATCATCAAAATCCGTTCAGTAGTTTTTGCGTGAAAGAGTAAATCCAGACTCACAATTTTTCTCTCTTATTAACTTTAATATTAATAAGATATATTTTACTGAAGCAGGTGTTATTTTGCCAAAGAGCATTTCATTATTCAATGAATTAGATTAGATTTTTTTTATTTCGCTACATTTAGCATGTGTGAGATTACAAATATTGCGCGGTCACCTGACCACCCCGCCTGGAAGTGTCATGACCTTCCTATTAGTGATCAAATTCTGACCGTTATTGAACAGAGAACTAGTGTTGACTGTACACTGCAGTTTGATCGTCATACAGTCGACATTTTTTTTTTATGTCACACATGGTCCCAGATCTCAATTTCTTGGCTTATTACGATTCATACAAACTAATTGTTCATTACATGACTTATATTTATTATTAATATTTACTATTATGCCTTAATATTTTTCTTTTTTCTTTTTTTACAATTCACACAGCGCCATCTAGACCCAAGTTAAGCTAGCTAGAGCTTGTGTTATGGGTACTAGATAACTGATACATATACATAGATATTTTTTTTTGTAAATACATATATATTATATATAGAAAACACCCAGACCGATACAAACAATCATACTCATGAATACAAATGTTTGTGCCGTGCGAGGAATCGAACCCGCGACCATCGGTCGTAAAGCGGTGTGCTTGACCGCTAGACCACCGAGGTCGTCAAAATATTTAGTACCTTATCCTTAGAACAGTCGACGCTAGGCTTCCAAGCTATATCCGAACTCTAATCAATGCCTGACAATGCCTCGTTCAGAGGCGAAACACGTGTCGCAATATAGGTGTAGACTCAATAACGGTCAGAAATTGATCACCGATAGAGAAGGTCGTGACACTTCCAGTAGGGGTGGTCATGTTTCCGGACTGAATATTTGTCGTCTGTAGATTTGACATATCATAAGAGTCTGTAATAGACCTACATGAATAAAGATATTTTGAATTTCAATTTGAATAGGCTCTCCTAATTTTGCGAGGTCAGTACCAATCTGTTCAGATTTGTCGGGTCCCAATTTTTCCCTCTCGATGAGATCTGTAGGTACCTCCAGGTACCCACCTGGTAGCTGGACGTCCTCTATCTCTTTTATATTCGGGTTGTAAAGCTTTTTAACCGCATATTCTCGTCTTCACCTTACATTGCCATACCATGTGAGACTACTGTCGGTGACTTTTTCTGTTATTGGAGCCACTTTAACAGACCAGGTTTAACTCTTGAATTACTTGAATTGTTGTCTATATTTAAATCTACTGCATGAATAATATGAAGAATAATTACCTAAATATGAAGCTACAGAATATATAAATGTAGATGCGGGTTATTAGTTTTACCTCCTACATATACCTATCAAATGAACAAACAATATTAGCTACTAAATTTATTATTAATTACAAACCTACTAGCCGTGCCCGCGGTTTCACGCGCTTAAAATTTATAGCCTATGTGATGTTTGTATGTGTAAGCTACTTACTGTAAAGTTACATCAAAATCCGTTCCGTAGTTTTGCGTGAAAGAGTAACAAACATCCATCTATAACATGACTTATTTTTTTAAACCGCACCCAAATCTAAGTTTCTGAGATTAGTGAACACAAACGCACAAAGCAGATAAACCGGCATAAATTTATTTATTCCCAGAAATAGATAGTAAGTAGTTATGTTAACATTCTGTAGATTAATTATGGGCCCTCTTGGGCACAGCAAGCAGAAAGAAGATAGTTAAGACGAGTTTATCTTTATATAATTATAAATAATGTACATAAAAAAATCATGAATACTGTCACTATACACTACTGTATCTATACATTACAATACAAGTCATTTTAATTACTGAGGTTTCTAAGGACTGTATTTTTAATATATTTTAATTTTAGTTACAAGAGAAACTACGGTCGCTGAAGAGTAAAAGACCTATATATTTAAATGTGACAAATAATAGAACAATATAAAATCGATTTTAAATATATATAAAAAATACAATATATACAAGGTACGTCGTGCATAAGTCACTTAATAAACTATTTTTTTATATGTAACTATAGACTTACATATTAAAAATAATGCTAAACGAAATATATATTAAAATTTAAAATGTCCCTAAGTATCTTAATTTCCAATTAATAAACTCTAGCATAGTGACTACAAAAAAAAAAAAAAAAAAAAAGTTTGTTTGTCTTTAATATCTCTATTGTACAGTAAAATTATAAATAAAAGGACACAGTTGACATAAAGAATAAACGCATACAATGGCGTACATATCCTGAAAGAGGAGTTTTGCAACCTTAGAGTGACTGAGAGGAATTGTGGAGTGGTGGAAATAGGTACAATAAATAATACTATTTGTGAAGAGTATTTCGAAATAGGCATCGCGGTTAATTTCATAGACCTATTGTTATATTACATTTGCAAGTCTAATGTTAACAAAAATAAACTCATTAATGCTTAAAATTAACATTTAATAACGAAATTCATCATTTCAAATATCGAATTTTGTAATTCTCAAAAAGAACATTCATTAACAATATTCTAAATTTTAAAAATCGAATTATTAATTCGTAAAATTGACATTTAATAACAAAATTCATCATTTTAAATATCGAATTGCAAATTTTGATTTAATACACGTGTACAAATGTAATGACGTCAGTTTGTGACGTCACTCATGTCGCCTAACTCCTTTGTGTCAACAACAGATAGCTATGATACTGTAGGTATGTAACAAATTGATAAAGTGGTACATGAAATATCTAGGAACGTTTTACGTTTTACATTATGTGGCCGTAATTTTGTATTTTAAAAATAATAAAAATCCACTTTTTAAAAAAAAACTTAAGATATACGCCTGTTATATTATGTCAGCGGTTCTTCTACTGTTTCTTTTCTGATAAAGCTATAGAAAAGATGAAACATTAAAAATGGAAAAAGATAATCTGGTATAATTAGTATTTTCCTTACAATATGAAAATAATTATTATTGGATCATTTTAAAATAACATTTCATTTGTTCTTCTTTACCTACATTATATATATTCCCAATCTATGAATATACTAAAAATTATGACTGATTGCTGTCCGTACTGTCTTCATATGAAATATCATATAAAAATATACGTACCTACTATCGAGCATATATTTTTTTTTATTTATTTATTTAGGATCAAAAACAGGTTCACAATTAGGAAACTTATAATTATTTTACATTTTGGGGAACACTGTGAACAGAACATAAACCAAAGCAATGATTATTAGAACTTTTGCCTGTATGCCTGTTTGCCTATCCGTTTATCTAAATCTCAGAAACAGCTCAACCGATTTGCTTGCGGTTTTCACAAATAAATATATCATGGTCAGCTTCCTTTAACATTTTATTCCGTCGGTTTAGTAACAAAATAGTCATACTTCATCTGTCAAAAATACAAATAAAATAAATAATAATAAAGAAAGAAAGAAAGTAATAATAAATGAAGAAAGAAGAAAACAAAATATTAATAAATAAAGGTATAAATTGTAGAAATTTTTAAAAATGTTACATTATGCCATGAAAAAATTGTTACAAATTAAAAAAAAATACGCAATACTGTAGTTTTTTTTAACTTCTAATCAAGCAATGGCAATCTCTATTGCATTAACCACAACCTATTACTTCGGCCTAAACAGCAGGGCGTGCCCAGGGTGGTGTGGAAACGCCCTGATTTGCTCCAGACATGCAACCCACCGAATGCAATTACAGTGAAAAAACACATTTACACCTGCATAGGTATCATGCCAACTATTTACTTTTAATTAATGCGTTTATACCTAGCCAAAGAACAAAACATACAGCTATATACGGCCGCATAATTATGGCACTATGCGCGTTAACTTTGCATGGCATTATGTATTTTTAAAAAGAAACAATTCGTATTATTTTTATGATAAATGTCTTGATAAAATGCAACCAGCCAGTTAGTTGTTGTTGGAAAATGTTACAAAGCATTTTAGGTGTTTTAAAATTGGAATATACTTCCATTTATGACAGCGTAAATAAATAGTTTTCTTTTTAATACACTAGAAAGCAACCAACCAGATTGTCCTACTGCCTAACGTAAATGTAACCGTCGCCTAAGTATATACCTAAGCATGTAACATGAAAACAGATTTCATGAAAAACAGTTATTTAAAACAACATATTGTCATTGGCACAATATGAACAAAAATTCATTTTGTACAAATGATAAAATATTTGTTAATTCTATTAACAAAAATATTTCATAAATCATAGCTTAGAAACTTCAGATATTATCCAAGTACTTATGCATTTTTAAATAAAATGAAACTATTATAATATTATGAATAAATTTCATAATTTAATCTTGAATAATGTTACTTCTGTGTGTCTAATGAGAAATGTTATAAGTTTGATCAAATTATTGTCAATTTTGGTTAGCTTAAATAAATCATTTTCTTTAATTTTTTAATGTTACACGAAATAAAAGGATATTGTTATTTTTTTTAAGACAAAGAGCTGTAACAAACATATAAAAGATTACAATTAACAAGATATTTGTGATAAATGGAAATTCTTAATTTTACGACAATATTTTACAAATACGGTGCAAAAAGTAACAAGTTACTGTAACAATATCTTCAAAATATGTTTATTTTTATAGTTAAGTTTTTTTTATAACAAACAAACAAACAACTTGTTGTGATCGTTAGAATATACGGGATAAAAATTACTATTTTAAATAATTCCTAATTTACCTAAATGTCGTTTAACTAAAGTTAGTACCAACAAATTAGCCCTAAAGCTTAGATACCAGTTAGGATGTATTCCTCTAGAAGAGGGAACGTCTGGCCAAAATATAAGTAGGTATCTACTTATCTATACATACAATTAAAATTGGAGTGTATGTTTGTAATATTGAAATAGGTAACCGTCTTTTACTACAAGCATATGAATATAAATACGGTACATACACCATAATATTTTTACAATTTTTGCCTGTCTGTCTGTTTGTTTTGGCTAATCTCTGTAATGGCTGGATCGATTTTGACGGGACTTTTATTGGCAGGTAGTAGGTAATAAGGAGTAACTTAGGTTACTTTTATTTTAAAGAGCAACACAAAAGTTTCTTGCTCGTTCTTCTTGTGATGAGACAGCTTTCCGAACGAGCGTTAGATAAAAACAATTTTAGGACTATTATAAAGTGCTTAAATAAATGATTTTCTATTCTATTCTATTCTTTAGAAAAATTAAATTAAATTCCACTTTTAATGCCACAGCTAGTACACAATAAAAGGGAGTAATTTAATTAAAAATAAATAGTTCCTTACTTCTACTGGAAAGTAAAAATTTTTAAATAATTCAGTTCTTAGTGGACGTACAGTGTAATATTTGTCGGAGCAATTATGAATTAAATTTATAATCACTATAGGTACAGTATAATATCGGTCCGTATTCTTACATTATGTATCGTAACGACATATCTGAGGCAAGTACCATGGGAAATTGTTAGAACCCACAAAGGTCAAGTTACACAAAGGTCAAGATACAAAACCGCAGGCAGGATACGCATTGTCATCTACTTATAAATATAGCATTTTTTATTATTACGGACTTCAACGATCGACGTTTCAAACTACAATTTAAATCACCCACTAAACCTTTGATAGAAAATATCATATGGTTAACAAAGCATCTATAATAAATTAATTTAATCTTATATTAGTTTATTGTTGATATTTAATAATAATAAACATAATGATTCATTACATTACGTAGTTATATATTATTTTCTATTTAGTTTACTATTCATTATATAATCTTATTCTATCTAGCATATATATAAATTAAAAAATATATTTTTTCTTTCCACAGACACAAAGTCGGTGTTCTTATTATGTGAATGTATTACATTTCTGTTTGACTTAAAAAAATCAGTACATCAATAGGTAATAGGTAACCCCATATAACAATTTTATGTATGTCTGTATATTAATATAAAAGTAAAACAATAATAAAAAAATACCAAAATTTTTTATCTATCGTATATTGAATGCGTCTATATAATTTATCTTTTAGGCATATGTACATGGTGTTGTGGTGGGGTTCTTATATGTTGAGATGGTGAGATGATATGTTTACTAATAAATAATATGTATGTTTGCAGCAGAATAATTGTATTGTCCCTTTTTATAATTTTCTTTTACAACAATGTCAATCAGTATTTTTGACAACAACTATTATTAAAAACGTAATCGGTGAGGAGGCCGTATATACACCTAACACATGGTGTTGGATTACAATCTAGTTTTGTAACAAACTACACGCTCCTAATTATATTATTGTATTGATTGTAATCTATTTTGTATGCTAATAAATAAATAAATACCAGTATATATACTTTAATATTCTTGACAAAATATGAACTTGTCAATATTTCTTTGCATTCACCACAACATTGATAATCGACTGAATATCTATTACCTAGTATATAATTTCTAATATTTACGTTAATTTTAGTTACTTCTTAAAATCATAATCATACTAGCTGTGCTTGCGGTTTCAGCCTTATGAAATTTATAGCCAACATGTTATTCTGATATATAACCCTTTCAAAACTGGCGTGCACAATTGTTGACTTAAGATATAATTTAAAACGATTTTCTATTGAAAACTATTTTATTCATTGGTTTATTTATAAACTACTCAATTTAGTACTACTAATTAATTTTGAAAAGTTTAAAGCCATTTTTTTTATAGTCTCCTTATTATACTTTAGACATATGGAATTTACCAAATCCATCGAATGAATAAAAAAAATTCAGGTCTGAAAGAGATAAGCTATAATCTAACTTATACATTAGAATAACATGTAGGCTATAAAGTAATAATAAAGTATAGTTTCATCAAAATCCATTCAGTAATTTTTGCGTGAAAGAATAACAAACAGACATCCATCTACATATCAGTACGTACCATACTCACAAACATTCACGTTTATAACATCAGATTCTACAATTTTGTCTAATGCAGAAATTACTTCAAATTTAAAACAACTAAAAAAACTCTGACTCTGAATATTGATGCTAATGCTATTTAGATATAGATATTATTTAAATTGATTAATGATAAGTTACACCTAAATTATAAAAATGTCTAACATTTCACACGCCATAACGGATGCTAAACGTAATCTTTAGCCCACAAAAGTAACATTGAACTCATACATTTTCAAATACTAGATAAATTACAACTGCCACCTGATAAACTACTAATCAAAATATACCACAGAAAAAAACTTGGTGTTCTCGCTAATGCATTACGATGAGTAGCGAAATTTGTCATTAAAATAAATACGTAGATAACGAATTAAATAACTGTACACCCAAACAGACACACGGACACGTCGTGGCAATAATATATTCTCAAGCAACACGTAGCAACAATTTGTTACTGTCAAGTTCTAAAACGCATTCAGTTCCGCGGGCCCAATTCAGGACGGGTGCTGCCATCTATCGTCGAGTAGCGGAACTATACACTTCGAGATAAACAACAAATTTATTTTCTCGTTAAATTCTTTATGTATTCAAATCTATTCGTTGCTTTTGTTGAATATTTATATACAATAATTGATTAGGGCACATGGAAATGTAAAATTTCAATCTGGTGAGGACTATTTATCAAGTGGCGTTCACATCTCGTACGCCCACTCGGTAGCTCGTTTTTGTGGTTTCAAAATAATTTATGGACAGGTTTGTCGTCGATACTAATGGTGGTATAAAAGTTAAACAGCCGGCTGGTCATTTGTAAACGTTACAATAATATTAGTTTTTTAATAAATTTACACTACAATGCTATTTATTGGGTTCATGTGTGCAAATTTTTAAATGAATGGTCATTATGCAGCTATTTGAAATTATTGACTCGCGCATCCGCACCGCACCCGTCTGCATCACACTTACCTGACATAATAGAGAAAATAGAAGAAGAGAATAATAATTCATTCTAATCATCTTAATATAATTAACCATTTTGAATAAAATTTACAAAACTCAGCTAAACTCGTCCTCGAAAATAATATAAATGTAGATTTTTTTTTATTTCGTCCAATTTAAATTGTAGACTATGTGTTATTCTGATGATATTATTTTCAAATTACTGTGAAGTTTCATTAAAATCCGTTCAGTAGTTTTTCCGTGAAAGAGTAACAAACATCCATCCATACTCACAAACTTTCGCATTTATGGTATTAATAAGATAGTAAGATTATTCTTACTATATAACTAACTAACTAATATATTATAATGATATTAGTGCCTTACACATTTATTATGATAAAAAAAAGTAAAAACTTATTTGTATATAATTCCAAAAGGTGTTAATTATGGTATGTTATGGTATGGTATGGTGCAACAAACTGTCACGCGTATTAATTGTAAGGATAACAGTGTAATCGAAAGTGCTTTGCTTCCACGAAGGTAGAGCCCATTAGAAATGCTGCGAACAGAGCCGCGTGCGCGCCATGTGTCTGGTGACATGTGGCCGACCCACCGTACGACAGCCCACCATGGAGTTGGAATACTTTTTTCCACTGTCTGTACGCTTATATCTTTTAAACTACGCAACGGAGTTCAATACAATTTTCAGCATTATACTTATCTTTTACACTACGCCATGGGTTTTAATGCAGTTTTCAGGAATTAAACTTGGATATATCTTTTAAGGCACACAATAGATTTTAATGCAATTTTCAGCAATATGCTTGTCATTTAAACTACGCAACGGATTTCAATAAAGTTTTGAGCAATACTCTTAAATCATTTACACTACGCTTTGGAGTTAAATTCAATTTTCAACAATACGCTTCGATCTTTTACACTAAGTCACGGATTTTAATGCAATTTTCAGCAATAGGTAAATAGACTGATTCAAGAAGGTTTATATGTAGATATAACACATGTACATGTAGTACAGAGAAACCAAGATTTGTTGGCTCATTTTAGATGATGCATTTATTCCTATCCACTAATCGCTTTATGGACAATCGAAAAAGGACAAAACTGTTATCTATTTACGAAACACTTTCAATTCAAACCATAAACGACCTCGATGGTCTAGCGGTTTAATACAGTGCCTTACATCCTATGGTCGTGAGTTCGATTCGTCGCACGATACAAACATTTGTATTCATAAGTGTTATTATCGATGTAATCATTATATAGTATAAAACAAAGTCACTGTCGCTGTCTGTCCCTATGTGTGCTTAAATCTTTAAAACTACGCAACGGATATTGAATGACACTCTATGTATTAAAAAAAAATTTTTTTTTTAATACATAGAGTGATTCAAGACAAGGTTTATATGTAATAATACATGTACACCCGTGCGAAGCCGGGGTGGGTAGCCAGTTTGATATAAAATATTAAACTGTAATCAAAAGCCATTTCCATACTGTGTATACCCAATATAAGATAAAATTAAACAAATGTGAAGGCGGAAAGCCTAAGCTGAGATAATTATCGTTTTTTCCCGCCTAATTCCCGCCAGAACGCAACCAATGACGACAGAGATTTGCCTGTCAATGTTTAATTGGAAATATACAACGGCAAACATAGATCATTTCGACAACGGCGAATTAAGTTTTCACCACCACTATATAACAACTTTTTGAAAATATAATAATAATAATAATCTCAGGACAATTCACACAGCGCCATCTAGACCTAAGTTAAGCTAACTAAAGCTTGTGTTATGGGTAGGTACTAGATAACTGATACAAATATTTTTTTGTAAATACTCGTATAGAATAAAAATGTTTGCACCAAGCGAGGAATCGAATCCGCGATAATTATATATGTTTTATTTTTTCATAATGTATTTATATGTCTTTAACTTTAGTATATAAATATGTATTTTTAAAATTATCTCATGAGAATTAGACTACCGCGCTAAGTTATATTTGGTTACTCAACTTTACTCGTCCTTTGTTTTACCGGGTGCTTGTCCAATGAGTGATATTGTGATGTCATAATAACGTAACATCCGTAGTGCTGTTTAGGTACATAGGCTACGGTTTTTTTTAAAGGATGATAATGGAATGGTGCACCCGCCTGCGCTAACGGTTTACGCTGGCGGGGCGTGAAGTCAGATCAGTTAGCCCAACGTGACACATTCATCGGGAATGTATCACGATGGTTTCCAGAGGAACCGCGTGGAGGTCGATCTGACATGGTGCATTGCTAGCAATGGGGTCAATAGTCAATATTACTAACAATCCCCTCCCCCCCATAGGCTAGATAGATAGATAGATAGATAATAGTTTTTATTTGTATCTCATTACACACATATAGGCTTAATTATAACATCAAATGACAAGTACCTACAATATAACAATTCAATGAGGGTAAACCTGCATGTGTGTGCTACAGCAATACAAAATTGGTACATAGCTCAGTGTGGAGAATCACTCAAGGAGCAAAACACTGATTTTCAGCTATGTCCTCGAGGGTGAATAATGTAGCTTGTATTTTTTTTAATAAACTAAAATGAACTGAACGAAATAATGTGAAATAAATAAGTAATAAAAGAACTAGGGTAGTACGAATTACAGTTAGAGTACCAGAACTTTATAAATACCGAGATATAACAATTTAATTTGATATATATGAATACGGTTATTGCTAACCATCAGGTGGCCCGTCGACGGCCTCCGTGGTTTAGCGGTTTACACGCCTTTGCTTCTGATGGTAGCGGGTTCCTCGCACGGTACAAACATTTGTATTCATGAGTATAATTGTTTGTATCAAACTGGGTGTTTTCTATGTATATTATGTATGTATTTACAAAAAAAAATCTATGTATATGTATCAGTTATCTAGTACCCATAACACAAGCTTTAGCTAGCTTAACTTGGGTCTAGATGGCGCTGTGTGAATTGTCCAGGGTTATTTATATATTAATACGTATAGTTGAAACACCTTTTTAAGAAATTTTTCTTTTTTGTAAATACAAGCATAATATACGTATGTATAAATATACAAAATAAACATCTAAAATTAAACCCTGAACATCGTTAACCTATATTAGACGAAAATTAAATTAAGTGTAAGTATTAACTGAAAGTATAATGTTAGGAGTCAGTCTGGTACCTCGTATTTGATCTGAAGCTCCTCTTCTGCAGCTCACAAACACGTATCAGGGTCCAATGAGGACTGACACATACAAACATACACTCAAATACACTTCAATACACGTAATTTTAATATTTGTTAAGAGAACACCGCGCGTGCGGGACGCGGGACAGCAACACTGTTCTGAATTTGTTTGCACTGTTAGGAAACTGAGGGTATCAGAAAATAAATGTCGACAGCCTCGGTGGTCTAGCGATGTAGCACACCGCCTTACTTCCGACGGTCGCGGGTTCGATCCTCGCACGGCGCAAACATTTGTATTAATGAGTATGATTGTTTGTCGGTCTAGGTGTTTCCTATGTATAATATGTACGTATTTACGAAAAAATGTCTATGTATTTGTATCAGTTATCAGGATCCATAACACAAGCTTTAGCTAGTTTAACTTGATTCTAGATGGCGTTGTGTGAATTATCCTGAGAATATTATTATTATTATTTCAATAATGTAGATAGATAGATGAAGATAAATATTACAATAACTTGACTTAAATTAATTGTAATTTTATTGAACTACAGGGCACGGATTCAGGCATTAGGAATAGACTAGTAAGTATAGTATATACATAACTAAATATGTATATACATATAACTACTAAAGGTCATATATATATATATATATAATATAATAATAATAATAATAATCTCAGGAATACACAGAGCCATACAAATATATATATATATAAAAAAGAATTGAAATTTTATTATATTCTCAAAATATTTAGCTTTAAAAAAAATTAAAAGCCATACCAAACATGTTCTCTTTTGAAATAATTCGAAAATTTTAAAAGTAATTTCTATGTTTAAATTAATAATCATTGTTCTGAGGAATTGTTTTTTTTTTGTCTTTATTCATGTAGGTCAATTACAGACTCTTATGGTATGTCAAATCTACCATCAGTTCGGAATGATTTCGAGATGAGAAGAACTGACAAGAAACTCAGCTCGTAATATTTTTATTTGAATTAATACCAGCTGCTGAGTTTCACCACCGTACCACTCGCCAGAAACTAAAATACCATCCTGATCTGTATGAATGGCGGTCTTCCACAGTGCGGTTTTCTAGAAACTTTTTGCCACGCACAACCACATGGTGGAATCACCATCCAGCAATGGTATTTCCGAACCGATACGATATTGAAACTTTCAAGAAAAGAGCTTATTCCTTTTTAAAAGGCCGACAACGCACTTGCAACATTCCTAGTGTTGCGGATGCTCATGGGCGGCGGTAATCACTTACCATCAGGTGAGCCGCATGCTCGTTTGTCCCCTGTGCTATAAAACAAAATTATAGTAGTAAAATACTGTCCTTATTTCTAAATATCAAAGTTTTAGCACCACAGTATAAGCAACAGTTTTTCTCGAATTTTTTTGTCGCATCTCTGGCACTGTTTTGAAAGCAACCATATTTATGGGCTGCGAAACACGACGCGAGGATTGACGGCCCTGCTCACTTGTGACTGCCGCTTGAAATACTTATCTACTCTGTGCACATGTGAACAACACGTCTACTTAATCTAGATAGACATAACCTCAAAATAATGATAGGGACAATAACGGGCCATTGTTCCTTAAACAAACACTTATACAAAATTGATGCTACAGACAGCCCCCTTTGTCGGGGCTGCTTTGAAGCTGAAGAAACGGCGGCTCACGTAATCCTGGAGTGCACGGCAGTGGCCCAACAACGAAAACAAATCCTCGGAACGGTGAGGTCGCTCCGTGAAGCCTGTGAAGACACCAGGAGTCTTCTGCGCTTTTGGGAGGAGCTTGGCTGGCTACATTAGTAGTCTGGCTCTGCGCGCACAACGGCCCGAATGAGAGGCTAATTGCGGAGACTGGAGTCCAACATACATTTACATTTACACTTACTGTGCACATGTTTTGAAATTCAAAAATTGGCGGGAAATCTGTGATTCCAAATTGTTCAAAAATGGTTCGCATTCCAAATGAAACTATATTCTGCATAGATAAACTATAAAGAAGTTATATGTTTTCATTTATATGACAATAAGAGGTAGTATCTAATTTTTTTTATATAGCTAAGTGCAGACAATTCTTGGGCGTGTGGAAATTAAGAGGAGAAGTTAATTTCCTGCTTGTGGAATAATTAATTAATGGACAATTAATTAACACAGCTCCATCTAGTCCCACGGTAAGCAGAGCTTGAGTTATAGGTACTAAATAACTGATATAAATACTTAGATATTTTTTTGTTACAAAACACCGAGACCGATACAAATAATCACACTCATGAATACAAATGTTTGCACCGTTGGAGGAATCGAACCCGCGGAACATAACGGAAGTAAAACGGTGTGCTAAACTACTAGACCACCAGGTCCGTCTACAAAGTAGATATACTTTCATACACATATCCAGTTCTTAGGCAATTAGAAAACACTCAGACCACTACAAAAACATACTTATAAATACAAATGTTTGTACCTAGAAGATCGAACCCGCGACTATTGTAACTAAACCGCCTTACTTCCTAAACCGCTACACCATCGAGGTCGTCAATTTATTATATAGGTACTTACATTGTAAATAAACTGGCTTTTAAAAAAAAGTAATTCAATTGAGTTTCTTGCCAGTTCTTCTCAATTGAATCTATATACTGAACTGGACGATAGAGAAAAAAATATGATATAAAAATTTTTACGTTCATAAGCAGCTAAAATGTCCTACATGAATAAATTTTGAATTTGTTTATAACTTTACAGTGGCCACGTGTATCTTGAAAAGAACGGTCACGACCCACACGCGGTCACACCCACGGGTTCACTGCACATGGCCGTAATTACGCGGGACCAGGCC
The DNA here is from genome assembly GCF_030625045.1 of Achroia grisella. Taxonomy (NCBI): domain Eukaryota; kingdom Metazoa; phylum Arthropoda; class Insecta; order Lepidoptera; family Pyralidae; genus Achroia; species Achroia grisella. Next base: position 1,649,478 of record NW_026712572.1, on the reverse strand, counting down.
CCACCCACTACGACCCAAGTTTGGGGTTGAAATAAGTTTTTTAACACATTTAGCTTTGTATATAATGTGATATACCTAGAGATGTTTGCAACGGCGTTCAGGACATAATGTGAAAATAACTGAATCTCTGGTGTTTATATAACTTAGCTAATGCAAAGAGCTTCCTAACCTCTATAGACGACCTCGGTGGTTTAGCGGTCTAGCACACCGCTTTACGACCGATGGTCGCGGGTTTGATTCGTCGCACGGCACAAACATTTGTATTCATGAGTATAATTGTTTGTATCGGTCTGGGTGTTTTCTATGTATAATATGTATGTATTTACAAAAAAAAATCTATGTATATGTATCAGTTGTCTAGTACCCATAACACAAGCTGTAGCTAGCTTAACTTGAGTCTAGATAGTGCCGTGTGTATTGTCCTGATTATTACTATTGTTATAGCAAATATGTCAGATTGTCCACTCTAGAGGCACTGGACATCATTGCACTGCTGCGGACCAGTGCTTCTGGAAGTGTAACGTGTGGACATAAGACATGATCTGATATATATAAATTGAGAGATAAGGATACCTATATATTGTGATTTATTAACATAGTCTTATAAGTTGTTTACTAATGTAATATGGATTAATATCCGAAATAAATCTTACGAAAGTTTGTAGGTAAGTGTAGATGGATGTTTGTTACTCTTCACAATTCACACAACGCCATTTAGTCCTAAGTTAAGCAGAGCTTGTATTATCAGCACTAGACAACTGACACAAATACTTAATCAAATCTTAATCAAAATCTAATTAATCAAAATCCTTTCTTAGCGGATGCGTACGTCATAACATCTACCTGCATGCCAAATTTCAGCCCGATCCATCCAGTGGTTTGGGCTGTGCGTTGATAGATCACTATGTCAGTCACCTTTGAGTTATATATATTAAGATAGAAAACAGAAAGGCCGTTACATACAACCATGCTTATGAATACAAATGTCTTCACCATGCGAGGAATCGAACCCGTAAGCATCGGATGTAAAGCGGTACGATAAACCGCTAGACCACCGAAGCTGTCTTAAATAATTGTTAAGTAACGAAACATTATTCTCTCTGCCTATTCCATAGAGAAAACAGAGCGTAAAAATAGATGATAGAAATAGATCTGCGATAAACATTCTCAGGTATCGCATAAAAAGACCGATCATGCATTTCACACAGTTGAACAAAGTGTGAAAATTACAATAAAAAAAAGAATTAATTACATGAACACAAGGCCGATAAAACCGCAAAGGCTCCGCGTCGTCTATGCCGCGATACCACAGACAATTTTATTGATGCTTTTATAATTGACATGTCATCCTCCGCCATAGAACCACTTTTTGTTAATATCTTTTTTCATTCTCTTTAGCTTTCCAGAGCACTCATTCCGTCCATTGTTGGGGTCTTAGTCAAATAATGCACGAGGAATTAATATAATAATTTCAGATATTTTAAATGGTGATTGATTATGGTGACGCAGCGATTTCGTTCTGTGAACGACAACACTTGTTCGGCACATCGGACTGATGCGTGTTCTTTTGAAATGCTATCGTATGTTGTTTATGGTAAGGTTTTTAATAGTTATATAAAATAGTACTGGCCAGTTTGACAGTTATTCGTGCGAGACGTGTCTTTGGTTTTTTACTTTTTTCAGGCAAAGTGATGTCAACACACAGCTATGTCATGTATGTGGATTGAAAGAATATGGTTTCATGTAAGATATAACATAAAATTGTCACAAGGCATAACCGTCCCACTGCTGGGCTGGGGTTTTCTGTCATAAGACGAGAATCTAGTCACTGTCCTGCGGATTAACAGAACAACCTGTAGTGGTTTGCAATAGATATTTTTTTAAACTTTTCTAATCTAATTCCCATTATTTTTATATATTTTTTTTATGGATGATAATGAAATGGTACAGCCGCCTGCGCTAACAGTTTACGCTGGCGAGGCACCAGTGGAGGATGATAGGATGAACATGATGTCAGATCAGTTAGCCTTACATGAATATGAATAAATAAATCTAGATTTTAGATTTTTTTTTTATTAATTGGAGGATCAATGCATAATCCTGAATGTATTTATGACGGCGGTTTATCTGTGATAGATCAATTCGCCGCGGATGATCTATGACTAGCAGCGCATGCGTCGCTCCTCGATGCAGTGTCTTATTTCATAATCAACATCTAAACTTTTGACGGCCTCGGTAGTCTAGCGGTTTAGCACACCGCCTTACTTTCGGTGGTCGCAGGTTCGATTCCTCGCACGGTACAAACATTTGTATTCATGAGTATCATTGTTTGTATTGATCTGGCTGTTTTCTGTGTATCTATGTATTTGTATCAGTTATCTAGTAACCATTACACACGCCTTAATTTGCATCTAGATGGCGCTGTGCGAATTCTCCTGAGATTAATATGTTTTTTTTTGAGGGTTGATAATGGAATGGTGCACCCGCCCGCGCTAACGTTTTACGCTGGCAGGGCACCAGTAGAGGATGATAAGATGAGCATGAGGTCAGGTCAATTAGCCCGTAGTGCAAATTCACCAGGAATTTAACACGATGGTTTCCCGGGGGGAACCGCGTGGAGGTCGACCTGACATAGTACATCGCTAGCAATGGGGTTATCAATCCACATTACTAACAATCCCCTTTCCCCTGAGATTATTATCTTAGGTATTATTACAAAATGAGTTATTTTCAATTTACCCACCTGTAAATTTAGTGCATATTGTAATATCTTTGTTATTATTGGACAGATTTAGACGATTCTTTACGCATTTTGGACCGGAATGGCAAATACGCTAACGGCCCGCCTGATGAAGTGTAGTGATTATACACAACCTACTTCAAAAAGGTCTGTAGTTATGAATTTATGTATTTATTTACTTATTTTAAATCAGGCAACTTAATATTATTCTTATAAGAAAATTGGCATCTAATCACTGTTTACTACTACGCACATCTACTTACCTATCGATGGTGACAAGTTTTATCCTTGCTCAATACATACATACTCAATACATCCCTCTCATTCCACTTCCTTCTATTCTAAGTCCTTTTCTGTCCAGGCTGTCAGGTTATGGAACGCACTCCCCCTTGCATTCGGAGCATTCAGTCACTTGCTAGTTTCAAAGTCTCTGTCAAATCCCACTTTCTTTCCCTTTAAGTTCATATTGTCCTCTTTGTCTCATAGTTCCCTTCATATTTTCTGAAGATATGTGCATTATTAAGTATATGTATGTATACATATGTTTATATTTTATTATATATATTAATAGATATATTTATGTACAAATGTATATGTATATATTTATGTTCATTACGTGCACCACCTATCCCTTTCTTATCTTAATGTTACTTTCTCTACTGGTAGTCTGGAAGAGATTGCTTAGCGATAAGACTGCCTTTTGTATCAGTTTATGTATTATATCATTTTGTGTGTTTTCTTTGTCTGGTGCAATAAAGAGTTTAAATAAATAAATAAAATAAATACATTTCTCCTTACCTACTACCTAACTAGTCACAAGTTTAATCCTTGCTCAATACATACATTTGTATTCATGAATATATCTGTTTGTACAACACTGATTGATTTATTTTGTGTAATTGCAAACGAAAATTTATGAATACGTAATAATAATAATAATAATCTCAGGACAATTCACACAGTGTCATCTAGACCCAAGTTAAGCTAGCTAAAGCTTGTGTTATGGGTACTAAGATAACTGATACAAATACATAGATATTTTTTTTGTAAATACATACATATTATACATAGAAAACACCCAGACCGATACAAACAATCATACTCATGAATACAAATGTTTGTTCCATAGTTTATACCATGCGTGGAATCGAACCTGCGACAATCGGAAACGGTTTGCTAAACCAACGAGGCAACCTGGAATTGATAAAAGAAACGTATCTAGATTTGAATCAGTAGTCCATAACGGTGCTATCCGACACCGCGCCACAACACCATGATGGATGATCTATGCCACGCTTGCGGCACGTGGTAATACTGTCATGACCTCTAGACACCGTGGGAGAGATGGACAGACCAACATTTGATTATTATTTTCATATACATACGTATACACAACGTTAAACTAAACCTCAAGAGTTTTTAGTTTACAAGCTACTTATATTCCTCAAAAATCGTTGATGGAAACACCGATAACAAACCAAAGCTGTAGGCGAAAATAGAAATGTCAAAGGGAGGGAAAGAATTGGGGCCTTGATCATCATTGGGATTCCAGTTCCCACAAGTGTCTCCCGGAAGATGAAACAGTCGAAATATTTGTCTCCGTTTTGAAGATTAATCATATTGTGTTCTATTAAACAAACAAACATAACACACTCATAAATTTAACAAAGACCACTTCAAAAATGTCTGTCTGTCCGAACGTAACGCCCATTTAGCAGTTATCCATGTAACTAAACGGATCATTTCGCTTAATAATAATTCTTTACAAATGAAAGCTTAGCCGCCTGCTGGCCCATGTGGCCAACGCACCAGCGTCAAATGCACGAAAAAAAAACACCTATCCGCACATGACGCCTGTTCCAAATCCGAAATTCCCTCCAAAACGATCTCACGCTGTGCACGAAGAAAAAAAGTTACTTCTCTCTGCTCGTTCTTTTTTCAAATACCATTTTTTTCCAGCGACCATTGTCAGGGACGCACCCGCGACGGACCCTAGACTCTTTATTAACAAGATTTTGAATATACCATTGTCGCTAACACTTTCTATGTTCGAAATTTAATTTTTTTCGAACAGTTTGGACATTTCGCTTGAATTATCGCCGGCCAGTTTTGTTAAAAGGTTTAAGACGCCGATTGCTCTTTTTTTTTTCATAAATGTCAGTGAATGGGTCTTTTTTGACGTGGGTGAGCGCGTGTATAATTGCCATCAGGTAGTTTCGAGCTTGGATTTTGTAATATATGGATAATTAAAGGACGGCTTAAGGTGGAATTTTTGTCAAAGTTTATCGGCGTTATGATTGAGGTTACGACTTGAAGCGTTGTTATGTTACATTATATAGCTGTGAATATGTTATTCTGGGGAATACGGCGGTAGCTTTATGGTAAGATATTAAAATATTCATCGCGTACCTATCTAGTTTCATGCTTAAACCGAGAGTCGATTTGTCTTGCTAGATTATAAAAACATTGGAATTGGTCGTTAAGGCGATGGATCGTAAAATTTTCTGGGACCTCCTTTGATTGCGATTATTATTAGTGGCCAGTATCATACTTCTTTTTTTATTATATTTTGATTATGGCATTTAAAATTATTGAGACTACCTATTTCTTAGAGTTGTGAAGGATTAATAAAAACGTAAATGTGTTTAATAATCGTTTGATTGTATCTTATTATTGCTATTCGGACGTGTAAATCGATCATAACTCGTTTGAGACTAGAATTCGATTTGGTGATGCAGAACAATTTCGTGTTTTTATTTAATTTATTTGTATTAATCATTTAAGTGTCCCTGCTTATGTGAAATAAATTAAAAAAACCTAACGAGGACTAAATTAATTTTTTTGAATAATAGTTCTTCATTATTAAATAAAATTGATATAAGTACATACAATGAATAACATTAGACTTATAACTTTAATATTTTAAATGTGAAAGTGAGTTTTGTTTGTCACAAATGCATGCAATGCATATGAATATAAATACGGTACATACACCCAAAATAACTTTACACTAATAATAACCACCATTTTATACAATTTTTGTCTGTCTGTCTGTCTGTTTGTTCCGGCTAATCTCTGAAATGGCTGGACCGATTTTGACGGAACTTTTTTTGGCAGGTAGCTGATGTAATAAGGAGTAACTTAGGCTACTTTTATTTTATAAAAATAAAGTTAAATTCCACGCGGACGAAGTCGCGAGAACAGTATATGTATATAATAAGATATAAACACTACTACAAAATTCAATACAACCTTTTTTATAAATTTATGTGTTCAATTATTAGATAATTAAAATTAATCGATTGATTTAACTCTCACACAATTAACAAGCTGATTGAAACCACTGACATAACTATCAGATATAATAAACTAGCGAATCGCCCCGTCTTTACACGGGTGCAATTATTGTTGGGATTGCAATTATTTTAATCCACACGATTACCGACTCACATACAAATATGTGTGCACGCAGTTTCGCACGCGTTTAATTTCAATAAAAAATGCAGCCTATATGTTATTCTGATGCATAAGCTACATTACTGTAAAGTTTCATCAAAATCCGTTCAGTAGTTTTTGCGTGAAAGAGTAACAAACATTCATACTTACAAATTTATGCGTTTATAATATTATTAAGATTTTATTATTAATTGACTAATATATATATACTTAGTACATAGTATACTCACATATTATGTATGTATTTAAAAATATATATATCTATATATTTAAGTAATTCTATCAATTGTCATAACATAAGCTCTGCTTAGTTTGAGACTAAATGGGGCTGTATGATTATTATTTTATTATATATGTATATCAAATAATAAATTTAAGTATTTTACTAAATAAATATATCATATTATAATAGTAACACACATATATGTGTGTTATTACATTATATACGCGTATATTATAGGCGAAAGAATATTAAATATCGGTTCATTAGTTTTTTGATATTATCCATTACGTACAAACATACAAAAATACCTACCATTTACTTTCTGTCCTCATTAGAATATTCATTAATTCTTTCTTACTCTCCGGCAAGAAAGAATCGAATAAAAAGCTTGAGTTCAAAATGAAACTAAGTTGGAAATATTAATTTTCTAGATGCAGTAATTTTAACTGTGCTTTGATAATCTGTCCGTACGAACGAATTTATACTTGAACTAGCTTTTGCCCGCGGCTTCGCTCGCGTTAATTTAACCTTAGGGGTGGAATTTATCAAAATTCTTTCTTAAAGAATACCTACGTCATAGCCGCTTTATGCATGCAAAGTCTCAGCCCGATCGGTTTAAAATTGACAAAGTTTCATACAAACTTTCATCTCCTTGGGGGTAGAATTAATCAAAATCCTTTCTTAGCGGATGCCTACGTCATAACATCTACCTGCATGCCAAATTTCAGCCCGATCCATCCAGTGGTTTTAGCTGTGCGTTGATAGATCACTATGTCAGTCACCTTTGTGTTATATATATTTAGATACCTAGGTATATCAATAATAAAATACATATTATTACTAGAAATAATGTATTTTACAAACAATATTATATATACCTGTATATATATAATAAATTGCATTTGCTAGCCCATTAATTCCCAGCTTTCTAAACACTCTTAACAATAGAATTATTTTCAATAATCACTTCAAATTACGTACACAATTATATTGTCTGTATTGTTTGTTCATTCATTATTATAATTACATATAAATAATATGTTATTTATTACTATTTTATTGGGCACAGCGCAAGAGTTGATTGACCTCAAGTTTTGTACTTCTATTATAGAAATTATCTTTATAAAAATACATTTAATATAAGCATTTTTGAATGGTCAATTTTATTTTCTACCACTCATTCGATACGCAGATTCATCATAAGAAGAATGAGAAAGAAATAGAAATAAAAATAATCTTTATTCAAATAAACTTAATGTAACTACTTTTGAAAAGTCTTTTTTTTTTATTCTACCACTCATTCGGAACGCAGACTCATCTCAAGAAGAATGAGAAATAAACTTACTTTTTGTTTTCTTACACAAATGGTGTTGTAAATAAATACACATTTACAAGGAGTAGGCATGCGACAATCAACATAAAAACCGCTACGCACTCTTTCTTTGAAGATGATAATAAAATATACCTACAGCCAAATTAAGAACATACAATTTTGAGAAAGAAATTTACACAATTTCATGTTACCATATAAATTTAAAATACAGTTTTATTTTACAGTACAAAATTTGCGTGTAGAAATTTCATTATTTATGTTAAAAAAAAATCATCTCATTCGCTTCCCACGGAAGTGTACCTTTACAAGATGCGAAGATCATTGCACCGCAGCATCCCACGCGTATGACGAGGTAATTTTCGCATCTCGGCAAGACGAGACGCATAACGGTGTCCACTTAAATTATTGTCACCATAATTGCACAGACCTTGCATGACGTGCACAGAGAAATCGGCTCGATTCGACCAGGTTTACGTCACTGGAAACAAGTTAATTTAGATGTGGGAATAGTTTTTTTTTTAAATTGCAATGGTAAACAAACTTACAATCAAGCTTAAGTCACTGGAAAGAAATTAATTTAGGAATGAGAGACTATTTTTTTTAATTGAAATTTTGTAACAAACTTACTTTCAAGCTTTCGTCGCTGGAAACAAACTTATTTAGATATGAATGTAGTTTTTTGAAATAGAAATAGTAAACAAACTTATAACTAAACTTACGTCAGTGGAAACAAGTTAATTTAGATGTGGAAATACTTTTTTTTTTAAATGGTCAACAAACTTACTTTCAAGTTTATGTCACTGGAAACAACTAAAATGCGTGATAAGTAATGTATTTTTTCACGGCATTTTTTAAGCAGTTGTCTTTATGTATTAATTTTGAAGGTTTTGTCCGCAGACCTATATAGTTCGATTGCCTCGGTGGTGTAGCGGTTGACTGTAGATGGTCGCGGGTTCAATTCCTAGTACAGTACAAACATTTGTAGTCATGAATATGATTGTTTGTATCGGTCTGGGTATCTTGTATGTATTTACAAAAAAAATCTAAGCATTTATATCAGTTGTCTAGTACCCATAACACAAGCTCTGCTTAGTTACCTTGGGACTAGATGGCGCTGTGTAGGGTAATATTATTATTATTTCATTATTCAGTCATTATTTTTATAAGCATACTTATGCAAGTCCGCTTCACTTAACACAAAATTCTTACATTGAACTGTGCAAGAAAGTTTTTTGGAATTATTAGAGAATGTTATATATATACCGGCCTACTCATAGATTCAATTTTAATTATCATTACATAGTACAAAACAAAGTCACTGTCGCTGTCTGTCCGTCCCTATGTAAGCTTAAATCTTTCCAACTACGCAACGGATTTTAAAGCGGTTTTTTTAATAGATGTAGTGATTCTAGAGGAAGGTTTATATATATATATATATAATACATGTACACCCGTGCGAGGCCGGGGTGAGTAGCTAGTATTCTCATAAAGGTGATGCCAACACTTAAAGCGTAAAGTTAATTGCTCTATGGTTTCCCTTTAATACGATGCAACGTATTATGTGCGGAGCGAATTTTATAAATATATGCAAATTAATCTACAGTTTTGCTTTTTTTTACTTGTAATATATATTTTGGTATATTTTATTGGTCGTAATATGCTTTTTTATGTGATGTGCAAACATTTTTTTGATAGAATCGATAGGTACCTAATTTGTACAATTTAAAAAAAAATTACATGTGTTTTTTTTATCGTATTGATTAAAACGGTAATTTGTACAATTTAAAAAATAATAATTAATATGTGTTTTTTTTATTTATCGCCTTGATTAAAACGTGTAAGGATGTCGATATATATCCATATCATAGAGTTGAGTAGAGTTGCCATCCGTTTTCAATTATATAGCTCCTAGCTCCCCGGGTTCGCACATGTACATGTATTATATATATAAAACTTCCTCTTGAATCACTCTATCTATTAAAAAAAACCGCTAAAAACAAAAATTATTTTATACTATGTAATGATTTAGGTACTTTACCAAATACTTTGTAGAAAGCCTTGTGCGACGTATGTCTCACCTAATTCTGATAACAGCACCTACTTTGCAACCACGATTTCTGTTGACTTCAATTTTATACACGATTTATCATAAATATTAATCCTACATAAGGTACAATTAATCAAATTTATAGAAATAGACACATATTATTTATCTAAGAGTAAATATTCAAGATAATCAATTCTAAAGGTTAAGAGATTAAACTCTAAGAGATTGCTTATTGCGACATTCCTTTAAAATATATATCTACTGTTTTTGATCTTTGTTGGTTATCTGTGCGGAATAAAAAAATGTTATTAAAAATTATTAAAAAAAAAATCATAATTTGAAGTTCCACATAAAAAAAATAAAAACTAGAAAATAGCTAATGGCAACACAAACCGCCGGAGCTTACTTACCTAATTGGAAACTTTGAGATGTTAATTAGAAAACTATAAATAATTACTCCATACAAATTCACAACAAACAGAGCTTGAAGCGTTTACAAAACTTTCTAAATACAGACATTTGTTATTGCTTACAAATCTGAAACAAAGATGCAATCCGTAGAGGAAAAACAACAATGACGATTTAACAATACAATCTAATTAACCCGCCGGCGGCCATCTTTACTGCCGCCATATTTGCGAAAATACGACGCCTTAAATTAATATTCGAATTGCTCTTTCAAATGTCGAACACTAATCAGACATCACTAACTGCCTTCTGTTCTTTAAACAAATAAAGACCATAGACATTATTTACTTTTTATGACAACGGAATCATCTTTTTTCCGCTGATTGTCTGTTAGAAACATACCTAACAGACATATACCTACCTACTTAAAAAAAAAAATATGATGGCTAAAATATATTATTAAAAGGGGTCCCTTTAGGCAACGTTCCGAAGATACTGGCAGCGTTCCCTCTTTGAATAGCTAGACTAATTCTTTGTCCAAGTAGCTGCCAGCTCTTCGGTCTCCTGTGATGTCGACTAACCCTTTCGTTATTTCTTTGAAAAGTCTTATAGCGCTAGGACTACTACTACCTACCTACTTAGTTTTCAAATGTACATGTTACATACCTATATGTAGGTATGTATAAAATATACAAATATACTTTTTTTAATTAACATACAATATTTTCGTTTTTCGAAGTCAAGAAAATTGACGCCAAAGAAAATTAACATATATTTAGGTATTTTAAATATGACCTATTTGTAGCCGAAATATTAGGTAACTAGTTGTTCCACGTGTGACTTACGTAAAGTAAATAAGTATCTTTCCACTATTACAACAAGAGAGGTATGTAATTCGTCACTGTAAAAAATATATATCTACCTAAATATTTAGAAATGTAGGTAAATATGCTTAGACTATCACGTATAAGAAATATTACAGAATGATTTTCTTTTTTATCACAAACAGTTTAGTATTATTGATACCTTATCACCTCTATTTACAAATTAAAAGAAAAACCATAAACAATACGTACAACCTTTTATTTTTAACACCCAAACAAAATATGGCGCTACCAAATTCGGCGGGCAGCTGTCAAATTTGAATTTGAAATTGGAACGGCTATTGATGTTTTCGTTTCCCAAATTGACGAAAGCCTGTCCGAGTATTAACATAACAATTCCTCAACGATTCCGAGCCATTATCTATTCGATCTCGGTCAAAACATATCGTTTTGGTAACACCTTTCTTATTTTGTCATCGGTTCGAGTGCCGTTTACATTAATCATGGTGGTGCGGTCGGCAATTAATTTTATTCCACGACAATAGCACAGATAACATAATATTACATACAATAGTAAACTATTGTAGGATATTTAAAAGATATCTATTGGGTAGGTACTAAAGTTTTTTTGCGGAAGAATCATAGAATTCTGATAAGATAGGTATAACTTAATTAAAAATGTAGCAATTATTTTTATAAGTAGATTTAGTAAATTAGATACCTTACCGTAATATTATGTAACATTACGTTAACTGTGCTAATATTATAAACACCACAGTTTGCGAGTATGGATGAATGTTTGTTACTCTTTCATGCAATAACTACTAAATTGATTTTAATGAAACTTTACAGAAATATAGCTTAGACAATAGAATAACATATCGGGCACAACTGGTTGAAAATAAAAGGTACTTTACATAAAAAAGAACAACATTATAAATCACTAGTTGCTATATAGATATAAATAGCTAATTGTTTTTTATACGCAACGGATTTTGAAGCGGTTTATTTTAATAGATAGATTGATTCAAGAGGAAGGTTTATATATATAAAACATGTACACTCTGCGAGTAGCTAGTATTGAATATAGTTGAAACTATATGTAGGTACCTAACCCGACACTGTCAATATTTTATTTGTGATGAGTGTACTCCTGACATACAGCGCCAGTTTCCAACACATCTTCATTTACAACAATACGTTGTAAAATTAAAAGCATCGGTTATTGCTAATTGTTCGCGAAACTTAATAATTTTAATGGACATATTCATAAGACAATTGCCTACACATAACTGCGAGAAACGAGCGGCGGCAAAACAACGCACTGTACAAACGAAAAATGTTTCGCCCGCTTTTAAAATCGCTTTTAAACCGAAAGAAACAAACGAATATTACTCACATGTTTTATTTACCAACAGTGTTACTCTTCAAATGAAGACATTAAGCTCACACGCTGTCTTACAAAATGTTTTTTTTACTGGTAAGGTAAAACCTGGTAGCCGTTAATAGGTATCTAATTAATTATTGAATTAGGTATTTCCTCTAAATAGGAAGTTATTGTTAAATACTTGAATTAACAATTGTTATTTAGAAGGTTAAAGGACGTACTGTAAAAACCTCTATGTAGATTGGACATAATTACAATATATATAGTAACAGAAAAGTTACAATGATTTGATTGTACCTACAAAGTAAGATAACTACATTCAAAAGCATGAGAAGTTAGTATCCAGAGCTAATCTTAAACCTGTAATGAAAGTCTTAATAGTAATTTAAATGGTTTCTGAAAATGTGTTCTAAAAATTAAGTTTTAAATTCGGAACGTCAAAGACAATGCTGAATCATTCTTGATTCGGAATTTAAATTTCGTGATGACGACGCGACGAGGCGCGCGGTCGTTAGAGGCGCGAGACTGCGCGCGCCTCCAGATATCGTCTCGACCCCGTACACTAAGCCGGCTATCTCAAATCTCGTTTAATGTTGTCTCACTGTTGTTTTAGGTCTTTATCATACCCCAAGTTTCGTTTTAACAACAACGCACAATGTTTGCGTTGTAATCCCCGAGTCCTCGGTTTGTTAGCGGATGCCAAACGGTAGCATTAAAATTTATGACATACGGCTCTATCTTATCTATGGCCACTCTGCAACATATGTTCAGTGACGGCGCTTAATGGAACACCTGAATTAAACACTTTCGCCCTAAAATCCAATTCAGTTGCTCAGGTGATACCTATTAGCACCGAGAGGTTACAGCGTGTGCTAATTTTTGGCGCTATTTTATTTGCAAACACTATTAGAGGCGACATGATTCGCATTATGTAATTGTGCGACCGACGCATTGAATATCCAACTTAGGTCTCACTAATTCGCGCCCTTTCACCTGTCAATCAGATGTCACGGACCGCGCAAACGCCGCCGGGAAACGGGAATTAGCAACGTTGCGAAATCGTGCGCAAACGTTGGTGAAATTGCAGTCGATTATATCACAGCATCGAGATGTAAATGGTATTATTTAGTCGTTATAGTACTTACTCTATGTTTTTGTGGGATGGGGTGATCATTGGGTACAAGAGATTATAATATCTGTATCATATAATGCCAAGCGGTCTCTGAAAACGTCCTAGATGACGTTACAGTTCGCGCTAAAATTCCGCGCCATCTTTCTTCTTAATGGAGTACAAAATTTTTACAAAACTAATTATTACACTTATTTTTAGTTTTTCCTTTTAATAAATATGTAATGAAATTAATATATAATAGGTATATATTTAGACAGGTTGAAATATTTATAGTTAAAAGTATTTTTAGGTCTAAAACAGACCAACATTTTGAGGTTAAGTAAATATATTACAATAGGTATATGCGATAGCTGTATAGACATATGGATATTCTATAATTTATAGAACTTTATACTATGGTACATAAAAATACACATATAATATAATCTGCATATAATTAAGTAACTATAAAAGATTAATATCTGATATGAAGCAATTGCGTTGACAATTTTGGTTTAATGTCATTATAACAGCAGCTGCATGTTCTTAAGCTCACCATTTATTAACGTTTTTCCATTAAATACACATACAAATATTAATTATTTAAATTGCTATAATAATTCATGCAACAGTTAATAGATATCTGTGGGGTAAATCTATCGATATAATGAAAAAACTTCGTATTTATTATAACTGGCCGCTAAACTCCCACAAGCTATGTGAAAATATTCCTTACTTCAGATTTGCATTGTATTTAAAAAAAAAGTTCACCATACTGACGCCGCCTAGTCACGCTATAAATTTCAATTATTCAAATGTTAATCCGCATTTATTATGAAATGCTTAAAAAAATATAATTGATCGGAGAGAGAAAATTAATATATCTGCCTGGGTTGGCTATTTCTCTTCTTGTCAGTCTTGACATAAACAAGAAATAGAAATAGAAATATTCTCTATTTAAATAAACTCATTACAAGCACTTTTGAATAGTCATATTTTTTTTCTACCACTCATTCAGAACGCAGACTCATCACAAGAAGAATGAGCAAGAAACTTGTGTGTTGGTCTTTTAAAGAAATGTTATTTAAAATAAATAATTTACACAATAAGAGGCATGCGATAATCAAAATAGAAACCGCTACGCACTCATTCCTAATGCAATCAGATAATATTGTCAGTGTTATGAAATTATTGATTTTTCTATATAAACAATACCATCATTTACAGACTCTTCAATTTTATAGTAATTTACAATACGATTTTCAAATCTACCTTCTTTACATTGGGGAGCGTAATAATACACTTGTATTATTTGCATTTAATAGCATATTATTAACAGTAAACCATTTTAAAACAGAAGAGAGAGCACTTAGGTATAAAAATGGAGGGTCATAAGGGCAGAGGAAGAAAAGAGAAGAGAGAAAGAAAGAAGAGAAGAAAACTTGCCAATCCTAAATGTCCATTCATGAGGAAGAAACGTTAATCAGCATCATCTGATCTGCTTCTTCCTTATCCCATTTATTTGTGGTCGGCGTAATATGTTTTTCGCTTCCATTCATCCCTGTTCGCAGTCATCGCGTTATTTACTTCCTTTCTTACCATATCATCTTTCACACAGTCCATCCATCTCTTTTCGGTCTTCCTCTGCCCTTACAACCATCCACATTCATATGTAACACCTTCCTTAGGATATGATCCTCATTCCTACGCATTACATGCTCATTTTTTACGTTAATATTCCCACCTAATTCCATCACCCTGTATACGATGACGGGTTATTTTTATAAAATATCCACTTAATGCAATTCACCAAATACAAAACATGGTAAGTACGTACATAGTGTCATTATTGACTCAGTGTCAACTCTTGATTGGTGATAACAGATTCATGTTCGTGCAAAGTATAGTAGGTAGGTAGTTGATACCTAGACATAATGTAGGTACCTACTAACCAATCTGTATTATAGGTATATAATATACATGTACAGATAGGTATATCTTATATATAAAATTCTCGTGTCACAGTTTTCGTTCCCATATCTACTCCTCCGAAACGGCTTGACAGATTCTCATGATATTTTATATGCATATTCAGTAGGTCTGAGAAACGGCTATTATGTATTTTTCATACCCCTAAGTGGTAAGGGATATCCTCCATATAAATATATTTTTTCGACATAATATTTTATTTTATTATTATTTAGGATTGAAAAATACGTACATTCCTAAATTTTCGTGTCACAGTTTTTGTTCCCATACTCCTCCGAAACTTGACTGATTCTCATGAAATTTTGTGAGCGTATTGAGTAGGTCTGAGAATCGGCCAACATCTATTTTTCATCCCCCTAAATGTTAGGGGTAGTCCAACCCAATTTTTTTTTATTTTAAGGCAAAACAACGTTTGCCGGTACAGTTAGTATCATATATAACCTAATTGGTCTCTGACAGTGTAATTACAAACGAGATTCCTCCCGAGATATCTACCTATACACCTTTTTTCTCTATTTATTTATTTAGGAGCTTAGGATCACGTTACGGAACATAGCTTATATAGCTTACATAGCTATGAGCTGGTATAGCTTCTAAGTTAATTACATGTATATTACACTAGCGACCCGTCCCTGCTTTGCACGGAGACAATCTTTGAATTTCTCGACTTGTTCTATAATATAACACGCATGTTTATATATATAAACCTTCCTCTTGAATCACTCTAACGATTGCTGAAATCTGTATTGAAATCTGTTTAGTGGTTTAAAAGATATAAGCGAACAGATGTGGTGGCGATTTTGTTTTATACTATGTAAAGATGTAGGTAAGGTATTCTAAAGTCAAATATTCCTGATTTAAACTATTATACATTAATTTATAAATTAAGACACATTGTTTAGATTAAAGTTTCTATGATATACTTACTTTAAAAAATACCACTCACACAATGAAGGTACATTATAAGGCATTTTTAATGAGATAAGATAAGATAAGCATTTATTGTCTATAACTGTGTTACATCATATATGGAAACGACCAGTGTATCCATTTCGGACGTACAATATGAAATTAGAATATACAATTACATCAAATAACCAAATTACAAAAACAAATAATATATATATATAAAATAACTATCTACAACACAACTTAGATCAAACAATTTGTCACTCCCCTCCACTAAGGTAATATTCATCTAAGTTGTAAAAGCACTTACACAATAACCATTGTTTTAAGGTTCTTTTAAATTGTCCAGCATACACTGATTTGATGCTATCAGGCAAATGATTAAATATTTTTATTCCACTTATGTAGGTACTTTTACTATACATATAACTAGAAGATCTCACAGTACAGATGTCATATTTATATTGCGATCTTAAATTACCCTTTATTTCAGTCCTTTTACAATTGAGAATCAATAATTAGATACTTTTATCCTGAAAAGATAAAAACCATTGCTCTTTATCCGTCACGAGTCTAGGTAGCGAACAATAGATCTATGCAGGTGGCAGCTACAGGTCTTATTAGCACCTGACGGTAGATCAAAACCCCCAATAAAAAAATTTACATCGAATATCATTGACATGAGGCCTACAGCTACCTTTTACCATCGTACCGCTCGCCATCGACAGGGAATTCATCCCCATACACTAGAACCTAAGTGGTCTCGGACAGTGCGGTTTCAGAGGATCTTCCTCCCGCGTACACTTAGATTGTGGAATGAACTACCTGCCGAGGTTTTCTCACGAGACTACAGCATGGGGTTTTTCAAGAAGGGTACATTAAGATTTCCTAAATGTCGGGTACCCTTAGTGTTTCAGACGTTCATAAGCTACAATAACCTACATCAGATGGGTCGTATGCTTGTTTGCCACCATCGTAGATAAAAAATGGTAAAGTTTGTGAGTTTGTAAGGAGTAATCTCTGATTCTACTGAAGTGATTTAGAAAATACTTTTTCTAATAGAAAGTCACGTTATTTGTGAGTGTTATAATATATATACATCACGCTATGAGCAGTAGGAGCAGAGCAGTAACGAAAAATGTAGCAAAATGTGTCGCTGATCAAGTTCAGGGGTCAGCTAGTGCAGGGTCCCAAACTGTGTGTCGCGACACACCAGGGCGTCGCGGCGTTGTCCCAGGACGTCGCGTGTCGATGCAACATTGTGACCAAGTCACATTAACCAACCAGTTACATAAATATCTGTTTTTATTTTTGTTCTTGTGTTCTGATTTCGTACTAATTTTCTAATAAAAATTATAAATGTTCACATAGTGTTTTTCTGTTAACCTATTAGATACTAGGTAGACTAGTACTAACATTGGTAAGTATATTTGTGGGCTGGGTTGAAGGCGGTCCCAAAAATATACCAAAGTCCCAAGGGCGTCACAATACGAATAAGTTTGGGAAACCCTGAGCTAGTGTATAATAAAATTGTTACAGATTTTTAGTCTTTTTACTAATTATTAGGGAACCTT
The DNA here is from genome assembly GCF_030625045.1 of Achroia grisella. NCBI lineage: Eukaryota > Metazoa > Arthropoda > Insecta > Lepidoptera > Pyralidae > Achroia > Achroia grisella. The sequence continues at coordinate 1,631,477 of NW_026712572.1, read as the reverse complement.
ATTGTTACTGGAGCGGGAACACAACTACTATTTTAATAAAAACCAAATACTAGTAAAAATGTGTATTCTTCCCAAAAGGGCTCACAGCAAGAAGTAACAAAACAATATATAATTAGTCAAAAGTGACGTATAAAAAATAGATATAAAAAATATAAAGTTTATAAAAAGAATGGTAGACAAGCTGCCAGTAACACTTATATTATAGAACCCAAAACAATTATTGTTAAAATATTTGTCTGTGCGTTTGTGTGGAATACAAGTAGCTATCTAAGTAGGTAGATATATCTTGGCCTAAGCAATTTGGTTTTAACTAGCTATAGTTTTTCACCATATGCATTTGAAACTAAGGTATGCTTTATACATATTTACGGTGCTTATATCAAAAGTATAATTAGAAAAATGTATGTCTGTTTGTTTGTTCTCGCTGATCTCTGAAACGGCTCGGCCGATTTTTAAATTTCTTGACCATCAGTCGCCAGTTCTCCAAATTGTGGCTACTATAATGGTACTACCTACTACAGTTTAATTGTTTATGAAGAAATACATTAACCTACAGACACCCAATCTTACGAGTACATATAAATTGCATCAGCTCATTAAAAAACTCGTCTACATTTACGGAGAAATGTTTTTTACTGAATGTTTCTCATGTTATTGCATTTATGACCATAAAATTTTCATCGCCTCCCTGTTCCGCCCACTGGCGACGTAACCGCATTTATCGCCCAATTAATCTCACCGCGACCAATAAATCCATCAAAAATCCACGTCACACGACCTGTTAATTTACTACCATAAATCTCTAACCTGCGGATTTACGTTATGTGCCACAAAATAGACGCCATATGATAACCCGACCAAATCAAAAACGCCCAAAACAAACGACTGCACCCAACCGACAGGTGTCACTGGAACCGGCCGCGTTCTACGCGCCGCGCACCATAAACAAGTGCTGAAAAAACATTTACTTCAAAAATAGAATTCAAATTCCCGCGCTTAATTGCGTTCCCGCCAATGAGCGGGCTGTTAGCGCGAGTGGGAAAACTCGAATTTCGAGTGAGATAGACGGATCGAGGAGCGTCCGCCCCGCCCCGTTAACAACATGGCGTATATGTTGATTGGCGGGCTTTTGACGGTGTCCGCCCAACGTGTGTGAAGTGACGTATCGAAAGTGGCGGGAAAACTGAAGGCTGCGGGAAATGTCGCCGTGACGGACGCCGGGCGACGCGGGGGGTGAGGGGGCGCGGGGGCGGCGAGAAAAGTGTTTGCATGCGTTGATCCATCTGGTTAAACATTTGTGAAATCATGTTAATCACATATATAACGCAAGTAACGCTGAATTTGATGCGAAATTCATTCAACAAGGATTTATACACGAAACGCATGTTAATAATGTAATTTTTGCATCACTAGCAGATATAAACTTAATTAGTTAAATCGATTTTCTTAGGCACTTACCTATTGTCTATCTTTTTACCAATTTTAAAATAGGTATGCTATATACCTACCTAAAAGATATGGGATGCCTACAATATTGTAAAAAACATGATTCTAAAAGTGGATATATTACAGTTAGATATTTTGTTTTGGTCGGAAAATCCTCGCAACTCTGTTACACGCCTCATGTTTGGGCTTATGTGAATATGAGCTTGGAAAGTTGAAAAAATTACTGTCTCACAAATTTCTAGTGTCTATTACCTATTCAAATTGTCTATGATTAAAGTTCACTGCGATACTGTATTCTTGTTAAATAAATAAATATAGGTAGATTATTTTTACCATGCAATAAAAACAAATAAATATTACGAACTTAGAAGCCCACTAAGGACAAATGGCTATGTGATTAATTCAGACACGGTCGAACCGAGACGAGAGGTACCTATACCAGCGAAATCTCTCTACAATCTTCTAAAAGATCTTGGCTATCTAGAATTGCAGAACGTTAGTCTAAAGCTGCACTAGCAGGCTCCCAGATTTGGCTGGGAAGGGACAGAAACATGTGTATTAACGTACGTGATAAAAGGGTCCCTTAAACCTGTCCCCAAGTCCATGTCACAAGTCCCGGGAACTGCACAGAGTTTCCCTCTCTGCCATACGATGGATTTGAAGTTCACCTGTCTCGCTCATCGCTCACAGACAAGATTTGGAATTAAACTTGCACAAGCCATAAACCATTATGGTGAGTACTTACTTACTGTCCTGAACCGTGTATGCATATTGACACCGAACATTTAACTGTTAATTTAATGATACATGAAAACAGGAAATAAAATCCTGCAGTAGAAGCTTCCAGTCTCGGAAGTATGAAAGTGGCACCGGTGTCAGAGAGGTTGAAGAGTAATCGTCTATCATGGTATGGACATGTAATGCGTAGGAACGAGGATAATATTTTAAGAAAGGTGTTACATATAAATGTGGATGGTTATAAGGGCAGGGGAAGGCCGAAAAAAAGATGGATGTACTGTGTAAAAGATGATATGGTAAGAAAGGAAGTAAATAACGCGATAACTGCGAACAGGGATGAATGGAAGCGGAAAACATATTACGCCGACCCCAAATAAATGGGAAAAGGAAGAAGCAGATGATGAGTAGAAGCTTCCAGTCTAGATCAAATGGACACAGAACTGAACTGGCTGGACAACTACAGGGATCCGGCAGTCTAAGATTATCTCGACTTAAAAGATGTGACATCCAGGGACTAGAGGAAAGATTCGCGGACAACGCCTGAGATCTAAGTCATTGGATCAGCTATCAAAGGATCATCAGTTGAAAGGAATATAAACATATTTAATAAAAAGAGTCATCAGATTGGAATATTATTTAAAAATAGTTAGATTGCCAATTAGTAGTATTTAAACGGGCAAAAAAACATATATACCATCATCATCATTTCCGTTTCAATTCCAAGTCATACAAAATAACTACTCAATACTTGCAATTCGATAGCTTCGATGGTCTAGCGGTTTAACACAGTGCTTTACGGGTTCGATTCCGCCTACAGTACAAACATTTGTATTCATGAGTATGATTGTTTGTATGGGTCTAGGTGTTTTCTATGTAGGTATATTAGGCATGTATTTAGAAGAAACATATCTAAGTACATCTATCGGTTGTTTAGTACTAGATGGCGCTGTGTGGTAGGTCCAGGTATATTGTTATTATTATTAGTTGCGAATATGAAATTGTTCTACATACCTATGTCTTATTGTCTATGAAAAATGTGATGTTAGTCGCAAATTAGCATGAGTTTTTTAAAATAATATTTTAAGACATACGTAACGTAGGTACGTAATAAATGTATAAGAATTTTTTTTATACAATTTTGTAATTATGTAACAATGAACTCGTTGTCTTCTATTTTTCTGTTTGCTGTATCTAACAGAGTGGTCTGCTCAGGTCTAGCAAACTATTTAAATTGATTCCTTATCAAAATAAATCTATGCATAATTTAAAATGGCGGGAATTAGTTTTTTTAATTATTCCATACACTTTTGAAATGTCATAATAAAAATTACCAATAAAAGAATTAAATAAAAACCTTAGTAGATATATACATTTTCATTATTATCATCTGCTTCTTCCTTATCTCATTTATTTGGGGTTGGAGTAATATGTTTTTCTCTTCTGTTCATCTCTGTTCGCAGTCATCTCTTTAGTTACTCCCTTTCTTGTCATATCATATTTCACACAGTCCATCCATCTCTTTTTCGGACATAATTCATGGTCATAATCAATTAAAAGGAAAGTGAAATTTGGTAACTTTGTTATCAAAATGGTGTACGGCATCTATCTTCTTCTTTAAGTGCCATCTCCTATCAGAGGTTGGCGATCATTATGGCGATCTTTACTTTCTTTCTTTTTTTCTTTTCTTTACTTTTTGGCGGTCCGCGGCGGACCTGACCGAACACCGAAGACGACGACCTGAAGGGACCTGGACGGCATCTATCAAGTAAGTATATTAATTTGTTCCTTAAGTTATAAGTACGTTATTTTACGTTAATTTGTTCCATAAGTTAAGTTATATAAAATAGAATTAATCTTTATTCAAATAAAGTTACCCACTATATGCACTTTATAATAGTTAAAAAAAAATATTCTACCACTCATTCGAAACGCAAACTCAGCATCGGAGCAAGAAACTTTAGTGCTGCCCTTGTAAATTGATGTTGTTTTAAGTAAATACACACTAACAAGGAGAAGGCATATAAGATAATATAAGCTCATTAATTATTTTTTATTACTTATTAACAATTTAAAATGAAGAATATACTAATTATCATCTTATTCCTTCAAGTTTCTGAAGTAGAAAATCTGATATGTTTTCTATTAAGAAGGTTTTTTTCAGTTCAATACTTTTAAATTTTATTATAAGCTGCAACTGTATTAGTATTTATTTGAGACAAATAAAGATTATTATTATTATTATTTTAAAGTAGATACTTACTGTATAGAGGCAGTAGATAAACGCCTGATGAAAATTCATTAGCAAGATTTATTACTTGACAATATTGCAATGTTGATGACAGTCTGAGAAAACTCCTGTAAATAGCTAGAACTGTTCTATTGCTATAAATAAGGAAAGATAACAGTTGAACTAGCCGACGAACCATCTGAGGGAATAGGCAACCATATGGCTTAGGGGAGAGGGTGGCAAGATGGGGTACTTAAGCTTTCAAGGTCAATAGCATAAAAAATACCGTAGTGAAACAAATATATTTATTTTATAATTAACAACTAATTAATATAATTCTAATATTTGGTGTCATTAGTAGGTTTAAGTAACACGTTTAAGAGAAAAAAATAAAAACTAAAAAAGAAGAGTTTTGCCCCGTCTTGCCCCATGGTGCTGGTAAGATGGGGTACCCCTAAGGTAAGATGGGGTGATGAGAATGATCATAGAGAAAGATGATTATTCGAGCTGGCAAAACTCGCAGACATGTATGGCTTTGTCATCATCATCATCTATTCCTGCGCAACTATTATGAGCCCATCTGCCACATAATGAGCATGATATCCACCCTTCAATGGAAACGGAATATATTTCCTCGCAATACATACACGGTGTGTTCCCCTCTTCTTGACTTTCATCTTCATATGATGAAACTCCTCGTCGTATTGCTCTTTTGGGTGATGGGCTGTTCTTCTTTAATTTTTTATTTTGAGTTTTTGTAGTAGTTTTCTTCTGTTGTTTTAATTCATCTTTTCTCTTTTTTATCTCTATTTTCTCTATTTTTTCTGTTCAGCAACTTTTTTTTTTGCGAGCGATTACTTCTAATTCTTGTTTGTAAGGAGACGACGTGATAATTTCTGTTTTTCCACGCTTTTTAACAACACGAGAGGACTTTTTAGTAAGCGGAAGTGGATATAGTTCTTTTGGAGAAGTCAAAACAAAGCTACCCCATCTTACCTGCAGAGCCCTTTTATATAAAAATAAAAACAAAAGCAAAACAGCCAACAATCTTTAGGAAACATAATGCATACCTTATTATAGGTTAGTTTAAACGTCAGTCACAGCAACACCTCACCAGCTAACGTTATTTAATAAACCACAGTCACGTGTCAAGCCAGAAGAAAATATGATAAGCAACATGCAGTAAAATACTTATTTTGAATTTTTTTCGACACTGTGCACTTGTGAACCACTAATCACCGGGCGACTATTAACGGTCATGGCGGCGCGTCGCACGATGAATGAACGAGTGTGATTGGTCAATTAGAAAAGTGAATTTCGCTGGGTACCCCGTCTTACACACTACCCCGTCTTACCTCCCTCTCCCCTATATGTATATTGACGAGTTTTCCAGTTTTATTCAAAAGTCAAACCCTGTTTGACCCTGAGCAGACCACTCTGTTAGATAATCTGTCAGCAAGCAGCAAAATAGAAGAGGAAGAGTTCATTGTTACATAATTATAAAATTGTATAAAAAAATTACCTTATAAATTTATTACGTTACCTACGTATCTAATGTTACGAATTTCTTAAAAAAATATTTAAAAAAATACGTAATTATTAAGAAATTTTAACTATATATATTTAGTATAGATTAGTGTAGATTTAGTGTAGATTGTAGAATATTTAATTCATTATGTCAATTTTATATTCTGGAATAGTATAATAACATTTCTTAATTAACAATCTCTTAACATCACCTATAAGTATTATATATCTCTAATGAACATATCTATCTTTAAATGTATTTAAGTGCAATAATTAATATTGCCTATATATTATTTTTAAAAATGTTTTCCTCTTTTAATGAAAGTAGTATGTGGTTATATATGTTTATGAATGACCACGTGAATGTAGGGGCAACGAGAAGAACATTTACATAGGGTAGAGTGTTTATATAGAGTAGTAAGGAGCACTGTTTTAACATAAGAACAATAACTAAAACAAATAGAAACCACTTAAAATAGGTAAAACCTATATATATTTGACACAAATAGTATCACTAGTTACATTTTACTACACATTAATGCAACATAGTGTCAACCTTCGTAATTTTGAACTGATATTTGTGTCTGCATAATGTATTTAGCTATAATTAATAAATTAATATCATATAAATATTGTAAATAAAAATGTGTCTCATTATGCTACATAATTTTTTTTTCCATATTCGACCATCTCATTCTCTTTTTTAATCATAAACAGGTACAGGCAAAGATCCTTAAACCGTACAGCCTAGTCTACGTTTAAACTTCTTCATATTTGTATAAGTGATGAGGCCAAAGGCCAATTCTTAATTAATTTGAAATTTGTTTTTTTTATTATACTTTTATGGCAAGACAACACATTTCTTGGATGCCAGTTATATAGTTTCATATAGTATTGTACATTTGTATAATATATTCAATCTTTACTAACTTATTAGCAAAATCTATAAATAAAAATCTGATAAATACAGGTTATTATTTAATTGGCATTATTATATTTCTTTAGTTGTTGTTCTTTTTTATATCCGTCATATATAGGCAGGCTAAGGTTTGTAGACCATACAGCCAGTTCTTCGGTCGAATATTTTTTATTTTGAGTCTTTAACAAAACAATGAAGTAATTTATATAAATATTCACATAGAGTATAGAAGTAGAGTATTAATTATTATATTATAAAACAATGGAATAGTTTATTACTCTTTATGACTTTATCAGAGAAGTAGTGTAGTTCTCTATGGTTTTATTAAAGCTGTATGTTCACGACCTTTACGCAACTTCCCACACGTGTTGTAGCCTCCTACAGTGTTGTTACACATCCACCACCAACGGTCCAATAAATCAATCAGCTTCTTATATTGACAGTTGCAAGATGTTGTCTATGAACGGCGGGGGATTCGCTGTGTGGTCCACGGAGTGTAGACTCACTGCAGATTACAAGTACCTACTCGAGCGTTTTTTTTTATTTTCAACTAGCTGTTCCCGCGACTTCGTCCGCGTGGAATTTAACTTTATTTCTCTAAAATAAAAGTAGCCTAAGTTACTCCTTATTACATCAGCAACCTGCCAATAAAAGTTCTGTAGTTCTTTCAAAATCGGGTCAGCCATTTCAGAAATTAGTCGGAACAAACAGACCGACAGACAGACAGACAAAAATTATAAAAATTGTTATTTTGGTATATGTACCGTATATATATTCATATGCATGTAGTAAAAAACGGTTATTTCAATATTACAAGCAGACACTCCAATTTTATTTATGTGTATAGATATGTAATGTGAATATTGACGGCCTTGGTGGTCTAGCGGTTTAGCACATCGCTTTATATCCGATGGTCGCGGGTTCGATTCCTCGCTCCATGCAAATATTTGTATGTATGAGTATGATCGTTTGTAACGGTCTGGGTGTTTTCTATGTATATTATGTAGGTATTTACAAAAAATCTAAGTATTTATATAAGTTGTCTAGTGACCATAACACAAGCTCTGCTTATCGTGGCGCTATGAATATAGGTATATCGTGGCGTATATGAATTGTCCAGTATTATTTTTTTTGTAATAAAAATTTTTTGGGTAAAGAAATAAAATATATAACTACCTAAAAATACATTTTTACAATAATATTTCAAAAAGAGTCAATTGAATGTATTTGTATGAATATTTATAGTGTTAAGGGTCACTTTTTTGTTTAATTGTTGAATGGTAAACAGGCTAACGGCTTAGCAAATGGTAAATTGTATTCTAAATACATGAATAGCACAAAAAATGTCACATTATCATCTCACACCCGTGATACCAATCATGCGTTGCCATTGAACTGAATTGCACTATCACGTTATCATATCACACCAGTGATGCTCCTCATGCGTTGCCATTCCAGAGTACTAAGATGTCATCCTGTAATCAAACCCTTCAGCTGAAAATCATGTCACACCCGTGATACCAATAATAGGTGGCCATTTCAGAATATTAACCGTTGCCTATATGAACTGCACTATATATCACGTTATCATATCACAGTAATACTACTCATGCGTTGCCATTCCAGAGCACAAACATGTCATCCTGGAATCAAACCCTTTAACTAAAAAACAGCAATATTCATAATATTAATACTAAAATTAAAGACAAACTTGCTGTCCCCAAGTATCGTTTAGAAAAAGTCAATAGGTCTTTTATGGGAATAGGTATAAAAATTTACAATAAGATACCAAAGGATATATTGGAATTACCCTTAAATAAATTGAAAATATCTGTTAAATCATATTTACTGAGCAAGGCCTATTACTCACTAAACGATTAGGTACTTGAATGACGAGCGTGCATGGCAATAGTTTTCATGTTCGTGATTTTCATTTAATGTTAGACATGGACACCAATATAAATACCTATGCATTGTAAATAAACTGGATTTTAAAAGAAAGTAATTCAATTGAGTTTCTTGCCAGTTCTTCTCAATTGGATCTATATACCGAACTGGACTGTAGGGAAAAAAAATTATAATGTAAAAACTTGACGTTCATAAGCGGCTAAAATGTCCTACTTGAATAAATGATTTTTGAATTTGAATTTGAATTTGAATATAAAATATCTTTCAATGCAACCCGCTTGGCTACACACACAAACGACTTTCTACAAAGATTTTGCTACAAAATTTTTCGAAATATGATAACGTGATCGTGATGCTGATATCTCGTATAAAGGCCACAGTTATCAGTATACAGAATCTGTATTATTGTAAACAAATACAACATTTATTAAAAAAAAAAGGGAAAATCGTTGGTACTATATTATCGCTATAGGTAATCGTATTATAGGTACTTTCATCGTATCATTTCTGAAATAAAAAATTACCTTGTTTACCATTGCAATAAAAAACCCTTACCTTTTTCTTCTTTTCTACCCATACCACAAAACTTACCCACCAAAGTACCACTACATTCAGAACCCCAAATGTAACAATAGGGAACCCTAAAACGTGTATTAAGATGTTCTAATTACATATCAGTTTAGGAGTTAGCAGTAGAACATACAACGATACAGTGATAACCGTGACAATGTGAACGGAAGGCAGTCACCGGAAGACAAACTTGTATACCGGACCGTCACTGCACGGTGCGCGCAAGACACAAGCTGAAAGCGACTACGACGATGCACCATTCACTTCGAATAGTCATTTTAACATTATTATAAATGCGAAAGTTTGTGAGTATGGATGTATATTTGTTACTCTTTCACGCAAAAACTACTGAACGGATTTTGATAAAACTTTACAGTAATATAGCTTATAAATTAGAATAACATATAGGCTATAATTTAAAAAGATATTGTGTAAATTGGGCGAAATATAATGATGAATATCAAATATGGTGCAGACGAAATTGCGCGGGTCAGCTAGTGATTTAAAAATTACATTGATTTTGACGGCCGCGGTGGTCTAGAGGTTCTAGTACACCGCTTTACTTCCGATGGTCGCGAGTTCAATCCTCGCACGGCAGAAATATTCGTATTCATGAGTATGATTTTTTATATCAATCTGGGTTTTTTCTATATATATTCATATGTATGCATTTACAATAAAAAAAATATGTATGTAGTTGTATCTGTTATCTAACATCCATAACACGAGCTCTGCTTATCTTTGGACTAGATGCCGCTTCGTTAATTGTCCTAAAACGTTATTATCATTATCGTTGTTGTCTCATTAACTCAGCTTTTTTACGCTATATGGCGTTTATTATTATTCTTATTCTACTAACTTCATTCTACTAACTTCTTTTCCCAATCCTTCACTGTCCAGGCTATTCGTCTTTGGAACTCCTTGCCACTTTCTATCAGATATGCCCAATCCCATTCCATTTTTAAAAAACTAGTAAAATTCAACTTTCTCTCCAATTAAAAATCTTTCTGTAATGTCCTGTTTTGTTAGACATATAATTAATTATATATTCTATTTATGTATATGTATGTGTATTCTATTATATATATTAATGGTATTCATATAATATCTAACTTTTTATAGTGTGCCACCTACCTTTCCCTTACCCAATGCTTCTATCTCCCTGGTTGTCTGTCAGAGATTGCTTTAAGCGATAAGGCCGCCTTTTGTTTGCATATCCTTCTTTTTTTATTTCCTTTTTGTAATTATTTGTTTCTTTTATGCACAATAAAGAGTTTTATTATTATTATTATTATTTATATATTTTATATATCTCCCTTTTTACGGGGATAATACGTTCAGACACGTAACCCTTAGGCAAGCTTGGATGAGTTTAAAAGTTATATGAGGATGATGCAGTTGGGGCTATTGTGGTTTTGGCAGTAATTGTTGTTCTATCCCAATTCACTTTACAGTGGACATTTTCTAATACATTGATTGGACTGTATTTATAAAAAAAAAATATATATGGAACTTTGCTTTCTATGAATTTATGTTTATGTGTATTATTATTATATTATTAATAGTACGATACCCTCTACCCGCTGTCCGCTCGTAGCTTATACCACATAGCGGACCAGTTTTTTGGCCACAAGTTATGTCAGCGTCCTCTTGCCGAGACTGCACGCAATGTTGCGCACTGGTCTTGTGTAGTTCGCCAACGAACTAGTTCAGAAGAACCAATTCATCCACACCGGCCTATTTTCCGATGGTCCGAGATTCGATTCCTAGTACGGTACAAATATTTTTATTCATGAATATGATTGTTTGTATAGGTGTGGGTGATTTCTATATATTATGTACAACTGATATAAATATCTATGTATTATATTTATATCAGTTGTATAGTACCCATAACACAAGCTCTGCTTAGCTTGGCATTAAATGGCGCTGTGTTAATTGTCCAGGATTATTTATTAATTTATTTACCAACATTATTTTTATTAAGTGGTCTAAGACAACAACTGATATAAGTACATACTTAGACATTTTTTTGTAAATACATACATAATATACATAGGAAACACCCAGACCCATACAAACAATCATACTCATGAATACAAATGTTTGCACTGTGCGAGGAATCGACCCGCGAACATCAAAAGTAAAGCAGTGTCCTAAACCGCTAGACTATCGAGACCGACAGACTATAGAGTTTGCTAAATAAAACAAAATCGTGTATTTGTATATGCAATATAAAAAAATACAAGAATATACAAATAGAACGCAGCACAAAAAAACTTATACGCCATTCTCTGCGGAGTGCCTTTCTCTGACTCGAGATGTAAGCTAACGAATCATAGATCACAGTAGAGCTGAACTGAATTGAGCTCTCCAAAATGCGAACTACTATACACAGGACTATACAATTTGTTGTGTATAGTCCTGTTAATTTATAGTTAATTATATCGCCATCAATATGGTAATAAATACATATCTGTATTAGAAAAATAAAAAAAAAAATCTTATGATTGTCCCCTCAGATCGATCCGCGTACCAATTCAAACGGATTGAAATTACGACAGCCTGAACCGAGTTTTAAACCCATAGCAGTGCCCTCAGACTAAAGTCGTATCCGTCAGGCGAGAGGGCCCTTAGTTGCTCCATAAGTCCTTCCGCAGGTTTGGAGTGCCATCCGCACTCACCCCGTATCCTCCGGTGAAGCTGTAAACGCCAGCTGCGCCCAACAGCAATAGAATAGATCAGAAAAAAAACTTACCGTCTATACATTTACTTAATTGTTTTTTGAGAAAACACAGCATCCAGTTAAGAATGCCGTTAAACTAAACTAACTTTTAATACTAGTATGGGCACAGATTAAAAAAAAACGTACTAGGAACTAATAACGTTGTGTGAACGCGACGTAGTAATGTAACATAGTCAACATTTGTGAGTAGGAGTCTCACAGTACCCGCTCGTCTCGCTGGAGAAAATACAAGGAATCAAAGGAATAGACGAAAGAAAGGGATAAAATGGAAAAAAATCGAAGAATTTCTTCCCAAGTAAAACAAAAATAAAGTTGGTCACTATAATAAGAATCTCACGCACTCCCTCGTCCAGCTGGGAGACGAACTTTCGAAGATTTTTCCATGCAATAAAAAAAGTGGCCCCCATTTTACAGGATATATCAGGTAATAACTAAATATCTTACCTTGCGGGAAAGGGTTTGTTTATAATGTGGACCCATTACTAGCAATGTACTATGTCTTACACTAATAATGAGTGCGTAGCGATTTCTATGTGAATTATCGTATACCTCTTACTTGATATAATTACAGTAATTATTTACATAAAAAAACATCTATTAAAAACACACAAGTTTCTTGCTCATTCTTCTTGTGATGAATCTGCATTCCGAATGAGTGGTAGAATCAAAATATGACTATTCAAAAGTGCTTGTAATGAGTTTATTTGAATAAAGATTATTTCTATTTCTGCTTAACCTCGAAGTTCCTTGGAAATCATCGTGATAAATTCGTGAAGAATTTGCCATAATGGGCTAACTAACCTGACCTCATGTTCATCTAAATATCCTCCACTGATGCTCGCCAGCGTATGCTGTTAGCGCAGACGGGTGCACCATTACGAAATCTTAATAATATTATAAACGCGAAAGTTTGTGAGTATGGATGTTTGTTGCTCTTTCACGCAAAAATTACTGAACGGATTATGATGAAACTATACAGTAGTATAGCTTAAGCATCAGAATAACACATTGAATTTTAATGCGGGTGAATTCGCCGGCACAGTTAGTCATACATAAAAAAAACGATCATCTTTCGGATGATTTGGAAGGTTGGTATGCGTTAACAGTATATGCTAGCGGGTGCACCATTTCGAAATCATCCATAAAAAATGAAAGATAGCTAATAGAATCTATGTCTACAAAATAGTAGTATATAAGGTTAATAAAACTAAGCTACTAGGCTACGATGCTCTCTTTCCATATTCATTACGACATTCGGTTCCGTACGTATTGGGTTATATAATATAATACAACATCCTCCGTACCGTAACAGCAGAGGTGAACGGTGTACAAGACTGTAATTTGTACTATTTTGTACGTACAAAGTCACCTGCGCAGCTATCTCTGTCGCACCTATTAGTTCTCCCATCAAGTAGTGAGACGGCATGCTTGTATGTCTTCCGGTTTAAAGGGCATACAGTAGTAAAACTTCATTACTTTCAAATCTGGAGATTATCATTTAGGACTAATGTCACTTATAGTCTTAAGAACCGCCAATGGAATAGAACAATATAGTTTCTCGATAAAAGTGTAAACGATTTATCTATTAAAAAGAAGAATGCGCTTGAAAATATTAATAGATTAGGTCTAAAACTGGAATGGTAAAGAAAATTGCAGCTAATGGCATGTGGTGTCCCTCACATTCTGTCATTCCTGTACTCTTCTGTAACACACACGTTCTTTGCTCGTTCTTCTCTGATGAGATAGGTTTCCGAATGAGCGGCAGATTAAACAAATAAGTATGACTATTCAAAAGTACTTAAATTTATGTTTATTTGAGTAAATAATTTTCAATTCTATTCTGTTTGATTCACGTTGTCATACAGCGTGCTACACCACTTCAAATTCTGCAATTTCACGGCCATATTTTGGGGAAAAAAACTTGTAACAATGATTAAACTGAAGGAATTAAGTAGCAAGTATTGATAAGATTTGCAGATTTTGCTAAGTTCAAGAGCAAACATCACTATACCTTTTTTCCGGACTACTCTAATGCTGTTGGCCGCAGCTGGCCTTTACAGCTTCACTCCAAACCAGCGGAAGGACTTATGGAGCGGCTGAAGGCCAACTCCCGCCTGACGTATACGACTTTAGTCTGAGGGTACTGCTAGGGGTTCGAACTTCGGCTCAGGCCGTCGTTACATCGTTCCCCGTTGAATTGGACGGGGGATCGATCGAAGGGGCGACTGGGGGCGCCGGTGTGGAGCGCCCGGTTGAATGCGCGACAATATGGTTACCATAAACAAAACATCTCCTTTAGAAAGTACACACTCCATCCTGGAGATAGAAACCATCGTTTCTAAGAATATCCTTCAATTATTATCCCTCACAGGTCTAGCTAGCAGCAAACTCAGAAAAAAGGGCAAGTACAATAGAGAGCAAGTACCCTGCAGATCGTAGCGCTACAGGTCTAAAACACTTGGTAATAAGCCTAAACCTTCCAAAAATAAAGTGCCAACGTCAAATAAGTATTTATTACTAGCCAACCTAAATTAAATTTTGTCTAGCCTTAAAAAAAATATATAATATGATGACTATATATTATTAAAAGGGGTCCCAAATATGTTGAATTTAATAATTAATCATTAAATTGGGTATAAATTACTAAAATTTACAACCTCGGTGTCCTAGCGATTTAGACCACCGCTTTACTTCCGAGGGTCGCAGTTTCGATTCTTCGCACAATACACATATGTATGATTGTTTGTATTAGTCTAAGTGTTTTCTATTTATATTATCTAGGTATTTATATTGTCTATGTCTATTACTCACAACACAAGCTCTTCTTGACTTGGGATTAGATGGCGCTGCGTGAATTGTCTGGGTATCATCATCTGCTTCTTCCTTATCCCATTCATTTGGGGTCGGCGTAACATGTTTTTCTCTTCTATATCTTGAAATTGTCTAATAATTATTATTATATTATATTATAAATAATAGTAATGTTTTACATTAACTCATAAACTTTGATTTTTTGTTTTTTGCAGTAGCATATGCTGGTGGTCACTCTATTCTCCCAAATTTGAATTTTAATGACTGTCTATTATTGTAAACATGCACAACATTTATTTGAAAAGAATACGAGCTGAGTTTCTTGTCAGTTCTTCTCATCTCGAAATCATTCGGAACTAACGGTAGATTTAACATATCCTAAGAGTCTGTAATAGACCTACATGAATAAAGATATTTTGGATTTGAATTTGAATTCGTTAACAACGTATGAGTGGTATTCACGAAGTCACATGTTAACATGATGTCCGTAGTGCTGTTCATGTATATAGCGACTGTTACCACTTACCGTCAGCTTGTTTGCCATTCCAATTACACGATTTTTTTATTATTTCGGTAACGCATCATACTTGATTTAACTCGTCACGGATTATCAATTGTGACGCACAATTTCGTATCTGTTCCAGTGGTTCGTTCAACACTTTGTGTGCTAATAGGCTGAGCGAATTTATTTTCAATTTTCTAAAGGTCTTTTTATTGTTTTGTTTTTATTTTATTATATATATTTACTACTAAACTATTTAAAAGGTATTGCGCATACCTTTTTAATAGTTCACCCGCACCAGCAACTTCACGCGATAGTAGAAGAGTTAAAATCTAAGATCAGAAGAGCTTGCGTTATGGGTACTAGACAATTAATAGAATTATTTTTTATAAATATTTAAATAATTTATATAGAAAACATCCAAACAAAGTAAAAACATACCAAGAAAGCTATTTCTTTTATTCGAGTAGTGGCTCCACTGAAAACTAGCGCTGTAGAGACACGCTGCGGCACCAGCTGAGTGGAGGCCCTTTTAGCTCATAACACGATATTTGTCAGACTGACCTCCACGTGATTCCCCTGGAAACCATCGTGATGAATTCCTGGTGAATTTGTTACGATCGACTTACTAACCTGACCTCATGTTCATTTTATCATCCTCCACTGGTACTACGCCAGCGTAAACCGTTAGCACAGGCGGGTGCACCATTCCATTATCATCCATAAAAAAACATCTGTTATATTACCTCTTTCAATAAGTTTAATTTTTCTACTAGCTAAGCTTTTATTGATACAATTTATCTGCTAGGCATACCTCTATTCATTTGTATCTATTAATAATTAATAAACACTTAACACAAAACGCGCGTAACACTCCGTACAATAGTACTCTATTTTTTTTAACATTATTTTACCACTATTTTCACATACCCACAAATGTGTTAAAGCTGACAATCAATGATTAATCTCTGAACTATCTTCACACTGACTTTCCTACTAACCCAATTTGTGTTGTCCTTTCCAGTTTCTACACCAGAAAGACTAAAATTACTTGGTCTTTTGGATACACTTTTTATCTCCAGTCATGTAACGTGACGCTGGCATAAAAAAAAACGACCGAACGTGGTAAAAATAACGACCGATTGCCATAGAAGAAAAGAAGAAGAAGACACTGATTTTACGACCTTTTGTGTTGCTGAGGATCACACCTAATGAAATTAAGTTAATATTATGTCTAATCAAGTGATGCGTGTGATTGGGAACGATCATATAATAAATAATAATAAATAAATTTTATTTCATGTCCACAAATTACATAATTTTAGTTTTATTATATAAATGCTAACAAATAAAAATCACAAATATAATTTGTGGGAAATCTGGAGCCCAAACTAAGCCATAGCCTGTAACTTAGACACCAGGTCTCCCCTACATATAAATTAGTTATTCATCTAGTTTTAAGTTTAAACGTGGAGTGCATTGAGCATGTGTGTGTGTGTGTGTGTATGTGTGCGTTTGTGCGTATGTGTGTATGTGTGTGAGTGAGTGATCTAATAATAGATCTAATATAATAATAACAAAGAGATCTATTCAGCATTACAGGATCATATAATAATAATAAAGATATTTATTCAGCACTAGCTGTTCCCGCGACTTCGTCCGCGTGGAATTTAACTTTATCTTTATAAAATTATAGAATTTTTCTAAAATAAAAGTAGCCTAAGTTACTCCTTATTACATTTAGCTACCTGCCAAAAAAAGTCCTCAAAAATCGGACCAGGCATTTCAGAGATTAGACGGAACAAACAGGCAGACAAAAATTGTAAAAAATGTTATTTTGATATATGTATTTATATTCATATGCATGTAGTAAAAAACGATTATTTCAATATTATATCTATACATATAATATATTTTATTTATATGTATAGATTAGGTAGAGTACCTAGCCACACCAAAGCCGAATTCAAGTAAGAGAGCACCGTGTGTAGTTTTACACAAATTCTTATTTACTATATATCTTATTTAATATTTTTATTCAATTTTTTTTTATTAAATAACTTTAATGCACAATGCTCGTAGGAAAGATAGCCGTTGGGGCAGTAAAGTCCTCGAGTGGCGACCACGGACCGGAAGACGCAGCATGGGAAGGCCTCCAGCAAGGTGGACCGACGATCTGGTCAAGATCGCTGGAAGGCATTGGATGCGAGCAGCGCAGGACCGATCGTCGTGGAGATCTTTGGGGAGGCCTATGTCCAGCAGTGGACGTCTTCCGGGCTGCGATGATGATGATGATGATGAACTTTAATGCATATCATACGTAAGTAAACGAGTACATATGGCGGAATTAACACCTAATGGCATTTTCTACCAGGCAACCATGAGTTGTTCAGAGATAAATATTTACCATAGGTACAACTTACAAGCTAAAATATACTGGTAACGCTGACTGTGGTCGTTAGGTTGTGGAACTCACTCCCCTCTTGCATTCGGAGCATTCAATCACTTGCCAGCTTTAAAGCTAAAGTTCTGTCAAATCCCATTTTCTTTCCCTTTAATTAATTTCTTATTATTCTCATAACTAATCTTCCTTCATTCTTTCCAAATGTATGTGCACTATTAAGTATATGTATGTGTATGTAGATATATATTAATATGTATATATATTTATATTTATGTCGTATACATATATATACACATACTACACACTACATATATATTTATATATCAGGACAATTCACACAACGCCATCTAGTCCCAATCTAAGCAGAGCTTGTGTTATCGGTACAAAACAACAGATATAAATACATGGATACATTTTTATTATAAATAAATACATATTATACACAGCAAACACCCAGACCGATACAAACAATCATACTCAAGAATACAAATGTTTGTACCGTGCGTGGAATTGAACCCGCGACCATCGGACGTAAAGCGGTGTGCCAGACCGCTAAACTACCGAGGTCGTCAAGTCATATATACTTATTTTTATTTATTACGTGCGCCACCTATCCTGTTCTTATTTTTATTTCTCTATCCACCTAAAGGTAGTCTGGAAGAGATTGCTTAGCGATAAGACCGCCTTTTGTATCTATATATATTTTCTATTTTAATTGTTTTTTTTTGTTCTGTAAGTGCAATAAAGATTTATTTAATTTTTTTTTATTGGTGACCTACCAACAAGGTTTACACCAACACTGTTACATTATATATAATACATTACAATCTAAGATTATAAATAAAAAAAATAAATAAATGTGATTCTCAGCATTTATACTGTAGTACTTAATTTATACCACAGCGATAATTTTCAGTGGGTATATAATAAAAACTATTTATCTATTGAATTAAGAACTTTACTTAAGTAGTACTTATTCACTATTCTTTAATAAGCTAAATCTACGAGCCCCACTTTTCCTGATACAAGTTATAAAGCTTTAAAACCTTATTGTAATTATAAAACTCTATCATGTTACGTACCCACTATTGGATTTATTATAATGTCACATTACTTTCTATTAATTGCAGCGAAACTTAAAAACCTGAACACACATCAATAAAAATAAAACAAAATAAACAAAAAAAATGACTCACCTTATTAAGCCAAAATAGTACAATCAAAACCTACTAATACAGTTTATAATATCAATATAATATACATTGAATTATAATGTTACATATCCATTGCTGCATCTATATGCAAAACTATACGAGCTGCATAAAGTCAATACAGCAATGTAAACGGAAATTCTATATTACCGTTATTGAAATCGAAAGAGAACGCAACGCAGTACACAGATCCTATCACTGAATGGAAAGGCAAGTAATACATTTCACCAAGTATAAAACGGTTGTGGGGATCAGAGACAGCACCAGTCAACAGTAAACGTCGACAACACCACTTACAAGTTGCAACATGATCGCTTTCGTAAGTTAAAAAGTGTTTACTATTAATTTAAAAAGTAAAACCATAAAAAAATATGTCTTTGCCTCGTAAAAATGTGATTAAAAAATCAATGTTCCATTTTTAAATGTTCGAAATTATTGAATAACGTTGTTGTTCCGGTGACATAATACCATTTAAGTTATATAACTGAATGATAACGTCGCCCAGTGAAGGGATTACCTGTTACTTGCTTACAATCTTGTTTTATTATTTTAAATGTTACAGATTATACACATTTTATACTTTTTAATTTATTCCATAGCTGTAATGTGTTAATGCATACAACATGTACGGTTATGTTAATTTATTTATGTTATACCTAATTTATTGTATATCAGTCACATTATTGCTGTAATTTAATGTTTACAAATCAAAAGATTAAATAGCTATTTATGGTATAGGTTATATTTAATTAGTAGAGACTGTAAACTATATTATTTTTTAATAACATTATTACCTGGGTCCCATAGTTTGGAAATATTTTGTTTTAAACTCTATGTTCTAGCAGTTTAATACACTGTTTTCCTTTATTCTGGTCGTAAGTTCCTCGTTATCTTTGTATTTATCTTGAAGTTTTCTATGATATATTTACTTAAAATATGCATATAAAAGTACTATAATTGGAGAAAACATTTTTCATTACTACTCGGCTTCTAATGGACCTAACGTGATTATTATATAGCCCTAACCCTCCTGGATAAAAGGGCTAAAGTTGCTGAGCTCAGCACCTTCATCTCGACAAACTCTTTAGCTTTACAATATTCCTATAGATTTATATCAATCTTCATTTATTGATTTAAAACTAGCTGTAACCTGCATGGAATTAAAATAACTAAAAGTAGCCTAATTTGCTCCTTATAGCATTAGCTATCTGCGAGTGAATGTCCTATCAAAATCGGTCCAGCCGTTTTAGAGATTAGCAAGAACAGATAGTTAATGCTAATCTCTATTTTTTTTATTGATATAGATTAATCATTACATAGTATAAAACAAAGTCGTTGTCGCTGTCTGTCCGTCCCTATGTATGCTTAAATCGTTAAAACTACGCAACGGATTGTGATGCGCATTTTTTTAATAGATAGAGTGATTCAAGAGGAAGGTTTATATGTATAATACATGTACACCCGTGCGAAGCCGGGGTGGGTAGCTAGTATACTATAAAAATATATACTAATTTATGCATTTGTTTACAGAAAGCAACAGCAATCCTCCTCCTGGTCAGCTTGGCCGCCGCCCGCCCCTCCGAAGAATGGCAGCCTGAAGGTCACTCGCACACGGAGCACACGAAGCCCTACCATGTGACGGTGGTGAAGAAGATCGGCGTGCCTATACCGCACCCGGTGGCCGTCTCCGTCCCTCAGTACGTGAAGGTGCCGATACCTCAGCCGTACCCTGTGCATGTCACCGTGGAACAGCCGATCCATGTCCCCGTTTATAAGGTAACTATAGATTGGTAAACGTTGTGTTGCTATATAAATTGAAATCACTATAAAAAATAGGGGTTGATGATAGAAGGGTGGAAAGAAGTCGTAGGTATGTGTTTTTCAATGCTAAAGCTTAAGCTAAAAATAAAAATTGTTGGGTGGATAACACTTATCACTTAAGGGTATCAAAAATAGATAGTAGCCTGTTCTCAGACCTTTAGAAATTCCGGGTTTGTATATATTCTCAAAGGTGACTGACATAGTGATCTATCAACGCACAGCCCAAACCACTGGATGGATCGGGCTCAAATTTGGCATGCAGGTAGATGTTATGACGTAGGCACCGCTAAGAAAGGATTTTGAATAATTCAATCAAGGCGATAAAATAGGTGATGAAACTTTGTCAATTTTAAACCGATCGGGCTGAGACTTTGCATGCATATTAATGCATGCAAAGTCTCAGCTACTATGACGTAGGCATCCCCCAAGAAAGGACTGTGAGAAACTCCACCCCTAAGGGGATAAATTAACGCGAGCGAAACCGCGGACAAATGCTAGTTATGAAAAAATGTTGTAAAATAGGATAAAATAATTTATGATGAGTCACCCTTAACACTTAGGGGTATAAAAAATAATTATAAACCTATTCTCAGACTCCGAGAAACTCAGTTTCCGAGAAATATAAACACGAGAATTTTACATATTAGACTTTATTAACTGAGCCCTCATTAGCATACTGGTAGCATAACAATAATATACAAGTATGTCCGTCTGTCTTGTCCGTTTATCACAACGGTTATTATCAATTATTCTGCATATATATTTTACATGCCTGTATGTAAAATACATTCGGACAGTATGTGTGTGTTTATATATTATTAACGACCTAATTAAATGAAGAACACTACCTATACCTATGAAAGCAGTGCCAACTCTTACAATACGTAGTGCTGTTTGCCCTTTGGTTTCCTCCTCATAATATACATATATATACATGTATTGTTGAGCTGTGCATCAGAGTTTGTTATTGACAAATTCCATTGTGTACACTACAAGACAATATATATATTATGCTCATAAGCTACTCATTCTTAAAACATACATAGGTAATTATTTGGTCAATATTTTCTACATCATTATTTGTATTAGCTGGGTCAGCTAATACAAATAATGATGTAGCGCACTTCCTCTGTATCACACTTACTTGACATTTATCATTATATTTAGCCTAATATACATAACGAATATTTAAATTCTACGCAATTTGTTATTCAGTTGTATATGCTACATTATTGCAAAGTTTCATCAAAATCTGTTCAATAGTTTTTGCGTGAAAGAGTAATAAACATCCATCCATTCGTACTCACAAACTTTCGCGTTTATAATATGAGCAAGATAATAAGATAAAACAAAATTAATGTTTAATACAGTATGACGATATACCGTTTGTCAGATAATTGGCTGTCGAGTAAAATGTTTATTAAGACACCAGTGAGTTACTTAGTCGTAAACGCTCGCACAGATTTACACCAGTATTTCGTTCTCTGTTATTGCCTATATAAAACGCGGGACTTGACCACTTACAATGTACAAATAAGATTTTGTGCACAATATGTTCTCTCACAATGATACTAATTAATATTTACATATAATAATATTCCAAATTTAAACTCATTTCAATTCGAAAGAACTAGTTTTAAATGTACAAGTAAATAAAAAAACTAAAAAATGTTTATGGTATAAATAAACAAAGATTCTTTTAATATTGACGTTATTTCGTCATTATACTGGCATAAATAGCCTACACTGCCTTGTTAGATAAAGCAGTATGGGCCGTGCTCTTCGTCTGTCCAAATGGGACTAGTTATAAAACAACAACTGTCATAATATTTCCCGCGCTTTTACTTGGTTGTAAAATTGACAATTGCAGATATGGCTGTATGACTTCTGATTTTGGCGTAACAAAAAAAGAAACATATTTCCCGCGTAAATGTTCTCGGGAATTGTAAATTGAAAACTAACTGTGATCTTGAGCCATAGTCCCTGTTTCAATGGAATGAACAAAAAAACATAATATGTAAAGAAACACTCTACACTAGGGTCTATTGACTGCTACTTTTACTTTCTCTGTTGCATTACATAATAATCGGTGCAGTGTCATATCGCGTATCTATGTCACTGATCGCGAGATACTCTCAAAACCGCAAGCGTGAAGCGAACATGTAACAATGGATATAATTAATCTATAGAATCGTGACCAATTTAGCCATTTTCTCTTACATCATCATGACACGATTATTATTGTCCTCACATACTTATCTCTATTATTATTTTTTCCAAAAACTTGACTCTAATAGACTTAATGGTCTAACGGTTTACTTACTTCCGATGGTCGTACATTCGATTCCTCGCACGGTACAAATATTTGTATTCATTACTAGCTTACCCGTGTAACTTCCTCTGCATCACACTTACTCTGACATTTATCATTATATTTTGGTGCAATTTATATAATATATTTTTAAATTATAGCCCATGTGGTATTCTGATGTATAAGCTATAATATTGTTAAGTTTCATCAAAGTCCTTTCAGTAATTTTTGCGTGATAGACTAACAAATCCGCACTCATAAATTTCCAGCTGTCCCGGCAAACGTTGTTTTGCCTTAAAATAAAAATAAAATTTAGGGGTGGACTACCCCTAACATTTAGGGTGATGAAAAATAGATGTTGGCGGATTCTCAGACCTACTCAATACGCTCACAAAATTTCATGAGAATCGGTCAAGCCGTTTCGGAGGAGTATGGGAACGAAAACTGTGACACGAGAATTTTATATATAAGAAGAAGATTATATATCATTTAATCTACTTGTGTCTTTAAAGAGATAATTCTAGATAGAGAGAGAATTAATAAAAAGTCTTACATAATATTATAATTTTGTTACAGGTCGTTCCCCAAGTAGTAGAGAAGCCAGTGCCTTACACAGTGGAAAAACCCGTACCTTATGAGGTCGAGAAGCCTTACCCCGTCGAGGTCGAAAAGAAGGTCGAGGTCCCCATCCCTAAGCCTTACCCCGTCCACGTGCCCGTGTACAAACATATCTACCACCACAAGGGTGGCAAGCACTAAAAAAAACCTGCCAAATTAAAATAGGGGCAACAAAAAGAATATAGCTTACTATGTAAGCATTTCGTCAACCTGTCGGCCATTAAATTTTGGCTCCAAATTAATGCTCCAATTGAATTGTAAATAATTATTGTAAGTACATTTGGTGGAGATGTAATTCCATCAGGATTGACTACTGTTGAAATGTGATATTTATTGTGTGTAACATTTTTGTTGTATGTTGTTTTGTTGCTGTTGATTGCAATCGTTGTTGACTATTGTGTAATTGTTGTTGGTTAATAGTAGATGATAAGATTGTTGTTAAATATACATTAAAAAAATAATTTTAATTATGTTATTTTATTCGTATACTAAACAATATCCATGATAAGATCCCTGAATAATTCACTCAGCGCCATCTAGTCCCATGCTAAGCAGATCTTGGTTATAGGCACTAGATAACTAATATAAATAAATAGTTTTTTTTTAATACATACATAATATACTAACATAGAAAACACGCCAGCTGCTGCCACTAGTATTAGTGTAGTCCGAAAAAAAAACTGCTTACAAGCAAGTTGGTTGATGGCAGAAATATAAGAGATGATAATGAATAATCAGAAATATATGATGATGATGATATATTTACAAATACCTAATATTTCTAAGTTAGGATTTACTAAACTAAATACCTACTGATTAATAAAAACAAACACAGTTACAGTTATACGTTTTTTTTTATAACTGTAATAGCAAAGGTAAAAGTACATACAGCCTTATAGTCGTTGCATCCAGATGGCATCCATTGTAGTAATACGTTTATTTTTTAGCTAACTACACTTTAACTACAATAGCAAAGGTAAAAACACATACAGCCTAAACTGTGCAAAGCATACCTATACTAGCTCCATTGAGATGTCCACCAGCATCCAGTCACATCCAGCGAGATTAGTTGCATCGAGATGGCATCCATTGTAGTAATACGTTTATTTTTTTACAACTATAATAGCAAAGGTAAAAGCACATACAGCCTAAACTGTGCAAATCATACCTAGACTAGCTCCATCGAGACGTCCACCAGCATCCAGTCACATCCAGCGAGATTTAATCTCCGTGAAAGACACCAGATATCAGATGAGGCAACTTTCACTGCTGCGGTCAAGGCCCGGTCGATGACTGAGTCCACTCACTATATCATCAATTCGCTTTACATTGCTGTATTAAAACTACATCTATGTATAATGTCCATATGGAATGCGTAATGAAAAACATGCTTACGACTCTAAGTCGCTAAGTGGAGCTACAATATTTTACTGAGCAGTTAATTAGCAATCGTAATTCTCAATTGAGCAAATAATACCTATGTATGTCCAGCGAAAGTATGTCCTAAATAGATTTAGTCATACTACAAAGTCACTCTGGTAAAGACTGTATGTTTTTTAAGAAATAGAAATAGCAAACAAGATGACAGATGATGTAATAAAAAACTTAAACTCACCTATGTACGTACGTATTTTAATAAAAATATAATTGTACTAGTTGACTCGTTTTCTTACTTATTTCGTACGCACCGTACATATTTCGATAATATTGATTATTAATAACTGTCTGTAAATAAATATTACTATTTAAAAAATATATGATAGAAGAGAAAAAAATTAGGATTGTATGTAATTACTAATATCAAATCATAAAAAAAATAGATCATAAAGTACTGGGCCATCCTTATCACTAAGAGTTTAAAAAATCTCAAACCTACAAAGTATGCATAAAATTTCATCACAATCGGTTCAGCCGTTTCGAAGAAGTATGGCAACTAACACTGTGCCACGAAAAATTATATATACATATATAGAAATATATCTGACAACACAAAAGTCAATACACAGATAACAAATATAGAAACAGATAACTTCTCACACCCAAAAATGCATACCTACTTATCTAATAATCTATACATCTATAATATAAATAAAATTGAGAAAACAGTGTCTGTTTGTAATATTGAAATAACCGTTTTTTACTACATGCATATGAATATAAATACTGTACATACACCAATATAACATTGTTTACCATTTTTGTCTGTCTGTCTGTTGGTTCCGGGTAATCTCTGAAATGGTTGGACCGATTTTAACGGGACTTTTATTGGCAGGTAGCGAATGTAATAAGGAGTAACTTAGGCTACTTTTATTTCAGAAAAATAAAGTTAAATTCCACGCGGACGACGTCGCGGGTACAGCTAGTATATAAATAAATCCCATCCAACACCACGACATCGGAAACGCGTATCTAATAATCGAAAACGTTTTAACAATATTTTTTACTATCTGTTGCACCGAGATGCACCTGCCAGCCCCCCACAGAGCTGCCTCTCACGTGGCCTCACCTCCACGGATTAACTTCGTAGCATTTAAAAAATAATATCTAAGCAGATAACCGTTTGTTATATTAGGTCGCTATTTTATGGTTGTTATACGTTATAATTGACCCGCGATGATCTTTCTGTTACGTTAACCTTAAAATGTTTTGACCCGCGTCTTATAAGTAACGTTTCGATTCTGATGGTGTATTCGATAGTGTTAATGAGCGGGTATTAATCTGTAAACCATAATTAATGACTACATCGGGGGGGAAAGGCGATTGTTAGTAATATGACCTATTAACCCCATTGCTAGCAATGTGCGATGTAAAGTCGACCTCCACGCGGTTCCCCCTGGAAACCACCGTTATAAATTCCTTGTGAATTTGTCACGATGAGCTAACTGACCTGACCTCATGTTCATCTTATCATCCTCCACTGGTGCCCCGCCAGCGTAAACCGTTAGCGCAGGCAATAAGAAAAATGCCTTTATCCGCCTTTTTTTTATAATAAATACTCTGTTTTATACACATGAGTTGGCTCCATCCTTTGGAAACTCGAACCTAAATTTAAAAAAAAAGAGAGAATTTTGCTTAGTTTCACACAAACATTGTTTTGTTTTAATTAAGCGTGCAGATGCAAATATACGAACAAAATCTTTAAAATGAGTCTATGCAAATAATTCCATGCAATAATGGCCGTTCTGAAAAAAAAATTGTTACACAGATACATACAAATAAAATCTATAAAATAAGTCTTCAAAGAATTCCTTCAAATATAATATAATAACAACAAATATAATAATATCTATGCAGGTCGCAGTGTCACAGATCTTAAAACCCGCAATGAAAAAAAAAACATAATTTTGCAGTATTACGAGTATTACGGGTAGTACTACTTACATCTGCTAAGTTGAGTTACCTAAACATTAAGTGTAACCTTTAAAAACATTAATCCACAGATGCAAAATGGTCTGTCAGTTATATCAAGCAACTTATTAAATTTGTTCCATTAAAACCTTATCATGAAGTATCTAAAAACAAAACTAGGTGGAACTAGTTATTTACTGCTGTACTAATCACCTGATCTGTACTAGATCTTAGACCCTATTATACACCTATATTACATTTTATTTATTTTCGGACTACTCTAATGCTGTTGGCCGCAGCTGGCCTTTACAGCTTCACCGGACGTTAGGGGGCGAGTGCAGATGGCACTCCAAACCCGCGAAAGGACTTATGGAGCGGCAGAAGGCCTACTCCTGCCTGACGAATACGACTTTAGTCTGAGGGCACCACTAGGGGTTCGAACCTCGGCTCAGGCCGTCGTAATATCGATCGCCGTTTGAATTGGACGGGGGATCGATCGGAGGGGCGCCCGAGGGCGCCGGTGTGAAGCGCCCTGGCGCGCGCAGGCGCCCCGTTGGATGCGCGATATTATGTGTTTAAGGTCGTCGTCTTCACCGGCGAGGACGGTGTCGTGTGTGTGTAAAAGTGTGGTCGGGGTGGACATATATCACAAAACGCTATAACTTAATACATAATGCAAAAATATCTTGCCACCGCTATGTAGAAATTATACATAAATGAGATAGCGACATCTAGTTCAGCTTTCGGAACTATTATGTACTACAACTAAAAATTAGATTAAACACTAGTATTGCTGTATTTGTACTATAATACAAACACGCTGTTACGACTGTATTATTCATATGGAAGATGTTTATTCCCAACGCTGTGGTTACTTAGTAAATCGTATTTACAACAAAATGTTACGAAATTACAATTATTTGCACCTGAACAATTTTAGGAAGCGTAAACATAATAATACAGCAATTACTTGGAGAGATCCTATATTTAATAACAAAACAAACATCGTACACTGCACCACGCCTGATAGTATCCGAACGGTTTAGGCGCCAAACGTAAACATAACCTCAACCCACTAAAATTCCAATAGAAACATCATAACACACACTTAAAACCCCTAATTCAATGTAATACAGTTTAAAATTACAGGGAATTATAAATTTCAAATCGCTAAATGTATTATGTCAGGTGATAAACAAAAGTGAAGATGGGGAATTGTGCGCGCGAAATCTGGATAATTTCGCGCGCTCCGTCAACAAACATGGCCGACTCTGCCAACAGCTGTAACGAATGTGTCGAAATATCTGATTGGGTATAATTTGACTATCCCATTTTATCATGGCATGCGGCGTTGATGTTTCATGATTTGAAACCATATTTCAAATGTAAGGGTATATATGTGCAACATGCGCGCATGGAAGTTTTCACGAAAAGACCTGTGCGTGTAACATGGTAAATAAATCACACCTTAATTATGATATTTGGACATTACTACGGGCGTTGTTAATTTTCACCTTCCTATGTAGTCATTGTCCTTTCATCACATTAATAAAACAATGTTAAGTAAGAAAGTATTAAGTTTTATGTTCATAAAAATCTTGACTTATTTCCAAAAAACAGCAATATTCCTAATATTAATACTAGATTTAAAGACAAACTTGCTGTCCCCAAGTATCATTTAGAAAAAGTTAATAGGTCTTTTATGGGAATAGGTATAAAAATTTACAATAAGATACCAAAGGATATATTGGAATTACCTTTAAATAAATTCAAAACATCTGTTAAATCATATTTACTGAGCAAAGCCTATTACTCACTAAACGATTACTTGAATGACGAGTGTGCATGGCAATAGTTGTTCATGCACTGGATTTTCATTTAATATTAGACATAGACACCTATATAAATAGGTACCTATACATTGTAACAATGTGGCTTTTAAAAAAAAAGTAATTCAATTGAGTTTCTTGCCAGTTCTTCTCAATTGGATCTATATACCAAACTAGACGGTAGGAAAAAAAAATTATAATGTAAAACTTGACGTTCATAAGCGGCTAAAAGGTCCTATATGAATAAATGATTTTTGTATTTTGAATTTTGAATTTTATTACAATAAGTCCGAAAATGTAAACTGTGTAATTAGTATACATATATATATATATAGATATCTTAGAATAGTCCCTAAAAAGTAGAAAGCCTGGAAATTGACATCCGGGAAGAAAGGAAAGAAAAAAAAACAGTGTTCTATATCCGTACCTAGATACTTGTTACTAATATTATAAACGTGAAAATTTGTGAGTATGGATGGTTCGATATTTGTTACTCTTTCACGCAAAAACTACTGAACAGATTTTGTCGAAACTTTACAGTAATATAGCTTGTACATCAGAATAACAAATAGGCTATTATTTAAAAAGATGTTATGTAATTATGCGATATATAGTGATAAATGTCAAATAAGTGTGGTACAGACAAAGTTGAGAAAGTCAGCTAGTAATTTAAAAAAATTTTTTACATGACATTCTCAGTAGTCTAACGTATTGTAAAGTCTAATGATATGAATAGAATAGAATAGAAATACATTTATTCAAATAAACTTAATTTAAGCACTTTTGAATAGTCAACATTTTTTTTAAACAAGCTCATTCGGAAAGCTGTCTCATCACAAGAAACATAAGGAAGAAACTTATGTGTTGCTCTTTTAAACAAACCTTGTAAGTTCACATTTTACAAGTCGAAACGTGTGAATACAAACTACCAACCAGCACTAATTTATTTAGGCTCAAATATAAAAACACATTAACATTAAATCAGTCGTAGTGATAAGAGCAGAAAAGTCCCTACAAGCAACACAAGTTCACGAGTATGACGGATGAGCCAGACATCACTGCGCATATTTTAGGGAGCCCAACGACCCAATGGGAAATGTAAAACTGACTAAATTAATTTATTATAATGTCCCCATGTCACCGCCAAACTAGTATTTAGTACCGATGATGGGCTATGCCAAATATCTCACTACCATAATTTTATTTTTTATCTTTATTTTTATCCTGTTACGGAATTTAAAAAGCGACGGACTATTATCTATGCACATGTATCTATAATAACTAAACAGCTTTTTGCAGTGGAATGTACAATTGTTTATTTGATTTCACTTCTTATATTGCTAGTTTGTTTCAGGAATAGTTCCTGTGAATGATAATATTACTAGTATTATTGTTTGTTATTATTACTAACTACTCGCCCCGGCTTCGCCCTGATTTACATGGATTATACATAAAAACTTTATCTTTATATTAATTTATATCAATTTATTATATATTAAGTATTGTATCATATCATAAATCGTGTACTATACGGCAATACACCACCCCAGGTCATGTGCTGAAAAACAGCGTTGCAGCGCTCCAGCCGCTGCAGCATTATGCTGAGCACGGACCTATTCAGTGGATGCTTCGACAGACATACACATGCACGCACACGCGCACATACGTAATTTGTGTACTGTTATTTGTTTGTAATTGTTCGCACTATTTGTTATTCTATTTTTTGTTTGTTTAATGTGTGTTTTAGTTTTCTACTGAATAAATATCATTTTTATTTCATTTCATTTCATCTTGAATCGCTCTATTTATTAAAAAAAATCTGTTGCGCAGTTTTAAAGATTTAAACGTACATAGAGACAGACAGCGACAGCGACTTTGTTTTATACTATGTAATGTTAATAATGATTATACGGTTAGGATAAGCGAGTTTGCCATTACGTTTTGTTTCCTCAAAACATATAAATATAAAATATTACGGGCCATAGACAAAAATACAGCAACTAATAGGGGTGAATAAAAAACAGTTAGCGAATGTAAATATGGCGGTCTATTCCTGACATTTCCGTTAAAAAAAAAAATAGATATTAATCATCATAATTAACGAGTTTGTGTAGGTCTGATTACTTTATTTAAATAAACTTCTTTACTTGTTAAGTAAGTAGATAAAGTACTTACTAATTAACTGAAAATCTTGATGACATTTTCTACCAACCGTTATGTTGAATATAACGATCTTTAATACGATAGTTATTATAGACTAGCTGTTCCCGCGACTTCGTTCGCGTGGAATTTAACTTTATTTTTCTAAAATAAAAGGAGCCTAATTTACTCCTCATTACATCAGCTACCTGCCAAAAAATGTCCCGTCAAAATCGGTCCATCCATTTCAGAGATTAACCGGAACAGACTGACAGCCAAAAAATGTAAAAAATATTATTTTGGTGTATGTACCGTATTTATATTCATATGCATGTAGCAAAAAACAGTTATTTCAATATCACAAACAGACACTCCAATTTTATTTATATATATAGATATAGATAAAAAAATAGACTTAGATAGTTACTTAGCTTCCGTTTGAGTCATAGATAAGGATATATTTTTCTTTTAATGTATGTTGCACACGGTGCTACTCTGGCGGAACATCAGTGGGATATGACAGGGTGAACATAAAGTCAGGTCAGTTATCCCATCAAACTCACCAACACGATATTTCCTAACAAACGCCAGCAATGGCATATTGCTGAGATGGATTCCTTACACACAAATCCATTGTGGTGAGTAATATATGCATTTTACTTTATCATTACTAGCTGTACACGCGACTTCGTCCGCGTGGAATTTAACTTTATTTTTCTAAAATAAAAGTAGCCTAAGTCACGCCTTGTAAACGTTATTTTGGTGTATGTACCGTACTTATATTCATATGCATGTAGTAAGAAACGGTTATTTCAATATTTGTTTTTATTTGATTTTCTTGTTATTTTATTTTATATATAATGATTTCATCTCCAATTTAATGCACAGTTATATTTCTGTTTATTTCATATAATATTTTGTGAAGGCCTCGGTGGTGTAACGGCTTAGGACACCGCTTTACTTGTGATGGTCGCGGGTTCGATTCCTCGCACGGTGCAATTCATGAGTATGATTGTTTTTATCGGTCTGTAATATTTTCTTCATTATTCTTCTTCATTTCTTACTTCTATATTTCCAGCTAGTTCTTACCATCCTTCTCTAACATCATATTAGGTACTTGTTTTAAATTCAACCAAACTAAAACTCAATAATCCGATTCACATCTGTCTTCAAACGAGTTTCCAAGTCCCCTGGCTGCTCGTAGACTCGTACATCTCGATTACAATTTTTTCCCTGATCATTGATACCATACCTCTGTACCAACAACACCGCATGGTGGACATTCCAGCTATTGGCTCGACCTTTGAGCAACCAAGTTCGATAACACATCTCTAATCGTTCGTACTGATCGACTGACGTAGTACCAGGTTTAACGAACGCCATCCAACTAATCTTAAAACCTATTTTGAACTTTAACACACCGTAATAAGAACTATATTGTATTTTTTTAGGTGTAAAACAAAAGTGGCGATGTTAAGACACTCGGAATGCTTGCTTGTCGATCCGAGACGTCTCAATCCGTGTGTATTTATCTCCCATCATAGCGTATATGTTTCTCGTTAATTCCAAAGCCATTGCTCTGTCCTTTTTTTTATTTCTCAAAATCATGACTTTGACATTTCACTAAATGTTGTTAAGCTCGTATATAATCTGTGGTTTGAAAATCTCGTAGCTTGGGGCGATGCATATTTAAAAATTGTATGTTTAAAAATTTTAAATATATATATTATATGTATAATAATAGCTACAAATTTTATAATTTCACCTCACAATTAGATTTATTTAAATTCTTAAAGACCTATTACATAGTACACTAAGATAGAGACCCTGGAGATCAGGTACAGGTTTCAACCTAATTCAGACTCCAGACTCTCACAAGGAATTACTTGTATAAAAAAAATGTTTAAATTGTTTAAATAAACTCATAATGAAATTTTTATCCACAAAATCACACAGACTTTGGAAGGGATCTTCTTTATCTTCCACTAGCTACTCGCCCCGGCTTCGCGTGGGTACATATATGATACATATAAACCTTCCTCTTGAATCACTCTATCTATTAAAAAAACCGCTTCAAAATCCGTTGTGTAGTTTTAAAGATTTAAGCATACATAGGGACAGACAGACAGTGACAGCTACTTTGTTTTATACTATGAAATATGCAATGAAGTTTCGAAAGCTGTTATTGTCCATTTTACAAATAAATAAAATTGAAATTCCAGTTTGTAATTTCTAATTAATAGCTTTTCACTAAATACATATGAAAGTAGGTATATACGGTACTTACGAAAAAATATTTTATATATTTTGTCTGTCTGTCTGTTCTTGCTCATCTCTGAAATGGCGGGACCGATTTTGACAGGACTTTCACGCGCAGATAGCTAATATTACAAAGAATAACTTAGGCTACTTTTATTATAGATATTTTATTTATTTTAATTTAAAAAAATGTTAAAATCCACGTGAACGAAGTCACAGGCAGGCAACAGCTAGTATAAAGTAAAAACTTACTTGCATATGTAAACATTACAAAAAATATTAAAAGGTACTTCTAACCGACACTTTCCTGTGTTTTTGTGATATCAATCGATCTGGAAAACCTAATGATAAGCTGTATGATGCTCAGCACTGTGACGAATTCATTCTTATTTGTCTCTTTATTACACACTAGCTGTACTCGCGACTTCGTCCGCGTGGATTTTTTTTTTTCTAAAATAAATATTTCTGCGATCTTTTGCTATAAACATATGTACGGTAGAGGTAGGTAGGTATAATTAAATGTGTTTTTAATTATTTAGCTAGTGGTATGATCGTATAATTAGTCCTACACTCATGCTCTTCGGCATTTCTTCATCTATACATCTATACATATAAGGGTCATTGTCAAATTTTGCGCAGGTAAACTAGTCCCTCGACCCTTTTTATTTATTAATTGTTAATAATGTCACAACCTCTAACAAAATTTACATGAAATTCAATATATATCGCATTAACAAACATCCATTACAAAGTAAAAACATGGGTCATATTTTTTATAAGTTTTTTTAAAGTAACACATTGGTCATTTCTGGTAACAGAATGGTTTTTCTTCGAAACTCTACCTGTCCCAGACACAACTCCGATAGTAAAAATCAATATAACTTTATTTTCTGCTATATCAATCTACATAATTAAATATTTTAGCATAAATTGAGTATTTCGAATATTCATAAAATATATTTAAAAATTGGTTAGTATAAAAATGTAATTTATAAAAAAATCCTAAACTTTGTCCCACGTATTGCATGGAACTATCTGTACACCTATGTTATTAAGTAAATCACGATTCAAAGTAGAGATTGCGTTGCTTTCAACTATCTATTAGCTTGGGCAGAGTGTCGATATCTATTGTGGTTCTTCTCTAGATCGGGGGAGGGTACATCACTTCTCAGTGGACCGCGAAGTGTTAAACGTGCTGCGTGTTTTTATTGTGCATCCACTGTGTTACGTACACCTATTCTCGTAAGTAAATCTTTATTTTTAATATTATACGTTTGGTATGTAGCCTAAGAAATAAATATTCTGAACGTGAAAGATATTTGATACATTACGCTTTATTTTATGACATATGTCTTACGGAATGTAAAATTTACTACTCTGTTACTATACAACTCTGTTACTAGCGCGTGCTAACAGAGTTGTTAAGAAAGTAACAGAGTTGAAAAATCCCATATTATTTCAACTTTGCTAAAATGTTATACTTTAAATTTCATTTTTTTGAATAATCAATTTTCTGAGATAATGTGTAAACGTACTAACATACAAATAAAGTGTATCAACTATAATAATCCAAAAACATTGTTACAGGATACTGTGTCTGTTTGCACTTTTAATATGCCTCTCACGCCTGCTGGAAAGCAGCGACGATACCGGGAACGGCGTAAAAATAATCCCGAAAAGGAAGCAGAATCTAAAAGAAAGGAGAGAGGTACCATGCAAACAAACGTTTAGTACGAGATTTAACAACACGTGAACATCGAGCAATAAAAAAGAAATGGCGATCTGCAAATGCTAAACGGAGAGATAAGGCTAGAACTCACATTGTTAGTATGCACACACCAGAGTCATCACCCTCTCGTTTAAATAGTCCAGTCCCTTCAGTCCAAGACCTAGTTATTTCAAGAGCTTTTCAGAATTTGTCTACACTCTAGCTGTCTACTTCCCGTGAAAACAATCCTAGCTCTACCACTTCCGCGGTTGTTCGCGGCAGAAAGCAAGTAAAGAAAAACAGGTCGAAGTTATTTAGAGATAACATGAAATTGAAGGATCAATTAGAGGCAGCAAATAAGAGATACGAAAAATATAAAAAACGATACAATAGAGAAAAACAAAAGAAATCTAAAAATGAAGATAGCAATAGAGAAAATCAACAGAAATATAATATATTATCAAATGCTATTAGAAAACGGTATGAAAACGTCAAAAATCGAAAGGAAAAATATGCTATCCAAAAAATATTTGAAGAGAAGACTATTAAATATTCTAGGTAGAAGATACAAATCCTACAAGAATGTCTTGCTGTCGACCAAGGATACATACGAAAAAAACAGCCCCTCTTTAAGAAAACCATTTTAAGTACCAAAATCAAGAATTTTTTCGATCGTGACGACGTATCAAGAGCGACTGCCGGAAAAAAGGAAACGGTATCTAAAAAAAAAGACAAAATGCAGAAGCGCTACTTACTCGACAATATGAAAAACCTTTATGTAGCTTTTAAACAAGAAAACCCTAATTTGAGATGTAGTTATAAAACTTTTACACGATACAGACCATTTTATGTTGTGTTTCCTACTGTTACTGCAAGAGAAACATGTTTGTGTCGAATACATACTAATATTCAATACATAGCATTTGCTTTGTATAAAAATAAAGTTATTCCAACCTCAGATCTTAATAAGATTATTGTAAATCAAGTATGCAATCCAGATTCACCAGCATGTATGACAAGAATCTGTTTTGAATGTCAATCAAATGCCACTGTTTTTGATACGTCAAAAGACGAAATTATAGTAAAATATCCTCAATGGTTAAGTAAAATTCAAGTTATAGAGAAGTCAGGAAAGAAAATCAAAGTAACAAAAAACATTAAAGAAGAAATAAAGAGCACAGGAAAGGATTTGATAAATAAGTTTGAAATTACACTGAAGGAATTTAAAAGGCACATTTATTACATTAAAAGTCAGTACAGAAACTATAGAAAATGCATAGATGAGTTGGCTATAAATGAAATTGCACTGCACATTGACTTCAGTGAAAATTATAACTGTAAATATTTTGAAGAGGTACAATCTCACCATTTTGGCGGTAAGAGACGATACTACCAATTTGATACACCTTTAGATATATTTGAAAAATAAGTAACTTCAACTTTTCAGTTACCCTCTCAAGGCAATCTCATTTTTATTTTTATAAAGTTCATTCTGGATTTGTAAATTCGATTCATTTAATTATTATTAATAACAAAGTTAATTATTTATGTTGTGTAAGATCTTAAACTACGTGTAATTTCTCTATATTAGGTACAAAAAAGAACAACTATGTTAATGTGTTACAACTCTGTTACTTTCTTGTCCCAAACATTAAAGAACTAATCAAAGATTTTTAGGAAAAGCTAGTTAATGTAATATATCAATATCACAAAACGGTAATGTATCTGATACGTATACGCTAATGTGTTACAGTTATCTCTTAATGTATGTATATTTGGAGGATTTAGGTAGAATTTAAGGTCTGTCAATATTCAAGAAGTAACAGAATTGTTTAAGAGTTTAAATTTATGATTGTTAAACAAAAAAAAATGTTTTGATTCTAAATGTGATTATAAGGTATAAGACTGTAATTAATATTAATGCCAAAATATTTGCGGCTGATTTATTAAATTATACAATAAAACGTAAAGCATACTGATAACAGAGTTGTATTTATTTACACCCTGACCAGCGAAATCTGGAATAAATCTTAAATTTTTAATTAAACATCGCGGACGACGATTATATAACGTAATTCAATTGTTTTAACAGGCACGGACAATACTAAAAGCAAGGTTAAAATACATTTATATTTTTATGTTTTTGTGATTTTGAGTTACGTTTACCTGCGCAAAATTTGACAATGACCCATAAACAAAATTGGAGTGTCTGTTTGTAATATTGAAATAACCGTTTTTTACTACACGCTTATGAATATAAATACGGTACATACACTAATATAACATTTTTTTACAATTTTTGTCTCTCTGCCTGTTTGTTCCGGCTAATCTTTGAAATGGCTGGACCGATTTTGACGGGACTTTTATTGGCAGATAGCTGATGTAATAAGGAATAACTTAGACTACTTTTATTTTAGAAAAATAAAGTTTAATTCAACGCGGACGAAGTCGCGGCTACAGCTAGTATATCATATAACAGCTTATAATAAGATGTTGTGAAGGAAAATAAAATATCTGTCAAAATAAACAGACAACCATTTTCACAGTATAAATTATTCAAATTGCTCAAAAACTACCCCCTATTATCTCGCTAATAAAGTGATAATGTAATGTCAACGCGTCAGTTGGGAATGAGTGACGTTTCGACTCGGGCGGGTTCGACGTTTTTACCATAGACGAGCATTAGTCAAACTGTCAAACACGCGCACCAAACGTCAGTGGACGATCCATATACCTGTCACCGGTAGCTGACGATGTAAAAAATTGGACAAGCATGAGTTTATTGATAATGTTGATGGTTTTGTAGGTGTAAGTTTAGTCTTAACTAATGTTACTAGTGGTCATCGCGTGGTCGAACTTCGACCATAATAAAAACCAACGAGAACAATTAAAGAAAACAGTATGTATGTTTTTTTGATTTACTAGTGGTCATCGGGTGGTCGAACTTCGACCATAATAAAAACCAACGAGAACAATTAAAGAAAACAGTATGTATGTTTTTTTGATTTACTAGTGGTCATGTATGTTTTTTTGATTTACTAGTGGTCATCGGGTGGTCGAACTTCGACCATAATAAAAAACAACAAGAACAATTAAAGAAAACAGTATGTATGTTTTTTTGATTTACTAGTGGTCATGTATGTTTTTTTGATTTACTAGTGGTCATCGGGTGGTCGAACTTCGACCATAATAAAAAACAACAAGAACAATTAAAGAAAACAGTATGTATGTTTTTTTGATTTACTAGTGGTCATGTATGTTTTTTTGATTTACTAGTGGTCATCGGGTGGTCGAACTTCGACCATAATAAAAAACAACAAGAACAATTAAAGAAAACAGTATGTATGTTTTTTTGATTTACTAGTGGTCATCGCGTGGTCGAACTTCGGCCATAACAAAAACCAACAAGAACAATTAAAGAACACAGTATGTATGTTTTTTTGATTTACTAGTGGTCATCGGGTGGTCGAACTTCGACCATAATAAAAACCAAAGAGAACAATTAAAGAAAACAGCATATATGTTTTTTTGATTTACTAGTTCGGATTATAAGTGGTAGCTGTTGCCTATATACATGATCATGTATTCTACGTTACCACTTTACGTTATGCTTACATATCCAGTAATTTATTTGCCTTATTTATAGAGTAAACGTAGCAGTTTGTTTCGTATTTCAGTCGAAACATATTTTAAAATGCAAACTGCTTGCTCGCTATCACTTCATGAGTTATCGGGTGGTCGAACTTCGACCATAATAAGAACCAACGAGAACAATTAAAGAAAACAGCATATATGTTTTTTTGATTTGATGTAATTATTATGCTTAATTTAAAACATATACTAGCATTCTGCACTCTTTCTCTATTTATAATATCTTATTAATATTATAAATGCGAAAGTTTGTGAGTATGGATGGATATTTGTTACTCTTTCACGCAAAAACTACTGAACGGATTTTGATGAAACTTACAGTAATATAGCTTATACATCAGAATGACATATGGGCCATAAATTTCATGTGACTGAAACCGCGAGCAGAGCTAGTTCTGTTATAATTTGACATCTGTCATTACAGTTATTAGAATTTGTTCGCAACTTAAAACTATAGATGGGACGTTCATTTTAAAAACATCACTACGAACATCGTATTACATAGAATAGAATAAAATAGAAAATTATTTATTCAAATAAACTTAATTTAAGCACTTTTGTTAATAGTCATAATATATTTTTTAATCAACCGCTCATTCGGAAAGCTGTCGCATTACAAGAAGAACGAGCAAGAAACTTGTGTGTTGCTCTTTAAAATAATCCTTGTAGTAAGTGTACATTGTGCGTTCGCGCAGCGGACTAAACAGAAGCCCTAAAAACGAATAATTTTCCCCATTTTGTAAAATTGTTCATGTACATAGGCGACACGGCTTATCATCCTGTGCACAAAATACGAATTCTTTGCTCTTCGTCTAACCGAGATTCAAAATTATTCAAGTACGTTTTATAAATTGTACGAGTAATTCGAGAGATGCCGTTAAATAGATTTAAAAAGTAATGACTCGTTACAAAATGCTGTTACTCTTTGCCAGAAATGACTTGACATTTGATATTCTTATTTATAATGTAGGTAATTTAAATGTAAAAGTAATTGTCTAAGAATTATAATTTGCATGCTTTCTGAATATGAGGCGAACATTTGTACCTAACCCTGTAAATGTTGAAGCAAATAAATTATATATCTATCTAAAAAAAACTATAAGCATTTATATCTATGTACATATCTATCTAAACTTACTAATAAATATATTTAATTAACTAGTTTACATCTAAACATAAATAATTACATGGTAAATTAAAAATAAACAATAAAAAAAATACATAAAAGTTAAATGCTAAGACTATCCCGTATCGTACCTGACTTAAAGGTTCCCATAACGCTCGCAGCATGTCCACGTTGAATTGCTAAAAACGGAACGGAACCCTAAAAGCACATTGACAGGCACAATGGCCGCACTGATGTATAGTGACGTGCGCGGACTGATTTTGATTAACTATACTCGCGGTGACGTATTGTCAAAATTTAGAATCGAGTTGGTGATTTGTTCGGAAACCCGCCATAATT
This sequence comes from Achroia grisella, assembly GCF_030625045.1. NCBI lineage: Eukaryota > Metazoa > Arthropoda > Insecta > Lepidoptera > Pyralidae > Achroia > Achroia grisella. Next base: position 1,591,319 of record NW_026712572.1, on the reverse strand, counting down.
AATCGATGTCCGAATTAAAGTATTGTATAGACAAGGGGCCTGCGTGCATTGCATTATTCGCATTTCTGTAGTTGTTACGTCATATGATTTTTTTTGTACACTACTTTATTGTTAACAATTCTGTAATGTATGTATTACAGAATTGATTGTGAATATGGATGGATGTTTGATGGACTCTTTCAAAAAGTAGTGAACTAATTTTATTGAAACTTTACAGTAATATAGCTCATACATTAGAATAACACATAGGTCATAATTTAAAAAGATATTATGTAAATTGGGCAAAATATAATGATAAATATCAAGTTTGTGTGATGCGACTAAGTTATGCCTATCAGCTACTATACTATACTATTACTAACTACTATGTTATTAATATTATAAAGTATATAAGGAAAATAAACCCCAAAATAAATGTATTGAATTTACAATACCTTCAGTATTTGTAAAAGGCATTATTCTATAGTAACATAGGCTATATACTATGTTTTATATAACAAAACTCACAAAGTTATATCGAACCAATAATAAGAAATAAAGGTGTTATAAAATTAATATATTGCAAATTAATTTACACGCGAATAAAATGCATATATTTTATGTTCATTTTATTGACCTAATTGATAATTTAACAGCTGTATTTCGTAAAGGAGCGTCATTAACCAACACCTTTGTGTAATAATTAACTCTATCGCCAGTATGTACAGTTATTACTTAATTGGATTGTTAATTAGTTGTACAGTAAGGGCTAATGTTGTCCATATTGACTATTTTTTATGTTACTATAATAGCATACGAGGTGATGGTAAGTGGCAACTAACGTCTGTTTACTCCTGTATAGCCTATAATTACACTATTATTTTTCACCCTTGAACATATCAACCAATATCCATGGAAACCCATCGTGATTAATTCATTGTAAATTCATCACAATGGGCTAAGTGACTGTCTAACTTCATGCTCATTTTATCATCTTCCATTGGTAACTCGTCATTTCATAATTTGTTAATTCATTGTGAATTCATCACTAATTTGACTTCATTCTCATCTTATCATCCTCCATCGTAACCCACCATTTCATAATTTGTTAATTCATTGTGAATTCATCACTAATCTGACTTCACGTTCATCTTATCATCCTCCATTGGTAGCCCGCCATTCCATTGTCATACATTAAAAAAAACTTCAACCGATACACAGCTTAAAAAGCAAGCTGCTTCGTGTTATAATTACGTATGAAAAATAGAGATAGGGTACCTTTGTAAATGACTTTGTTCAAAGTGTACCTAGATAAAAAAATCCGTCATACTCGTGAACGGGTGCTGATTGTGGGGACTGGTCTGTTTGGGTTACGAACACTGATTAGGTACACTTTTTGCTATTGTAATAGCATATGCTGGTGGTCACTGTATTCTCCCAAATGTGAATTTAAAAATGAATCTGTATTATTGTAACATTTATTTGAAAATAATACAAGCTGAGTTTCTTGTCAATTCTTCTCATCTCGAAATCATTCCGAACTGACGGTAGATTTGAGAGAGAGCTATCAAAAGAGTCTGTAATAGACCTACAGGAATAAAGATATTTTGAATTTGAATTATAATTTCAAAAAACTATTACTTAATTGGTTTGTTAATTAGCAGCACATTGTCCCCAGCACTAGCGGCCAACGTCGTCCATCTTGGCTGATAAGATGCGGTTAAAAATTGTACAAATAAAGTGACGCAGACAACAATGGCGGCATTTGAATTGAATTCTTTAATGCCATTGTCCACGTCTAACGTTTTTCAAACGTCCAATGAGATTGCATGCAATCTTAATTTAAGTAATGCGATGGCGTTTGAATTAACGATTCCTGATAATGTTTTGTTTTGGTATTTTTATATACGCGCTGTTAGTCAACGAGGTGAGGTTGGGACTTGATGTTTATATCCCCAGCGATCGATCCCTCGTCCAATTCAAACGGGGATCGAAATTACGCCTTAAGAGGTTCGAAACCCTAGTGGTACCCTCAGAATGAAGTTTTAACTATCATTATAGGAGCCAATAGAATATTAGCGCTGCAGATTTCTCTGTAGTTTCTAATATAGACTACGTTTCTCGCTAATTATTTAGCTATACTTATATAGGTGAAAGAAAAAATATGTAAGAAAAAAGTAAAGAAAAAGTATTTTCAGTTCAATCAATCATTACAAACAAAGAAACCATTTATTTTTTGTTTAGTTAAATATTAAATACTGTTTTATCTTTTTTTTAAATTGGTTACAATTGCACACATTATATAAACGAAGTATATGTATTATCTAATATTATAATATATTAAATAATCATATTATTTAAGAAATCCTCGACTGGATGCCCTATGTCCGTTTTAAAGCCAGAACTTTTGTGAAACCGTCGAAATATCAAGTTCTGAAATAATACTTTATCATACGTATCTCGTCAACTATTCAAATACTAGGTGTATTCTTATTTTTTTCTAGCCGTTCCCGCGACTTCGTCCGCGTGGAATTTAACTTTCGTTTTCTAAAATAAATGTAACCTAAGTTACTCCTTATTACATTAGCTACCTGCCAAAAAAAGTTCCGTCTAAATCGGTCCTACCATTCCAGAGATTAACCGAAACAAACAGACAGACAAACAGACAGAATAAAATTGTGAAAAATGTTATATTGGTGTATGAACCGTATTTATATTCATATGCATGTAGTAAAAAACGGTTATTTCAATATTACAAACAGACACTCAAATTTTATTTATATGTATAGATAAATTAAATACAGAAAGATGCCTACGTATTTTTATATTTACGCGTCTTTGGATTTGTATATGGTAAACCCTTTTAATGTAGACAAAAAATGTACAGGCATAATTCCGTTGCAAGTCTCGGCTGGTATTATTTAAGGTGCGCGGGCGCAGCTTGCGAGCACCTGCGATTTTTCCGTCGACGCCCATTACTCTTGTTAATTGCTGCGATACGTGCGTTGGAACCGAACCAATACACCGTCAGATGTAAACTAAGCGTAAGCAATCATAATAATAATCACCACTACGCTACCAAGGAACAGGACATTGTCGATATCTGGACCAAAAGTAAACTCACATTGAGGGTGACGCAGCTGGAATCTAGTGACAACCTTAGCTTCAAAGTGTTTGTGGCCCGAGTCCCAACATGCTGCCCACCTTCATGAAGGAGGACTACTGGCCGAAGGAGGTGATGTATCAGCGCTACCGTAGATTGCCGTCGACAGTGCCAATACCATAGAGACAATTTGAATTTACATTTCATTATTATTTTTATGTATGTTAGTCTATAAAGTATTTATAAAATGGGTCATGTAGCCTGAATTAAATAAATTACCCAGGACAATTCACACAGCGCCACCTAGTTCCAAAGTAAGCCAAACTTGTATTGTGAGTACTAAACAACTCGCCCATGTACTACATTTACCTTATTACTATTATATTTTCCAATGTGTGTACAATAAATAAAAATAAAGTACTTAAATAAGTCTGTTTTTATACATGTAGGAGTGTCACCATACGGACCTTGGAAGACTACCAGATTTGCTGTGCAGGGAGAGAAACACGAGTGGTGAAGGTGAGTGTTCACCCAGATCATAAGTCACTGCTCGGAGTTACCCTCTCTGCCACACGATGGACCCGACATCCGCATGGTGAATCTATAGAATGCTAAGAAGTTCGTCCTATGTAAGTATATAGAAAACACCGAAGCCAAAACAAACAATCATACTCATGACTCATGAGTACAAATGTTTGTATATTGCGAGAATCAAACTGACGACCAGTGGGGTGTGATAATATAAGGGTGGTTTATTCTTGTAATCAATCCTTATATACTTACTAAGTACATTCATCCTCACAATAACTCGCTAAACTACCGATTTATGCAACATGTAATTCCTAGATGTGAGACTGTTGTGAAAGACAAACAGTCTTGGATGATCCGCCTGCGCTAACGGTTTACGCTGGCGGGCACCATTCGATGGTAAGATGAACATGAGGGCAGGTGAACTAGCCCTCGTGACAAATTCACCGTGATGGTTCTCAGGGGAAACCGCGTGGAGTTCAACCTGGTAAATTGGTAAATTACCTGATAAAAGCGTTTTTTACGTGTACCGTTACAAAACTCAAATAGATCTTATTAGTTTCCAAAAAATAGACAGACAAACAATTTCTTATGATAATTATCCACAGTGATAGACCGACAGACGATCCTTCCCAGTTTAAAATTCCCAATTATTTACCCAATGTATTTTTCACGCCATCTATTGTCTAGTAGCCTCAACTATTTCTTGACTCGACTGTTTAACTTCTTTTAAGGATTAGTCTCTTAAAATTATGGCAATCAAACAGGTAGGTATATCTAGCTTAATTTTCTTTTATAATTAGAATAGTATAGAAACTGATGACCCACTTGATGGAATTGGTAATCGTCTATTGCATACAGGAACACTACGGATATAAGGCGTTGTCATTACTATGGAGGACAGGAGGACTAAGAGGTCAAGCCTCTTGTCTAATCTGACCATACAACCGTAACAGATTTCTTTTTTTTTTATAACACAAGAGACAAACGAGCATGTGGTTCACCTGATGATAAGTGATTACCGCCGCCCATGAGCACCCGCAACACAAGAGGAACTGCAAGTACGTTGTCGGCCCTTTAAAATAAACCTTCAAGAAAGGAATAAGCTCTTTTATTGAAGAGTTCAATATCATATCGGTTCGGAAATATCATTGCTGGAAGGTGATTCCACTATGTGGTTGTACAAGCCAAAAAGTTTCTAGAAAACCGCACTGTGGAGGACCGCCATTCATCCAGACGATCAGGATGGTATTTTAGTTTCCGGGTAGTACGGTGGTGAAACTCAGCAGCTGTCATTAATCCGAACAATTCCTCAGAACACTCCCCGTTATATATGCGATAGCATATGCACAGAGATGCAATATCTCGCCGCAGAGTCAATGGGTCGAGTCTGTCTTCGAAGCAAGCTCGTTGAAAATATCTTGTAGTTTTCGTAAATACAGTCAATTTTCACGTTGTTGTTGTATTTGTGTTAAAAGTTGGACAACTTAGAAATCAGTTGATCAATTAATCTTTTAGTCTCTTTATTTTGCTGAAAATGTAGATATCTACATAGCTAAAATATATGATATTCTACATATAAATAATATATATATAGATATATAATTTATTTCAGATTGCAGTTGCACGTTACATACAAACTGTTACTTAGCAACAATACTTATTTTAAATGTGATGGATTATACTTTTTCTACTTCAATCAATGTGCCTAATATTTTCTCCTGTACTCTGTCTATGAAAATAAATGCTTTAAATGTTAAACAATACATCTTATAAAATTCTCGTGTCACAATGTTAGTTACCATATCTACTCCTCAAAAACGGTTTGATCGATTTTTATGAAATTTTATATACATATTCAGTAGGTCTGAGAATCGGCTACTATCTATTTTTCATACCCCTAAGTAGTAAGGGATATCCACCATATAAATATATTTTTTCAACATAATATTTTATTTTATTATTATTTAGGATTGAAAAATACATACAATCCTAAATTTTCACCGTTCTAGCATCAGCCCCTATTTTTTAATAGCGATTTTAATTTATATGGCAAAACAACGTTTGCCGGGACAGCTAGTTATATAGAAAAGTGAACCAAACTTACTAAACCTATAGACTACAGAGATCGTCTGTTTATTTCTTCTAACCATCTTCACTTATAGGGCACTGGAATTAATCAATTTTATATATCGGCCATATTGCATTAAGGACTCGTTCCACGCACCGCAATCTGTCAGTGGGGGCGTTCCGACTACTGTAAGAGGGCATACATAAAAAAACGCTGTTTATTTCAACTCTGCCCGCCCAGAACAATCAATCTGGTGAAATGATACCTGATAGATGAGGCAGGCCCGTAAATTATTGGACATGTAAACTGAAGGTTTACTAAATTTATATCTTTATTAAGTGATACCCAGGCTACTCAAATGGTATTAAAAAGTAATTCTTAACTCGACTAAAATTGTTGGTATTATTAGTAATGGCGCATAGTGGCTTCTGACGTTAATTCAACAAACAGACCAATACAAACATCATACTATTGAATACAAATGTTTGTACCATGCGAGGAATCGAACCCGCGACCGTTGTAAGTAAGTCAAATACCTATAACCTTTTAAATTATAACTTACTACTAATAAATGTTTTTTTATTATGTACTAGCTGTGCCCGCGGTTTCATCCGCGTTAAAATTCAATAAAAAACATAGTCTATGCGTTATTCTGATGCATAACCTATGTAAAGTTTAATCAAAATCCGTTCAGTATTTTTGCGTAAAAGAGTAACAAACATCCATATAATGTTAATAAGATTTGACATCTTATATCTATCTATACCTATTATCTATATAGACATGCCATTATCATTGAATATTGAGCATAAAAGATTACTCCTATTATAATTGCTCATATAGGGACGGAGATATTTCTGAGTTGTTTATAAAGAATTGTGTATATAGTTATAGGATATAGCAACGTGTAGGCATCGCTCCGTTTTTAAATTAGGTAGGTACTTGGTATCTTAGGGCGACATCTAAGCGGCACGGGCACAGCAGTAAATTACCGTGAAACTGGAGCGCACCATCTCATTGTATGCAGATGGCCGACGTGCCGTCCCACCCGTCCGATTTGCATCAACTTTCGGTCTGAGAAATTTGCAAATAACATGTACCCATCTAATTATGGCTAGCATATAACTTATCCGATCTTAGATAATACCTATATGCCGCCATAATAAAAAAGTATTTTTATCTATACTAATTATAAAATAGGGGGAAAGGGGATTGTTAGTAATGTGGACTGTTGACCCTATTACCTGTTGACCCTAGCAATGTACCATATCAGGTTGACCTCCACGCGTCATCATGATAAATTCCAGGTGAATTTGTCACGATGGGCTAACTGACCCAACCTCATGCTCATCTTATCATCCTCCACTGGTGCCCCGCCAGCGTAAACCGTTAGCGCAGTCGGGTGCATCATTCCATTATTATCCACAAAAAAAATATTATAAAACTGAAGAATTTGTTTGTTTGAACGCGGTAATCTCAGGAACTACTGGTTCGTATTGAAAAAATATTTTTGTGTTGGATAGTCCATTTATCGAGGAAGGCTTTAAGCTATATAACATTACGCTACGACCAATAGGAGAGGACCTGCAATGAATAATATTGCAAAAGGTGGGAAATGAAACGCAAACGAAAGTTGCGCTGGTCAGTTTATTATGTATAATATACAAGAGCGAGAGTCTATGTGCTAGTTGATTGTACAATATTATTAAAAATAATAGAAACAATTCCAGCCTCAGCCACCCATTGTTGAAATCACAATAGTGGCCTTTATTACTCAGTCGCTCGTTAACGTCCCGACCACTGCAAAACACTAACTTTATCAGAACCCGACGTCAGATATCTACTGATCTCAAACTATATCTTTTCCGAGACACAATCGCGTTCAGTTTAAAATAAAAGGAATGATGCCAAAACTCCAAAACGCACCCTAGCCAGATGCGTATCGACGCGCAAAAAAGTAAAATTCAATTTTCGAATCCCCATGATATGACGTTTCCCGCGTTCCTTTTTCGAAATGCCCGCGAATTGTCAACCACGCATGGCATAGACAACGAGCGCATTTGAATACGACCGATTTGAATATAAAGGTCGGCATTCACGTGTTGCCACCATACATCAAGCGAGAAGGCTTTAAGTCTTTCGAGCGCTTTTCGGACACAAATAAGCGTCTTGATGTTGGACAGTATACGCATAATGTGGTCTGATTTAGCCGCGTTGCTATTTATGAAACGTATGTGTTCAAACCGCGCGCAAGTATTTCGCAGATGGGGTGCGAATGTTTTAATATCTTACTGGCCCTCAGCCTCGTTCCGTTGACGCTACGTTAAATGACATCTTTAAGTGCCGCATTAAGATAATCATTTAAAATATTTATAGCGTGTAAACGTCGATATTAAAGCAGTAGACACCCACGTCCACGACAGAGTTTGTATCGTCTGCCGCCATATTTCATTTGGCCACAATTACAACCATTAAACGGGGCGCAACTCTTTGATATAGCCTTTTTTATTTATTATAGCAAACTTATTAGGATACTGTGGCATTAATGATGACAGATGAGGCCAGGTATCTCGGCTTAATGCGTTTGTATCGGTACCAGGCCGATCGGTTCCGTTGTTGAATGAAAAAAAATAGAGTTAGGTAAATTATTTCATATAGGGACGTAAATGGGTATTCCTCTGTAGGCGGCACAGACAGAAAGTCAGAAATGAATACACGTGTTTCTGGATGAAGTAAATACACGAAAATTTACATTATAAGTAAGTACTTATAATGGATAGGTACGTATACTTATTACTTTATGTAGGTGTGTATTGACATTAATTTTTGTTTCCCAAAACATAAATAATATGAGTATCTAATGTTTAATATGACGTGATATACTTATAAAGAAATAATGTTGTGATAACTGCACTAAGTAGGTGAATATAAATATTTTACTTGTCAATGATACCAAATTATGTACCTATTCTAAAACCGCATACTTAATAGACTCGCACTAAATTGCAATTATAATTATTGCCATAGAAATGTTAAACCGTCAGTAAAAACATCATTCTGCTTTTGTATAACTGAATTTTCGTTTCAAATATGATTTATCTGAATATGTTTGTGAGAATAACATAATGGCATGATCTTATAATGGAAAAGCCATAAAAAATTTATACCATATAATCTACATATATGTAGTTACCGAAATGCTACATATATTATTGTTAACATTGGACAAATGACTCTCATTAACCGCCCAAATTTAATTATCATCGCATTATTTCTCGTCTGGGGACCCCTTCAATTCTAAGAAATCCGTTTGTTCGAACCAAAGATAATTTGTTTTCTCTTTTTTTTACTAACACAATATTAGATAAAGACAAAACTCGATACGTGACCTTTTTCGTTTCACTCCAAAAAGTCTGTAGCAGTCATAGACAAATTAGCGCAGATCGAATCTATTTAGAATTTGAATAGCGAACGCACCGAACGGAAACACGTTGTTTTTACCGCGTTTTAATTTAATTTGAATTGGGAATGTCGTCCGGCGAGGCACCCCGCCGAGTTTACAAATGGCGTCGATACATCAAGTCGATGATATCTCTTTCAATTTTTGAAAGCGCCCATGGGCAGCGAATTAATAAATGGTGGATGTTGAATAAAATTAACCCCACAAGGTGAATTACCTACCTTTATAACTGATCGAGGTAAAGTTTGTGAACATACCTACTATATACATTATTTTATAGGTTTATGATATGTACCACATAGGTAGACGTACCATTTCGTAAACAATTCCAAATCATCTAGGTTTTCGAGTTATTATCGCGTGCATATCTATGCACACTCGAAAATACATTAAGAACTCGATAGCAACATATCTATGTTGCTATCGATTTATTAACGTATTTTATGTAAGTAGGCCCATAATGCCTATATACCTACTTACGTAGCTGTAAAAAAATATCACAACTATAAGTACAGTCTTTGATAGATCAAAAGGTATTTGTGTAATTCACGTAAAATGAAAAATTTTTAGCTTCTATCTGCTTAATTTATAACTTCTGTAATATGTTACAAGTATAGAGGCACGTTAATTGTAATATTAAATAACAGTAAATATTATTACCTACAGTCAGTTTCTTTGCTGTTCCAATCAAATAATAAACTATTTTATGGATTATATATATATAATGGGGTAATAAAATTATACAAAATAACGACATTTAAATATTTTGGTGTTTTAGTCATCTGTGGTGAAAGATAAATTACCAAAATACTTACTACCAATGAGAACGTACCTTTTCTTGACGTTGGCGCTGCATAGATAGAGTAATTATGTGCCTATACATTCGCGTGCACAGACCACAAACTCTTATTAGACAGATAAGGTAAACATTTTACGCGGGAAAGTATCAAACCTGTAAATATAAATTTATTATCATTGTAAATAGTTTTTAATTGTTTGAGCAATTATATACGTTATTTATATAGAAATCATACTTTGTACTTGATATATCTCGAAGATGGATCTCAAGACTTTGTTCATTTTGGTGATCGCTGTGATTTACAGTGTTTATGGTAAGCTAGAATATTATAAATTCATAAATAGTCTTTTTACATGAATCTGGGAATTTAGACGGACGGTAGTAAGTACTTAGATGGTTTTATAAATAAAAACAACATATAAAACATTAAAAAATATATAGGTAACGTTCATAAATTATTAAAAATGAATCTGTATTTAGTATTCATGTACAAACTCAATTGAAATAAATGACGAATTTATTGTCAGTTCTTAGCTCGAAAGCACCCCGAACTTGTGATAGATTTGACATATCATGAGAGTCTGTAATAGACTTACATGAGATTTGATTTGATTATGAAATAAATAAATAATAAATTAGTATCCATTGCTTTAATATTGATAAATCTCCGGAGCCTATTATTGGCTTGTATGTAGCCATTACTATTATTGTTGTCCCTAAAATTGTCTACATATAAAGTGATCTAAGGTGCTTCTGACACTGCTGCAATATCGCCACCAATTTTATGACCATATCACATGGAGACAACTTTAAGTGCCTACATTTTCTCGGTAGGTAGTTAATAAATTATTTAATTTATGAACCACGTTCTGTGTACAGCTGCGGTGGGTATCTGTGAGCTACCAAAAGATAGCGGATCCTGCGATGACACAATCCATAGGTAATCACATTTTTTTATATACTAATTAGGTGGCAAACAAACATACGGCCCATCTGATGGTAAACGGTTACCGTAGCCGTATGGACGCCTGAAACACATGGATTGTCACGTGCGCGTTGCCGACCTTTAAGAAACGAATACAGTTGACTGTTCGTTAAAGAATCCACTCATGCATCCCATCTAGAGCAGTCTAGAGCAGTCTTTCTCATCGTGGGGCCCGTGCCTCCATGGGGGGAAATTTAATTAATAAGGGGGGCAATTCGATACTAGATTCTTTATTAAAATTATATGGAATGTGAATTTCAATTTTTCATTATATGTTTTGTAGATTTACTTACTGATACATTAACAATTTCCTAGTGATTTTATCAATGTTATTAAATTATGTATTTTATATGAGGGGCATAAGAATTTTAGAGAAGGTAACACTGATCTAGAACGCCTACACAAAAATGAATAGGTATAGATTGGGGGTTTCTTTGAAAGCGTCGTAATCCAGTGGTTACTACTAAAAAGTATTGAGTTCAAGTGTAACTAATACTGAAAAATCTTGATTTGTCAGTTTATATTTCTGGCTGTCTCTCCGGGAATGGAAGCCCCTATAACAAACCAATCAACATTACATTACTGAACCAAAAAACGCCTGATTACTTAAAATAGCAAATATGTTCTCAAACACATTAAGTAAGCATCTATTTCAGTGCTTTGCTTTCTTTTAATGTATACATATAAATAAAATTGGAGTGTCTTTTTGTAATATTGAAATAATCGTTTTTTACTACATGCATATGAATATAAATATGGTATATACACCAAAATAACATTTTTTACAATTTTAGTCTGTCAGTTCGTTCCGGCTAATCTCTGAAATGGCTAAACCGATTTTGACGGGACCTTTGTTGGCAGGTAGCTAATGTAATAAGGAGTAACTTAGGCTACTTTTATTTTAGAAAATAAAGTTAAATTCCACGCGGACGAAGTTGCGGATAGAGCTAGTGTAGAATAAATATTACGATTTATAATCTGTGTTTTTATTCTACCTTGTATACTATTGTATGTGTAGATTGGGTTTAATATTATTTATATTTTACAGTTATTACTTCGATATAAATGCAAGAAAGTGTCTACCATTTGAATGGACGGGGTGCGGAGGTAACGGCAACCAATTTTATACTATCGAAAAATGTCAATACACCTGTCGCCTCTACATGCAACTACATGTACCTATGAACAAACTTGAACTGACATCTTTATAAAATGCCTAATACCACAGATAACATAATATTACATACAGATACCCCATCCCATACAAGAAAATGGTTCCTTCCTAACTCGGGCTATTCTTCGGGCTATTTTATTTCGCCACCGGAGCCGCTAGATGTCGCTAGATCTGAAGCAGTTCGGATTACTAGTGGGTGCTTAGTAACAAAGCATGAAAATAGATGGCAGTCAATTCAGCTACATGACATCTGTTTTGCAAAGATATGTATATAATAGATATGTAGGTTACTGTATCGTGTACCTCATTAGGGACGATTCAAGATTCAATGTAAATGTGTATTATAAAACAAATATCGTTAGCCGACACTCTGCAGATATGGCTTATGTGCCAATGTATATACCTATTATGTTATGTTTATTTTACATTCCATGCCTATTTTTTTGATATGTTGTAACGCGTTCTCGCGCTATACCTTGTAGCCTGATTTTGATACGTTTATACTCGTACGTATCAAAATCGGGCTATACGTTTTTTTTATTTCAATCGTTATATGTATGAGACTGATTTTAGCTACAATTAATTTACTGGTATATACCTCATGTATTCTACGATGTACCCCTCTTTACCTAATGAGAATTCCGCTATATCTTATATTGTTGGATCGTCATAAAAATAATTAAAATAAGTTGTAAGACTATTGCGCTGCTTGCCAGGTATTCAACGACCAACTGCCGCCGGCCTCCCGTTACCCAACCGCTACCGGGGTATCCGTTGCTTAGCAACGAGCCAACAAAAATTATGTTTACCGGCGGGTGCGCCGCTATATATATATATCTACTTAGAGGTAGTGTATTACAATATATAAATTTTGTATCACAGTGTTAGTTGCCATATTTCTCCCATGATGAAAATTGATATGTATACTTGCCAGGTCTGAGGTAGGGTTGTTATCTATTTTTTATACCCCTAAGTCATAGGGGTGGCCTACCCCGAAAAAATATTTTTTTGTATTATGGACAATTTTTTTTTTATTTATAATGTTACATTGAAAATACATACACGCCTAAATTTTCACCCGTCTTTCACCAACCCCTATTTTTAATAGCGATATTCTTAAAAATATTATAAATGCTAAAGTAACTCATCTGTCTATTTGTCTCGCTTTCACAAACATTCTGAATTACTCGTATATCTTTCAATATCTTTAGCGGTATAAACCAGGTTATGTACTACTACTAGTATTGTTAGTGAGGGATAAAGTTGATGAACAAAAATAAAACAATATTCGTATTAAAAATATATTCATCTAATATTTTTGGCATTATTTTTAAGTTTCTTCCAAATACAAGGGGTCTGACATGGGGTGTTATGTACCTACATTAAAAGATAATTTTTGACATGTATGAAATGTATGAAAGAAATGTATGTATGTACCTACATTAGAAGATAATTTTTTAAATGTATGAAAGTAATGTATGCACCTACATTAAAAGATAATTTTTGAAATGTATGAAATGTATGTACCTACATTAAAATATAATTTTTGAAATGTATGAAATGTATGAAAGAAATGTATGTACCTACATAAAAAGTTCATTTTTGAAATGTATGAAATGTATGAAAGAAATGTATGTACCTACATTAAAAGATAATTTATGACATGTATGAAATGTATGAAAGAAATGTATGTACCTACATTAAAAGATAATTTTTGACATGTATGAAATGTATGAAAGAAATGTATGTACCTACATTAAAATATAATTTTTGAAATGTATGAAAGTAATGTATGTACCTACATTAAAATATAATTTTTGAAATGTATGCACCGTACAATAACAATACACGTTAAACATCATACCACAGAGTCATACGCAAGTTAAAAACAAACTGCTATGATATTAATGAGAAAGGAAAATCAACTTTATGGTATTCGAATTAGGATCGATTTCTTTTTTTTTTTCAAATACTAATTTAATCTTACCAGTTGCCAGTATTCGAAGACAACTACGATTCGTACTCGATATTTTAAATTATTATGTAATCGATTTTTCAGTACAAATGCAAATAACCAACGACACTAATAATGTACTACTATATTCCGTTCTTTGAAACGGAACACTGCTATAATACAAAATAATGAAAATTTACTGTTCACAACGACTCATTAAAAGCATCATCGAATAATGCGTAATAAAATCCTGTTATCGATTATTAAAAAAAATCGATAATACATGTATTTATTTATAATATGACAACACTTCATACATAAGTATTATTGGAAATATTATTACTTGCTTGTTCGGCTATTTTTAATTTACTTAAAAAATTTTTATATGTTTAATTTACAATAATAATATATTAAGTGCTTATTATTGGAAAATATAAAAAAGACATTTAATTAGGCCGATACAAATGACGACAATGCCATCTATGAAAGCATTTTGAAAACATTGAGCCCCATATTAGCACTGATTAAAGTGTAATTAAGTACTGGAAAATAACAAAATGAGTAAATATATGAAAATTACTTTTCTAAACGCATTATTTCATTTTAACATGTATATATAACTTTTTAAAAATTGATTAAACATTTTTGAAAACACAGTTTTGTTTTTTAAAACGTTTGCAAAACTATGAAGAATTCCATCGATACCAATCACGCCATCTATATGCAACTTTTAGCAATAATAATGGCTACTTCCTCATTGAGTGCCACTGCTAATACTAATTTTTGTAATCATAAAAATATTTTAAAAATTCATATGAATTAATATCTTAAACGATGTATATTTGTATGTAAAATATGTATAAAGCAATTAAACTAAAAAAAATAAACGTTGTTTTATGTATAACTTTCTTTTACATGAGCGTTACGATTGTTTTTTATTAGGTCATAGAAGCCTCCAGTTAGATATAAGATCTGAGCAAATAATCACTATGTTAGATTGTTGATGTGACGAAGTTTTTTGGTGACGTGACAGTCACAGCCACACTCTTTATACTTCGTGAGTAAGGGAATTTATTAAAGAACAAATGTAATTTTTATCTCCGAGACTAAACAATTTTAGTATATGTACTGCCGAAGCAAGTACCGAGACTAAACACTAAAAAACGTGTGTTAATGTCAAATTGACAAACTGTCGCTGTCATATAAAATGTCAATGTCAAAAACTTCAAATCGGACGAAGATCGACGTTATTGTTACAGCTGTATTTATTATTCACCAAATTTATTCAATCCCCACCACGAAAACCAGCTTTCACCATGGTACTCGTCTTCGTATTACCTTCAACCACTACTTTAATGTGCGATGTCGTCAGTGCAGGTCTTGTATTAATATAACTGTTCATTTGTTAGAACACGGCGATGTTCGCGAGAGTTACCTTCTATCCCACTCTCCTCTATAATGTGGTAATGGAGAAGATCACAAGTAGGAGATGGTACGATAGGATGGATGATACAGTTATCCTCGGCGCCCTACCTTTCCAGAGTATGACCAAACAGGTACCCATTTGTAGGTTATAAATTTACCACTGTATTGAACTTATTTCCAAAGTATCACAGTTCTTGTTCATAAAGTGATTAAAAAAATAAATTATGTTTATAAAATCAATTTAAATTACCATAATAAATTACCAACAGCCTTAATTACTGCTTATTCATTCATTATTTACATGCTTTTCTGAAATGTAATGTTTAAGATGCCCCCAATCTTAAACTAAGGTTAGAGGACTTCAAATATTTTTTCAGTATTTTAGGATATACCCAATAATATATTTTCGTAAGTTAATTTATATCGTAAGAAAGCTTAAGTTTTAAACCATACTGTACTAAAATACTTTATGTAAAATATAGAAAATATGTTTAATTGTTTCCTATATTGAAACATAGAATACATACATGTAGAGAATATTCAATGCTACACAATGTCTTATTCCGATTTGTGAATAACTTAAATAAAAAATCTATTTTTTTTTTAATATTTCATCATAATCATAAGCAATATGATGAAATGATATTGAGTATATTATGTTCACAAAACTATAGCATAGGTATAATATTAGATGAAATATTAGTTGTAAAAACTTTAGTGCCGCTAGCATCTAAACTATGGCATGTCTAGTTTGCCCTTTCTCTTGTTTTCACTCTGGACTGAATTATATCCTGCCACCTTTGAGCTACCTTCCTGAATACCTACCTCCCGGAAGGTAGCAGGGAAAGTTTGGACTCAGAGTGCAAGGAACCGAACCCTATGGAAATACTTGGAGGAGGCCTATGTCACATGACAGACTGTTGACATTCAGATGTGAAAAAAAAAAAAATTTAGACTATCAGGACCGCAGTTACTGCTGTAAATTTGTAATGTAATGTTAACAGTAAATAAAGGCTTTATTATTTATTTATTTATTACCTTTGAGCACTTGCAACACCGGTGAATTTGTAAGTCTGTTGCTGGCCTTTTATGAAGAAATAAGCTCTTATCTTGAAGGTTTCAGTAATATGTTGGTTCGAAAATACCAGTGCTGGAAAGTTATTCCACAAAGTTGCTGTTATACTAATTTACTCATATATCTGTTTGATTACTTCCTTAATTTTTTAATCAATAAAGGATAGTCTATTTTTACCACTTCATTGTAATATAACAACTAAATATATATATATAAAATTCTCATGTCCCAATGTTTGTTATAAGACTCCTCAGTAACCGTTTGATTGAAAACAATAAAATTTTATATGTATACTCAGCAGGTCTGAGAATAGGATGTAATCTGAATTTTCATAGTCCTGAATGATTGGGGTAGTCCGTGCCAAATTTTCTTTACTTAGGTCAAAATTTTGTTTTTTTTTTATTCATCATATCCACCATAAGACCTATATGGTACTTTTTAACCTTTCTACCATCAAATCTCTATTTATGGCAAAACAATGTCTACCAGATCAGCTAGTATAAGATTAAAATAACTAATAAATATAAATGTTTTATGATTTTGATTTGATTTGTTTTGTTTTAGTTGAAAGAAGAGGAGAATATCAAGGGAGTTGTCTCAATGAATGAAACATATGAACTCAAGATCTTTTCCAATGATGCAGAGGTAAGAATTCACCATATTTAAAAACTAGCTATAGTGGTCTAGCGGTTAACACATCATATAATAGTTGCAGGTTTGATTCTCACATATTAATAATGTTTAATTCACAATTTTATTTTATTCCGTAATATAATTGATCTTATAGCACACTGCCTTACTTCTGTTGGTCACGGGTTTGATTCCTCTCACTGTACAAACATTTGTGTTCATTTGTATGATTGCTTATATTGGTCAAGCTGTTTTCTATGTATATTATGTATGTATTTACATTTAAATATTTCTATCAGTTGTTTAGTAACTATAGTATATGTTCTGCAGGGGGAAGGGAACTGTTAGTAGTGTGAACTTATAACCCCATTGCTAGCAATGTACCATGTCAGTTTGACCTCCAAGCAGTTCCCCTGGAAACCATCATGGTAAATTGCAATTTGGCAAGATTTGCTAAATGACCTGTTTTCACGCTCATTATATCTACCTCCACTGATACCACGCCGTGTAAAACATTGCGGAGCGGGTGCATCATTCCATTATCATCCAATAAAAAATAAAAAAATATATACATAAAAAACACCCAGACCGATACAAACAATCATACTAGATAGAAAATTGTTCTGAGATATTATAATAATAATAATAATAATAATAATAATCATCTCAGGACAATTCACACAGCGCCATCTAGACCCAAGTTAAGCTAGCTAAAGCTTGTGTTATGGGTACTAGACAACTGGACAAATACATAGAATATTTTTTTTTTTTATAAATACATAAATTATACATAGAAAACATCCAGACCGATAGAAACAATCATACTCATGAATACAAATGTTTGTGCCGTGCGAGGAATCGAACCCGCGACCATCGGTCGTAAAGCGGTGTGCTAGACCGCTAGACCACCGAGGCCGTCATTATTGTTATACAGTTTAGTCTTGCTTACGTTTACGTACAAAAATGGATTGTATTACAATCGTTATAGACATTAAACTGCAGAGTAGTCCGTCTGATTGGCACTGCAACCAGTAGTTCTCAAACTTCACCTTTACATGTATATTAGTATGGATTTTATTTTAGAGATTACAGCAATTTTTTTCTTCAAAAACTACGATTTACTACACGAGCGGTGAAGGTTAATGTTGAAGTACGTCGGCCAGTAGCCCTTTAAAATTACACCCGGGAACTGCTCGGAGTTTCCCTCGCTGCCCCACAATGGACCCGGCACACGCATTGAGAATCGAGGGAATGCTAGAAAATAGAAATAGAAATAATCTTTATTCAAATAAACTCATTACAAGCACTTTTGAATAGTCATATTTTGATTCTACCACTCATTCGGAATGCAGATTCATCACAAGAAGAATGAGCAAGAAACTTGTGTGTTGCTCTTTTTAATAGATGTTTTTTTTTATATAAATAATTACAGTGTAACAAGTAAGAGGCATGCGATAATCAACATAGAAATCGCTACGCACTCATTATTAGTGTAATCAGATAATATTGTCAGTGCTATGTATTTAAAATTTTTCTACAAAAACATTATTATCGTTAACGAATTCTTCAATTTTATAGTAAGCTTTTTTGCAAAGGAAGTGTTTTATTTGACATTTAAATCTTTTTTCTGGCAGATTTATAACAGACTCTGGTATTTTATTGTAAAACCTTACGCAATTGCCATAAAACGAATTACTAACTTTAGCCAAACGACATTTAGGTAAAATCAGTTTGTTATTGTTACGTAAGCTTTTATTAGTGCAATCACTAACTCTTTTGAAACTGTCTATATTCTTCCTGGCATGCATGACATTTTCATAAATATATTGAGAAGCAACGGTGAGGATATTTGATTCCTTAAAGCACTCTCGCAAAGACTCTCTGGAACCCATGCTATAAATGGAGCGAATGGCCCTCTTTTGTAAAATAAATATTGTATTTATATTAGCTGCTTTGCCCCATAACAAAATACCATACGACCTAATGCTATGGAAATAGCTAAAGTACACAAGTTTAGCCGTTGTCACGTCTGTTAATTGTCTAATTCTTCTTACCGCATAAGCGGCAGAACTAAGTCGACTCGCCAATTTAGTAATATGAGCACCCCATTGCAACTTGGAATCTAATGTGATACCTAGAAGTGTGTGATACATAGAAATACAGTATCGTCCACAAAATTAATAGTTTATTGTCCAACATGATTTTTGAATCATACCGGCCTTACATTAGGGAAAGTAAATTTGATACATTTAGTTTTATTTGCATTTAGTAGCATATTATTAGCAGTAAACCATTTTAAAACATAAGAGAGAGCACCGTTTACCTTGTCCATATGATCAATATGTCGATTGACTTTGAATACTAATGAAGTATCATCAGCAAACAGAACTATGTCAGCTATCTTTTCTACCATATAAGGAAGATCATTTATGTAAACTAAAAATAAGAAAGGACCTAAAATAGAGCCCTGAGGAACACCCATTTTAATACTAGTTCTATTATTTAGATAGGATTTCATCATGCTTTGTGCTTCATATCTAATACCGTAATGTTCAAGTTTGAGCAAAAGTGTTTCATGTTCAACGCAATCAAATGCTTTTGAAAGATCACAAAATACACCGACTGCATCCTGAGACCTCTCCCAAGAATCAAATATATATTTAATGAAAGCTACACCGGCGTCAGTAGTAAAAGTTCGTCTCTCTCAAATATACAGCTCGGAGTGCCTAGTCCGTCTCTGCCATACGATGGACTAGGCAGCGCATGGAGAATCCATGAAATGCTAAGAAAGTAATAATAATAATAACTGAATACCTAATTGATATGGCTGTCCCTAACATACACATCCTGCAAAATACGATAGCTGAAAAAACAACAAAATATAAAGAAATGCAAACTGATATAACCCGGCTCTGGCACTTACAAAATGCAACAATGGTCCCAATCATCTTCTCAACTACAGGTGTCATACGAAAATCGTGAGAACCAGAGAGAGAGAAGCATGAAACCGTGCTAGGAATGGAACCCGCGACCATCGTACGTAAAGCAGTGTGCTAAACCACTAGACCACCGAGGTCGTCGTTTATTAGTACATTAACACAATAAAAGATCGTGTCTTTCAAATGTACTGACTTGCTTAAAATAGGCACTCTAGGTGAATCATTAAAATTGACTATTTATACATTTTAAACAATACATGCTAAAGTAACTGACTCTCTCTGACGCACACGGAAGTGTCCACAGTTTGCGCAAGTACGACAGAGACAAATTGTACAAACATACAAAATTTTGTTTGATTGTGAACTCTTTATTCAGACCAAACACGTGTTTCAATATCCGTGAAATTAATAATATAATAAATATTATTTACTTGAAAGTCTAATTAACGTTTTATTTTACCGCTAATTAATAGGACCGAGAATGCATGCGTATAAAAATAACTCAAACAGCGCCATCTAGTCCCAAGCTAAGCAGAGCTTGTGTTTTGGATACTAGACGACTGATACTTAGATACATTTTTTTATAAATACATTCATAATATACTTAGAAAACACGCATACGGATAGAAACAATCATACTCAACAATGATTGCATCGTACAAAGACTCGAACTCACGACCACCGAAAGTAAAGCGATGTGCTAAACCGCTAGACCACCGATGCCGTCAATAAGTAATAATAATAGACTATAAGCCACTCAAACCGAACCGAAAATTGTTTATTAATTATTTTTGATCTAAGTACCTACCGTATATAATTTCGTATGCATTTAGTGAAATACTGTTAATTTGAAATTACAAATAGATACTTAAATTTTACTTATATGTATTGATATGGGTCGAAATACGGGATCAAAGTTTTGTGCAGACGAAAAGTTAATTTGAAATTACAAATAGAAATTTTGAATTTTATTTACTTGTTTAGACATGGGGTGAAATACGGGATGAGTTTTGTGCAGACGAAAAGAAGACGACGCTCTAGATAACTAGTAGTAACTATTTTAGTAATTGAAATTATAAGTAGAAATTTCAATTTCATTTAATTGTGTAGATATGGGTTGAAATACGGGATCAAAGTTTTCTGCAGACGAAAAATTAATTGAAAATTACACATAAAAATTATGATTTTTATTTGTTTAGACATGGGTTGAATATGGGATGAAAGATTAGTGCAAACGAAAAGGTTAGACTACTACGCTCTCAATACCTAGTACCTATTTTAGTAATGAATAATTAAATTGCAAATAGATCATAGATACGATTTTTTCATATTGTACAAGACTTTCCTGTATAGTTAGCATAACAAACGCCTATTTCCGGCTATCTGCAGCATCTCACAGATGGTGCGCGTGTATCCTGACGGTACACGTCATATAATCATTGTGTTTACAACATTGAGTTCTGAATAGATATATTTATTATGTTAGGGACCATCCATATGGGATGTAGTGGGATCAAATAATTTATTTAATTTTATTTATTTATAAAAACTTCATGCACAAATATAAAACAAAATAAAGGTGCATATGGCGGACTTAACACCATAAGGCATTTTCACCCAGTCGACCATAGGGCAAACAGAGATTAGTGGGCGGTGCATTTAAGTAAATAATAACATGAAATAAACAATAAAAGGAGGAAGGTACAATTATAATAAAATTCATAAATTGAAATATATATATATCCAACTCTCTCTGCTTCCTTATCCCATTTATTTGGGGTCGGCGTAATATGTTTTTCTCTTCCATTCATCTCTGTTCGCATCATTAATTAATATTCATCAAGGAATAAGTTCGCAATCCACAGTCATAGTAGTGATTCACATAATATGTCACATATATGTTCATTCATAGTGCACACAATATTAGTACTACCTACAATTAGTTGATATTGTAGTAATGTGTAGGTTGGAAATAACAGCGATTTTAGATTTAACATTCTTTGTCATAATGATATATGTGTGTGTATATACACTAGTATATATAATACTATATATATATATAGTAAACTAGTAATTACTAAGTTGATTCACGAATTTAAGAAAATATATATAATTGTCGTAGGGAGAACTGGCATCTAAGACACAGGCACGGCCTAGTTTAGATGCTAGTGGCACTAATAATTTTAAACCAATAATTTATCTTACATAATATTCTAACATAATAATTATAGTTAATCTCGTTTCACGTATTTGTATATATACAATAATACTTTATTACAATGTCCGCTAAGTATCATTTCTACATCCATCTTTTATAAAACAAGTTTTTTTTTATATAATTTATTGTATTGTAACAATATTTAGATATTAGCAAGTATTGTGTGGAGTCTGTAGTTGTACTATTTACTTGTCTTTGTGCTAGCTGATGAATTCTCCATAGTCTTGTGTTCATATGACGACGAAACCTTGTGAAATAGGTATAGATACATAATACGTAAATAAATTCTATATAACATCAGTTTAAAAACCATCTATGATAACTCAATATTATAATTCACTGCAGGTGCCCGCCCACATAAAAAGTTTATGTAACGTGAATTCGTGTTAATATTATAAATAAGTACTTAGTAAACTGTTGCGTTCTAAATCATGAATAGTATTAATATGCACTTGTTCATTACCAACTACACGTGTATATAGTTTTAAATATAAGTGTATTTTTATTTTACAAATGCAAGAATATTATGTGATGCAAATTTTTGTGATAATAATAACAATATGTCTCAGGCTTCCATAGGCTTCGGTAATGATTTACCACTAGATCGTCCTTAAGCTTGTTTGCAATCATTCCGTGTCGATGGCGAGCGGTGCCATGGTAAAAGGTAGACAGTCCGTTGTATATTCGGTAGAAGACAAAGCGAAACTTGGCAGCTAAAATTCGGGAGTTCTCATAACTAAATCTACTATCTCTCTCTTTACAGTATACTTAATAGTCAACTGAGCGAGTCCTAGGACGCTCCCCTAGGACTTGGCTTATTATTTAATAAAATAGTCGGCAATACAATTACAGAAATGGCGGGAGCAAGGCGTGGAGTTCCTGCAACTGGCCACTACTGATATATTCGAAGCGCCCGACCAAGACAAGCTGTTTGAAGGAGTGAAGTTTATCAATAGGTAGGTATATACTACTATATATATATATATATCTATATATTAGTACGTGTAGCAAAAACTTTGTACCCCTTCTTACAAAAATTATGCGTAGAAAGGAGTATGAAATTTCGCACACTTATAGTTTATATAGATTAGGAATGAAGAATGCTAAGCTAATATTTTTTTAAATTAAGCAATAAAAATAATAAATCAAAAATTGCTAGCTATGTTCCATTTCAGGTAGATATGTGACATTTTATCAAAGCTATTTGAACCTTTAGACAGGTTGTTATACCAGAGTAATTACAGGAATAGAATAGAAAATCATTTATTCAAATAAACTTACATTGAAACACTTTTGAACAGTCTTCACATCTTTTTTAATCTACCGCTCATTCGGAAAACTGTCTCATCACAAGAAGAACGAGCAAGAAACTTGCGTGTTGCTCTTTTAAGTATTTTATTATTACTTTACATGTTTAAGTTTAAGTGTGTGAATACAAACCACTAATTAGCACTAATTCAATTAAATACTCAAATAGAAAAAATATTGAATATATAACCAACTGGTTAAACAATTAATAAGAGGAAATCAGTCATAGTGATTAGAGCAGACCAGTCCCTACAAGCAGCATCCGTTCACGAGTATGACGGATGAGCCAGCCATCACTGCGCTCGATCAATGACCCGGCCCACCACGCCGCCACAAGTCTAAAGGGGTATATCACAGGGTACAAAGATATGACATCTTACTGCAATAATGGCAAAATTAACGGCAATGCATGAGAAATATAACGGGCATCACATAAAGGCATAATATCCGTGAGCTGTTCTTAGAACTAGATATAGCTGTTTGGCGGTTCGAAGGCCGAAATATGGCAGTGTACTTACAGGGTATAAAGATGTCATTCTTATTAAATGGCAACGCATAAGAGGTGCTACGGGTATCACATAAATACATAAAGGTATAAAATGTGTGGGTTCTTCTCAGAACTGCCTACTATTTACTCACCCAATATTTACGGACGTCAAATTAATTGGTTACGGTTAAGGTTCTTGCCAATCGCTGGCAAGTTGACTGCCGTGCCAACTGAAGAGAGGCAGATCAACAGTGGCACCGTGTACGTACACTGTAAGGCGGGACGCACGCGGAGCGCTACCCTCGTCGGCTGTTACCTCATGATGGTGAGTCCTACTTAATGTTATATATAAAATACTCGTGTCACAATGTTAGTTACCACACTCCTCCAAAACGGATTTTTATGAAATTTTATATGTATATTCAGTTGGTCTGAGAATCGGCTACTATCTATTTTTCATACCCCTAACTGATAAGGGCTGTCCACCCCTAACTTTTTTTTTATCTTTTGGTCAAGTTTTTGTCTGCAAAATCTTCAGATTGTGTTTTATTAGTAACACACGATAGGCACCGTCTTTAACAACAAAAGAAATCTTCAAAATCGGTACACGTAGAGTTAAAATTTTCATATAGATAATAATCGTAGTTGCCAATAATTAAGGTTGCGCCAAATATATTAACTATATTGTAATGTGTTATATATATTGCAATTATGTGTTGGTGAGTTAAAAATAAATGCCAACTTAATTTTATTAAATAACTTCACAGAGGAACGGCTGGTCACCAGAGGAAGCAGTGGAGTACATGCGCAACCGACGGCCGCACATCCTGCTCCACACCAAGCAATGGGAGGCGCTACACATATTCTACAAAAGGCATATACACACGTAACGTGACCATAGACAATAACTTTAGGCAATATGTACATGACAGTTTTTATTCTGTGGATATTTAATACTTAGCAATAATAGAATATTACCAAAACGTAGATAGACGGTCATATCTCAATTTATATGAAATCTACTGCCCTTAATCGTCTCAGATTTATTTATTTATATAACTTCAATGCACGAAATACCATATGGCGGACTTAACGTCTTACGCATGTAGAATAAATGTTTTTAACAACAATTATATTTACCCATATAAAACGGCTGATACCTGTCAAACAGGGTGCGTTCAGAAATTTATTGCGTAATTAAACGTCAAAAAACCTTTGACATATTTAATTTTGAGGCGGAAGGGAATTCGCGGGGTCAGCTAGTTTTATATAAAAAACTTACACATACGTGGAGAATCGCCGCGTTATATGACAAAGCTTAATAATAGTGCTGTGTTATATGGAGAACTACCGTAATTTAAACTCTCAATTAACTTTATTAAGTTTGGGGAATGTTTATTGGGAGGTAATAATGGATTTATTACCCTTATAAACCTAGATACCTTTTGTTAGTCAGTTTCAATACATGTAAAATAAAATAAACATATTACAGTTAAAAATTTTAATTTAATTGTCTTCATGTAAGTTTCATTTTAATTACTAGTTTCGCTTTATTTTTATCTATAACATTAAACGGCAAAAGATAACTGTAGGCCCCAGTAGTGTTGTGGTTTAACATACCAGCTTACGATGATTGTGGGTTTGATTCTCGCAAGATACAAATATTTATTCATGAGTATGACACTTTTCATGTGCATATTATTATTTCACTTGCTCATTACTTATAGTGGTGTTTTAGTTTGTGACTAGATGGCGCTGTGTGAATTTTTCTAGGTTATAATAATAATACAATTATAAATTTAATAAATAAATATAATAATGACCCTGAACAACTAATTATTGAATGGTTCTGACCATGTAATAAACTTAAATATTGCATCACCCATAACAGTCTTCCAAAGTTATTGATTATTTATAATTTTATGACTCGTTGTACTTAGTTTGTCAAATTTAATATATTTATGTAATAAATATGTAAAATTAAATATAAATTATTTTACTGATATTGTTATTATTTAATTTTTTTTCTGATGATTGTCACCTAAATCCATAATATCACTGCGAGTTCATTACTTCATTCATTTTATAGCAGGAGTAAACTTTGTATAAATCGTCTGTACCTCTATCTTAGTCTTCTATCTTCCGAAAGGGGATTGTGAACTGATATTAATATTAGAATAGAATAGAAAATCATTTATTCAAATAAACTTAATTTAGGCACTTTTGAATAGTCATAACAATTTTTTTTATCTACCACTCGTTCGTAAAACTGTCTCATCACAAGAAGAACGAGCAAGAAACTTGTGTGTTGCTCTTTTAAATAATCCTTGTAAGTTTACATTTGCAAGTCGAAACGTGTGAATACAAACTACCAGCCAGCACTAATTTATTTGGGTCAAATATAAATATACAATAAGATTATATCAGTTGTAGTGATAAGAGCAGACCAGTCCCTACAAGCAGCACTCGTTCACGAGAATGACGAATGAGCCAGCCATCACTGCGCTCGACCATATTTTAGGGAGCCCAATGACCCGGCCCACCACGCCCGCCACATGTCTGGACATTTTAGTGAGCATGACTAGCATGACTAGTCATTCCACTCGACCACGTCATAGCTACTTATTGCTAGCAATGTCCCAATGGCAATGGCCCTGCTTGCGGAGGGCGCAGTAAAACTGACAGTGTCCACTTGTGACTAATGTTTCCCGCGTTTGGGTCATCACATCTTATGGTGAAGAAGGGGGAAGGCAATTGTTAGTAATGTGGATTAATAACCCCATTGCTAGCAATATACCATATTAGGTTGATCTCTTTCTTATCCCATTTATTTGTGGTAGGACTAATATGTTTTTCTCTTCTGTTCATCCCTGTTCGCAGTCATCTCGTTATTTACTGCCTTTCTTACCGTATCATCTTCCACACAGTCCATCCATCTCTTTTTCGGCCTTCCTCTGCCCTTGTAACCATCCACATTCATATATAACACTTTCCTTAAAATATTATCTTCACAATCACACGAATGTTGCCAAATAAAACAAAATTATCAACAGAAATTATTTTATTAATCTATCAATAAATAATTCGCATCAAAGATTCATTTGCTTGCGTAATCTAAATATTCTCACATCGAAATATAAAAAACTTTCGATACAACGACAGTTCCCCGTGATTTAATGTTTACAACTTATTAGCTGATATTGTCCTCGATAATGTTGCCAGATTTTTGTAATTTTTCGCTGATAAGTTAAACGTCAATTTGCAACGTATAATAAATTGTAGGAAATTTGCATAGAAAATTACATACATTCTCGCGCCACGTGGCTTTAAAAAACGCAATTTAGATTATAAATGTATACATGAGCTATTTCTGACATTATCATAAGCCTTGAAAACATAGTGCTACAACTCATTATTACGTATTAATGTATTTTATTAAATTACTGCAAAATATACATTTACATAGCTATAATTTACAATACCACAGGCAATACATTTTGTACCACTTTAGTAGTTATCAAAAATCTGGCAACAATTTGGATATTGGCCACTTTACATGGGAATGGCACATTTTTATTATGCAAATTGATAATTACAAATGAAATTACAGTAATACTATGTATAAATCGATGGGCGCCAATATCCAAATCTTACAAGCTATACTGTGTTACGTCACGATTTAATGTTAAACCGAATCTATTGTAATTACTTAAAGTGTATTTTTGAAAGTCTAATAACTGCATTTTAGTATCACAATTCCTTGTAGAAAAATTCACTTTACCGTACAATATTGATCTTAAACTTGTAGTTTTAAACCGTGACATAACAATACACTAACATGAGTTTACGCCTTGTTACTGTCAGATTTGATAGCCCATAGTTGTCTAAAGGAGTTGGCGATACCAATATCATGGCTGATGACGTAGAAGAGTCCGCCGAGTGTCGCGATAGAGATCAGGTATACAAGCCCAATGGCAATTTTGGGGATAACTGGCCCGAAGATGCTGGCGCGGACGTAATCAACAACGATCGCTTCCAGGCCCCTGAAATTTAATACTTTTTAATTCGCATATTTTTATGTATCTGGAATACCAACCTAACTGATGTAACTTTATAATTATTTCCTATGAAAGAAACTATACATTATTAATATCACCCCTAGGGAATGGGGAGAGTCAGTATTCTGAACTAATGATACCATTGCTAGAAATGTACCATGTCAGTTACACCTCCCGCGGTTCCCTCTTGAAACCGCAGTGATAAATTCCTGGTAAATTTGATACGATGGGCTAACTGACCTGAGCTCATGCCAATCTTAGCCCTACTAGTGCCACACCAGGGTATACCTTTGGCGCGTTTAATGGATGATAATGAAATAGTGCACTGCCTGCAGTATTCCATTGTCCGTTAAAATCTTTGTACAACTTTGTAGTCTCTCTCTGCCATCTTACAAAACTTTACAAAAATGGTCATTAGTAGTTTAGTAGCAATATCATACACTACCAAACTGCTTAGTTTAAGACTAGATGGCGTTGTATTACATGTCGGAGGTTCTTTATTTATAATGCGATATGAAACCTGGATGGGGGGCATCACTGCTAAACCTGAAGATGGGGGAGGATTATCTTTAGGCTTCTTCATGTTTCTCCAAATTCTCCAAAAAGCTCTACACATGCCAATATCATTGAAGATCAGGTAGAAGAGACCGCCCATGGTAACTGCCGTTATTAGGTACACCATGCCCATGGCGATTTTGGGCACCACAGGCCCGACGACCAGCACTCGGAGGTATTCCAGCACAATGGCTTCTAAACCCCTATGGATGGGAGGAACGTGGGTTGTAGGATATTTAGGTTACAGGTATTGGATTAGAATCAGGTTATTGTTATCAAGGTTGCATGTTGGAGAGGTATGAATATGGTGTGATGGAAATATATATAATAATAATCTCAGGACAATTCACACAGCGCCATCTAGACCCAAGTTAAGCTAGCTAAAGCTTGTGTTATGGGTACTAGATAACTGATACGTAGATATTTTTTTTGTAAATACATACATATTATACATAGAAAACACCCAGACCGATACAAACAATCATACTCATGAATACAAATGTTTGTGCCGTGCAAGGAATCGAACCCGACAATCGGTCGTAAAGCGGTGTGCTAGACCGCTAGACCGCTAGACCACCGAGGTCGTCCTCAACTCTTACAAGTAAACAAACAGGATATTTAGGATTGAAGATTCTTATAGTTAGCAGTGTTTTTTTTTACTATAATAGTGTCAAACAAGCATACAGAGTTTCAATTGAAGACTAATTCCCATATAGGTAGCAATGTTTTTTTTTACTACAATTGTTACGAGTATACAACCTATTTATTAATTAATTTGTTAATTAATATATAGTTTTAATGTCAAATACTGACTGATTGACATAATTGTATGAAATTATTAAAAGGCAATACAATTCTGCAAACATACATATTATTTATTAGTTAACATATAATCTCAACACAAAAAGAACCCCACCACAACAACAATGGTGGCAAACAAGCATGTAACCCTTCTGATAATAAATGGTTACCATAGCTATGAACCCCTGAAACACCAGGGATGTCATGTGCGCGTTGATGTTGGGTTAACACTTGGTACTTTACCTTAGTATCATGGTAATCTACCTTTCAACCTCGACTAATGGTAAATTTCCCATGTATGATATATTTTAAATTGAACTTAAACTAGACGACCTGACTTTGTCCTCATTATATTAACTTCTACTGGTGCCACATAAAAGATGAGAGGAAAGTTTAACTCAAAATGGTTTATTCATAAATACATTGTGATTGCTTATGCATATGCAATTTCTTATCAATATACCTACTGTCCAGTTCAGCTTTTCATCACTCCGAAAAATTTGCAACTGATTCTATTTTATTATTGGTTTAACAATAGACATGTGTAATGAAAAAGACACAAAAAGATATATAAGTGAATTATTACAGCAATTTGGTACTCACCAGAAACTATGTGCTGTAATAAGAATGGCCAGTACTGAATCAAACAGCTTGTTTGGCATGAGGAGACCGAGCGGAACCAGTGGCACTAGTAGCACAGATGTCAGCTTCTCCACTACCCATAGTTTAGAGTGGTCGTGAGCTTTCTCCTGGGAGAGTCGAACGAGGGATGTGCGGAATGAACGCACCTGGAACCGCAAAAGTTTCACTGATATCATATGTGATATATTTGAATTAAAAATATTACATCAAAGAATTACTTCAAATTATGATTTTTAATTTCATTATTATGATTTACTTCACAATATGAGATGTTTTTGACAAATATTTATTGCTGCAGAAAGTCAAGCAGTTTGAGGACACTCAAAGGTATGGTTCTCTCATAATATGATATGACAAGTGTGAATTATGATGTTCATGATACAAAAACAATAATTCTAATTTACTGCAGTGAGAATTGAAAACATATATATCTATCTTATATCTCAATAACTTAATCATATCAGCCACATATATTTTTGTTATTTTATTAAAATTTCAATGCAGGAATACACAAATAGAGGTGCACATTGCAGTCTTAACACTTGGAGGCATTTTCTCCCAGTCAACCATAAGGCAAACAGAGATTCATGTGGTCATTATCAATTATATACATATAACACATAATACTTAATATTATATGTATGTTTTATAAACATTTTATACATTTAAACAATATTTGTTTCTTTAAAAAGAAACTCTTTAAAACAACACCATGCTGAGGGCACTAAATAAGCATAGCAATGCCAGTGCCAAGCACATTCTATTCATCCACACATTACATTACATTAACATTATTTTTTTAAAATAAAATTGATTCATTAATTATCTAGCTAAAACTATTTTGGTGTCCAAAAATGTTAAAATTAATAATAAGATTATAAAAATTGCTTACAGAATTCAATATAGGCGTGCTCTTGGCCTGTGTAAGGGTGAGACTCTTGATGGGCAGTGTGCTGACAATGCTACGCTCCTTCAGTATTGGTTGTGTTGCAAAACGCATCATTTGTTGATTGAATACTGGACTTCTGCATGCTGTAACAATTGTTAAACACACATTATTCATAATTGCCTTACCTTTATCCCATTATTTGGAGTCGGCCCAGTATGTCATTCTCTTCCACTGATCTCTATCAGCTGTTATATCTGTGCATACTCTCCCTTTATTCAAATCATCTTTCACATAATCCATCTATGTTTTTTAAGGGTGTCTTCTCCCTTTCCATTCATCCACATTCATACTATACACTTTCTTTAAGACATGATTCTTGCTCCTCTGCATAACATGCCCATACCATCAAATTGTTAAACACATATGAAGTAAAACAAATATTTTACTTAGACTCTTTACAATGCATACTTCCATCATTATTCAACCAATTATTTCTACAGCTGTGATATAGCCAACCAAAAATTTCACAGAGAAGGTTTATGCATCTCCACTCTCACAAAGCAACCTTGTTCTACCATTGTTCAAGGAATTTGTATCCATTTGGAAAGAAATATCTTAGTATTCCAGGGAAGTTATATATGTAATAACTTTATAAGCCAGTCTTGTTTTGGTAATGTGTGATAACATACAGGGCTATTTTATTAAACTAACATTGCAAGTAACTAGAGTCAATTCTCTATATTTATATTAAAAATAGTAGTCAATAAAATACATTTTAAATATTAATTATTAAATACCGCATTGTATAACTGTATACCGAGAATACATAGAGAAATAATATAGGATTATTTTATATAAATTCATACAAAAAAAAATATACACACTGTAATATTATTCTAATCTTTATGAGAAAATGATTAAAAATAAATGCATCGAATATTTCAATGTTGTTTGCATATTCCAACAACAATTAGTTATGTAACATGATAATACAATTTAACATTACCTGAACTGCGAAGAAACATAGAAAATGCCATTTTGATATAGTTCTACAAGTTATAATAAATATTAACAATAAAATGTAATAGAATTAATAATTTTAAATGTTCGATATTTGATTTTATTGTAGAAGTGGAAGTTCAGTAATTGCCAAAATGTCACTAGACTGTCATTGTTTTTTTTTTATGAAGTCCGTCTGTGGAACAATTACTGTAAAAACTCTTTGAAGTCAAGTACTTAGTGTTCCAGTCAGTTACTGTCATTGAGTATATAATCACTACGTCTGTCAATGGTAGAAAATATTAAAATAAAATTTAGTAGTTTTAAAACTGTTATACACGGACACCCTAATTCCCGAATGATTTGAGAAATAATGACAATTCACTTTTTTAATGTGTTACGATTATTTTCAAATTGAATTATTGTTGTATATCAAAAATTTTAAATTAAAATAGCACAAACATAAGCGTGGAATAATATGGCGACTACGCTGGAAGACAAGTCCATTTGGGAAGATGGTGAAGAAGCGCTTAGCGAGGAAGTGCTTCGTATGCCAACAGATGAAATAATCAGTCGTACTCGACTGCTGGACAATGAAATAAAGATCATGAAGAGTGAAGTCATGAGAATCTCTCACGAGTTGCAGGCGCAGAACGAGAAAATTAAGGAGAATACAGAGAAAATCAAAGTGAACAAAACATTACCTTACTTAGTATCCAATGTTATAGAGTTACTGGACGTCGACCCTCAGGAAGAAGAAGAAGACGGGGCAGTGGTCGACCTGGACTCTCAAAGGAAGGGCAAGTGTGCAGTTATAAAGACATCAACAAGACAGACATACTTTTTGCCTGTCATTGGACTGGTAGATGCTGAGAAATTGAAGCCTGGTGACTTAGTAGGCGTAAACAAGGACTCATACTTGATTCTGGAGACACTGCCAGCAGAGTATGATGCTAGAGTGAAGGCTATGGAGGTAGATGAGCGACCAACAGAACAGTACTCTGATATTGGTGGTTTGGATAAACAAATTCAGGTTAGTATTCTATATAACCTTATTTTTGGTTACATACACAAATAGTGGCCCTATTTGGTATGACCTTTTGTAACCTATAATGCTCCTGCATAACCTGTAGTGTTAAAATGTTATTCTAAAAATAATTGTTACATATATTTATTTATAAATTGTTTTTCTTGGGTTGCCAAATTTAAAAATTCAGTCTCAAACAAAGAAATAGAATCTCATTTATTAGTCGTCTTTCTAATGTTGTACATCATCATATTTTGACCAATTTTTTTTTATCTTTTTCTTGTCTTTGTCTTTTTTTGTCTAACTTGTATGCAAATATCTTCATACTGAAGGCCAAAACTCTGTTCTTGTATCAGAATTCTCATATTGTTGATATCTTGGATCTTGGACATGTAATTTTTTTTATAATCTGACTAGTTGTATAGATAATACAAAATCATAGTTTTTTTCGTCTACATTCTGATTTTATAATTTCCAGGAATTAATTGAAGCTGTAGTTCTTCCGATGACACACAAAGAGAAATTTGTCAACTTAGGCATCCATCCGCCCAAGGGTGTGCTCTTGTATGGTCCTCCAGGTACTGGCAAGACCCTGCTGGCCAGGGCATGTGCGGCCCAAACTAAATCCACCTTCTTGAAGTTAGCCGGACCACAGCTTGTTCAAATGTTCATTGGTATGTATTCCATGCATCCCTACCTATTACTTCTTATTACTATCATTAATACTTACACTACAATTAAACCATTATTATATGACATAAAGATAATCTTATTATATTACACAACCATAACCACATATTGTGTGGTAAAGAAGTTATTTTAATGAATAAGATGAGCTGTAGATTTTTTCTTATTAAAAAATAAATTACAAATTTTTATGCCTGTCTTACTAAATCCTGAATAAACAGTCTAATTTCACCAATTATTTCATCAATGTTTTCAAACTTGTAAGATAGTTGTATTTTGAGAGATTATTATTAAGGAATGGGAATAGTCTCTGCCCCTACTATGTTGTTTTCAAAGACACCCTGTGAAATGTGGTGAATTTTCAGTTCATATACAGTTAACAAAACCTCTTTTATGGGGAAATAGGATTGTTAGTAATGGGAACTGATGACCCTATTGTTGGCAATGTATCATATCAGGTCGACCTCTACACTGTTCCCCCTGCAAACAATCTTAGTTAATTTATGGTAAATCAATTGGCTAACTCACCTGACCTTATGGTCATCTTATCACCCTCAACTTGTGTCCCGGTAGTGTATACTGATGGCATAGGCTGCGCTATTCCATTATCATCTATTAAAAAAAATGTCAGCCATACAGGTAAACAAGTAAACCTGAGTACCAACTTTTTATAGTCCACATGGAAAAATTAAGTGATCATGAAGTTATTTACGTAATAATTAAAATTACAGGTGATGGTGCTAAGCTTGTACGAGATGCCTTCGCCCTAGCCAAGGAAAAGGCCCCTGCTATAATATTCATTGATGAATTAGATGCCATTGGTACCAAGCGTTTTGACTCGGAGAAGGCTGGTGATCGTGAGGTGCAGCGTACCATGTTAGAACTGCTCAACCAGCTCGATGGCTTCAGTTCAACTGCTGATATTAAGGTATAAACTATTTAAGTAAATTTATAAACTACTATTATGATTTTGTTCTATGTAGAGTAACCAAAATCATAAAACTTATATAATTCAGTGACCTATCCTTACATGATACAGACATTTCAGTGTTGGGTAATATTATTAGTATTTATGAATGTATTTTCTTTCCTTCCTAAGTTCTTTACATTTACAAACTATTTGGTACTAAATATTACATAGCATTTAAGTAGTGTATATGTATGGTTAACATAATGAATATATAAAATCTTTGATCTGACCAAATAAATTTTGTCTTTTGTCATTCTTCATATGTTTTTGTAGTAAAAAATGTCGCTTTTCTATGTGACCACGACATATATACTATAAAGTTGACAATTTTTATTTATCTGCAAAGTCTTTACCTAAAACTTTAACATAACAAAATGTATTCAAGTATTTCTATTAGTTGTTTAGTACAAACAGTACAAGCTCTATTTAGTTTTGGACTAGATGGCGCTGTGTGAATTGTCTTATTATTATTGTCTACTTTGTCTCACTATAATTATTATCTTTACGTAACCAGGTCATTGCTGCAACAAACAGAGTGGACATCCTGGATCCTGCATTACTTAGATCAGGACGTTTGGACAGGAAAATTGAATTCCCACATCCCAATGAAGAGGCCAGAGCTAGGATTATGCAGATTCATTCACGGTATTGTACATTATAACCTAGAAATAAAAAAAATTATGTTCCCTTTTTAAATTGTATTTCAAATATCATTTATTTATTTAATTGAATGATATCCCAGAATAATAATAAATCAATTTATTGCCAACATCAGCACAGTTACACAGCTACACATTTATACATATTTAACATGATTGGCAATTTAATTGCTGGAATGATGGTTTTCATTTGTACCTACAGAAGAAGCATTAACAACATTGTCTAATCAAATTAATTAACTTCATTACCAACAATATTTTTTTTATATATATTAACACAGGAATAAACAATGTAACTGTTTGTAAAAAAAACTAAATATGTTACTTGTAAATTATACAAGATACAAAAATACAAGCTGTTGGCGTAAGCTAGTTATTTAAGAAGATAGTAAGAAAGAAATTAAGTATTGTGCAGGTGTAAGAAGAGGGGAGGTTAGGGGGGATCTAACCTCCCGTCCGCCCTAACAGTTTACGCTGGCGGGTGCATCATTCCCAGTTACATATAGCAGTGAAGATTGTTAAGATAAAAATGAGGTCAGATCAGTTAGCCCATTGTGATAAATCACCAGGAATTTATCATGATAGTCTCCAGGAAGATCTGCGACCAACCTGACTTAATACATTGCTAGCAATGGGGGTCATCAGTCCACATTAGCCGCTTTCGTGTTCCCCTTTCTATGTAGGAGTATCCATATTAGCATAGACACAAAATAACTTTTATCAATATACACAGTTTTTGTACTTTTTATTGTTTAATTAAAGGGAAATGAATGTGAGCCCTAACAATTTCCATTCTCGCTTTTACGTAAAAGTATAAACATCCATATCAGCATAGACAAGAAATGATAACTTTTATTAATATACAGAGGTTTTGTAATTATTTTTTAATTATAGGAAAATGAATGTGAGCCCAGACGTCAACTTTGAGGAGTTGTCCCGCTCGACGGATGATTTCAACGGCGCCCAGTGCAAGGCAGTATGCGTAGAGGCCGGTATGATTGCTCTTAGACGTTCGGCCACAGCTGTCACCCATGAAGACTTCATGGACGCCATACTGGAGGTGCAGGCGAAGAAGAAGGCCAACCTTAGTTACTATGCCTAGTTAAATGTCTTTTATAAACACATCTTATTATTGTAAGTTACTATCTATAAATACAGCTAATAAATGCTGGGATAAAATTTTGTTTTATTTCACTATATCGCTTATGCGATAAGACCGCCTTTTGTACCTAATAATATTCGTTGTGATTAATTTCTGGTTCAATAAAGAATAAATAAATATATTCCTCTAGGGATATTATTTTTATCTCATACCGGCAATTTAATCAGTTACGAACATTTATTTTGCTAAATTTATGCCTGGCCCAAATAGTAAATTTGTAATTTTTTAATGGATAATAGAATGGTGCACCCTTCTGCGTTAACGGTACAAGCTGGTAAGGCACCAGTCGAGGTCATGATGAAGATAAAGTCAGTTCTGTGAGCCCATGATAGTGAATTCACTTGGAATATATGTATGTATATTTATATTTGTAGCAATGAGCCAATAGTAAATTTGTATTTATTACAAACTATGTTGTTAACCTGCAAAGTTTTTTTCCCTGTGGCCTAGTCAGTTGTATGGTATACCCGATGTAGTGGAATAGTCTAGGACCTAGAACAGAACCTCTATTCTACGACTCTACCTGTAGTATTCAAAATTATTTTTATACATCATGCTACCCAAAAGTAAAAAATATATCTACCCTACTTAAATATTTTAATTAGTGAACCTACGAGGGATTTTTTTGTAATATTTACTATCAAAATTGTATACAAATTAATGAATATATACGACTATATTGGTGACAAAACACAAATTGTTAGATATTGTTTAAATTTAGCATTCGAGAACACATCTATAAAATTAGCGCAATCGCAACGCGCGTGCGTGTGCTAAATTTGAAACATGAAAATGGAGCTGTCAAAATTTCAGTGAACTTTCGGAATAAATTAGTAATAGGCCAAAAATAATCTAAAGAGTAGTAATTAGTGTAGCGATGTGAAATTATTGGTTTCAACTTAATCTTCGTCTGCGTAACATCGACGAAGAAAAACCGGCCTTAAGTCGTGAGTAGATGCCTAACCTATACAGTTTTTAAATGAATGTCACTAAAATAAATATTATTATGAATATTACCGCATAATCGTATCGATTTGCGAATGTTATTGTATGCGGTTATAAATTGTGTATCGCTTTAAGCTTCTGTGTCCGATTGCCTGCTATAAATAATAATGATTTCTTCCGCAATAATAATGTATTTATAATTGGCTACTTCCATATCTTAATACCTATTTAATCCCATTGAATTACTCATCAAGAAATAACTTTTAAGTCACCAGAAATTTAGAACAGTCGCTGTAAGTAGGCACTTAATAGTTTTTAAATGTTTTAAAGTGAATAATTTGAAGAAATTTATTTCTTATATTGTTATATATTTTTAATATTTAATTGTCACCATATGGTGAGTATAGCATTATACTCAGCTGATTTGTTTCCATTTACCGCTAAGAACAATGGACCCTGAAGGCTGTGAGCTCCAGTTTAAGATAACTTCCAGCGATATACCTAGGGTACACACAAAATGCAACCTCAACCGTCCACACACCAGGTTCAGTGTCCAACTTCACATTCTTGCTCATAAATATTGCATATATAAGTTTGAAATCCAAAACTTTGTAACTATATTCGAAATTAATAACTTTTCCAATAAGATTTATAAATAGAAATAAGGGAGGACTCTATTTTACAAATTAACAATTAAGATTTATAAAAAGAAGGAAGATGGAAGTGTATTTTCAAATTAACAATTTATGACTACTTTTTAATAGTTTATGCATACATAAGTGAGATTCAATGACTATTAGGATTAATTTCTGAACATACAGTGACATAATAACACACTATATTTACTTAATCACCACTAAAGCCTAATTTAACTATATTATTAAGGATTATTTGTATTCCATACTAATATTTGAATGTGAATAGTATTTTGTATATCTATTCATTACCTTTTTATAACTAAACAGTTTATTTTAATAAGAATTTAAGATATCTAAAAATAAATCAGAGTATGTTGTAGCGTTTGTGTATTTTGTTTCTACTCATCGAAGTATTTTTTTAAACCCAGTTCTGTAATGTGGAGATAGCGTAAAATTTATTTATTTTATGTAATACATAATATTAATGCTAGTAGTTCAAGGCCTGATCGTCTAAGAATTATAATCATACTTATAAAAGAATAAAAATTTGATATAACTTTAATTGGAATAAAAATATTTAAACAATGTTTTTTTTATTAAATGTTGCTGGGAGAAATTTGTGTATAGAGCAGTGTATCCCAACTTAACTAAAATATATGTAAGTTTTTATATCAGTTGTCTAGTACCCATAACACAAGCTCTGCTTACCGTGGGACTAGATAGCGCTGTGTAAATTGTCCACGATTATTTATTATTACTATAAAGTTTGGATTTCAACACTTATACTTTACCATACTTTACTTTATCACAATCTCAGTCCTACATTTTAAAAATTTATATTTTTTTCCTATTTTAGCTGTTTATTCTTTGTATATACAATTTTTTAACTAATTTCTAACTTTTTTATATAATGTAGTTTATTATACATTATACTATGCCAAATTGCTATATGCTTGTTTGTAGTGCTGTCTGGTTGTCTTGTTTAGTAACAGTTGCATGATGTCTATGCATGACTTTTCGTAATTTTGTTATTTATGAAATATAACGTGCAAATTATTATTTAAAATTATTTCTATGCCAATATATATTATATGGAATATATCTGTTTTTTATACCGCCAGCGCAGACGGAAACACCATTCTCCATGAATGATAATAATGTATTACTGGACAAATCTTAAAGTTCATAGTGCTGATAATATTATCTGATTGCACCAAACATAAGTGCCTAGTGGTTTCTATGTTGATTATTGCATGCCTCTTAATTGTTATTGTTTAATTATTTATTTAAAATAACATCTATTCAAAAGACCAACACACAAGATTCATGCTCAAACCACTACGCACTTAGCGTAGTGGTTTCTATGTTGATTATTGCATGCCTCTTAATTGTTATTGTTTAATTATTTATTTAAAATAACATCTATTCAAAAGACCAACACACAAGATTCATGTTCAATCTTCTTGTGATGAGTATGCGTTCCGAATGATTGCTAGATAAAAAATATGACTATTCACAAGTATCTGGACGGTAGGGAAAAAATTATAATGTGAAAAAATTTACGTTCATAAGCAGCTAAAATGTCCTACATGAATAAATTATTCGTTAATTTGAAAGTGCTCGTAATTGAGTTTATTT
The DNA here is from genome assembly GCF_030625045.1 of Achroia grisella. Lineage (NCBI taxonomy): Eukaryota > Metazoa > Arthropoda > Insecta > Lepidoptera > Pyralidae > Achroia > Achroia grisella. The sequence continues at coordinate 1,551,514 of NW_026712572.1, read as the reverse complement.
GAATAAAGTTTATTTCTGTTTCTATTACAATATTAAAAAAAACTACCTACTGTCCGTGATTGTGTGCCTGTCGACTGAATGGGACAAGTGAACCTCAGCTACAAACATCACCACTCCTTAAAAGAATACAATGGTTTTGTCATTTGTTTATTCATCACAATATTCTATGGAATAGGGTACATGCGAAAATCGTGTCACGTCTCGCTCCATCGGTTCCGTAGAGGCTATTAAGGGTCTCACACACGAACATCGTATCTACAGTTAAAATTTTAATAAGTACCACTATTTTTTAATTTCAATGACGGCCCTACTGGTTTAGAATACCGTTTTACCTCCATACTTCCAATGGTCACGAGTTCCATTCATGTTCAACCCTTTATATTCATGAGTATGATTGTTGTATTGGTCTGGGTATTGTTTATGTATTTATTATACAATACATTTACAAAAATTGTATAGATCTTGAAAAACAACATAGGCTACTTTTTATTAAGAAAATGAAATTTAAAATGGGAAATAGGGACTAAAAATTTGTATGGGGAATTAATCACTGTTCAAATCTATAAAAATAAATACAGTTGTCTGTTTGTACCTACATAATGAATAGAATTAAAATAAAAATTCTATTTATATGTTTGTTTAGTTAATTTTAAAATTTGACGTATACGTAGATATTTGTGATGGAGAAAGTCTATAATTTTCGTGCTACTTTTGTTTTGTGTTAGTTTGTTTGGTTTAGGTTATTGCTATACATATATAAGAAATAAAACTATTAATATGAACTTTGTGGTCTTCACAATCACTATGGCATCTGCCATGGTAGCGGCGCGGTACACTAGTCCCTACGGCCAGTAGTCTTCCTTCATGAAGGTACACACCATGTTGGTGGGAACCAGGATTTACGAACGCTTTGAATATAGCCGCGGATATTCTTAGTACCTAATAAGACTGAGATATCGCTGCGTTTTCTATTAACGTCTGAAAGTGTCTTAACACGGCTTACCACACGTCCGTTCACCTGCCGGCCGCTGTCAGTCGGCCGCGACCGCTGCTGACCGTACCTCGTGTGGTGCGTGATTGCGAACGCAGTTATTCGTCCCCACCGTTCAATCCCCCGTCCTTTTCAAACGGGAATCGAAATTACGACGGCCTGAGCCGAGCTTCGAATCCCTAGCTGTGCCCTTAGACTAAAATCGTATCCATCAGGCGGGATTCGGCCTCCAACCACTCCATCCTTCTGAGGGTTTGGAGTGCCATCTGCACTCGCCCAATATCCTCCGGTGAAGCTGTAAAGGCTAGCTGCGGCCAAAAGCATTAGAGTAGTCCGAAAAAAAAAATATTCGTTACGAAGGCATTATTTGCTCATAACGTGTTGTGATTCGTAGCGAGTATTGTGTGCTATATGAAGTAGCTCAACCAATATGGGAAAGATTTTCCTGTAAGTATTATATAAAAAATTAATATACATATATTTTAATATACTCATGAACAGAATATTATATTAAGTAATTAATTTATACATTTAATAATTATATTTATAACTAGTTGTCCCCGCGACTTCGTCATCGTGGAATTTAACTTTATTTATCTAAAAGAAAAAAAAAATCTAAAATAAAAGTAACCTAAGTTACTCCTTATTACATCAGCTATGCCAGAAAAAGTTCTGTCAAAATCGGTCCAGCCATTTCAGAAATTAACCAGAACAAACAGACAGACAGACTGTCAAAAATTGTAAAAAATGTTATTTTGGTGTATATACCGTATTTATATTCATATGCATGTAGTAAAAAACGGTTATTTCAATTTTACAAACAGACACTCCAATTTTGTTTATATGTATAGATAATAATGACTAGTAAACTAATTAATTAACTTGATTGCACTTAAAACTTTTGCATGTTAAATAAAACATTTGGCGGGACTTGTAAGAACTTCCAAATGTTATATAACCTTAATTATGTAGGTACCATACACCTATGTAAATAAATTATTTAATTTCAATCAATTTGACGCCCTCAGTGGTCTAGCGGTGTAGCGTACTGCTTTACTCCGATGATCGGGTTCGATTCCTCGCACGATGCAAACAGTCTATTTGTATCAGTTGTCTAGTACCCATATGGGGCACTAGACAACTAGATTACTACACGACTGATACAAATAGACTGATATATTTATTTTTAGTAAATACATACATATTATACATAGAAAACACCCAGACCGATACAAACATAATCATGAATACAAATGTTTGGACCGTGCGAGGAATCGAACCCGCAACCATCGGAAGCTCTGCTTACTGTGGGGCAGAGTTATTCATTTATTAATATTAAAGTTTAATGAAACGCGTATATACTAATATATTATGTTCTTATAATTAAGTCTATGTGTTAGGTTAAATATAGAAAGAGTCACTTTTAAGCAAACTCGTCTGCGTAGACTGTCTCCAAACATCATCATGATTTACAAGCAGTGTTTTTGCATCATGCGTTACATGATAACGTGATGTCCATTATGCTGTACATATATAGGCGACTGTTACCACTTACCATCAGATGATCCCTCAGCAATGCCATAGTGCCTCAGTGCAATTGCATTCACATTAGAGAAATTTATTCTTTAAAAATAAGTTTTTAGACGCAAAATTATATGATTTTCATATGTTATCTGTAGTTTTGCTTACAAATAATAATCTCAGAACCGTGTACACAGCGCCATCTAGACCGATCTAGAAGTTAAGCTACCTAAAGCTTGTGTTATGGGCACTACATTTTATTTAGTAAATACATACATATTATACATAGAAAACACCCAGAGCGATACAAGCAATCATAATATGAATACAAATGTTTGTGCCGTGCGAGGAATCGAATCCGCGACCATGGGAAGTAAGACGGTGTGCTACCCGCTAGACCACTGAGGCCGTCATATACTTTGGATATACCACATATGCTTTGGATGTATGTATTTTAATTTATTACTGAAAAGCATCTCCTCTATGTAAAGATTATTAGGCATGTATTTATGTATGTATGTGTATTATTATTATTATTATGTTTATTGTATATGAAGGTGTCCGCTGAAAACCAGCGTCGTGGCACCCCGTCACGACATATGCTGAGCGGAGACCTAGTTGGTACTCTAATTATTAATATAAAATGTAAATTAAATTTTAAAAATTATTTTCAGTCTACCAAATAAACAATTTTCTTTCTTTCTTTTCTTTCTATTTTTGTATATATTTATTTGTGTATGTTTTATAAAAATATTGTAATATTATTTGCATAATTTATTGTATTGTAATATTATAAGCAATAACTTATCTGCATATATACTGCACAACTCATGGTTGCCTAGTAGAAAATGCCATTAGGTGTTAAGTCCGCCATATGTACCTACAATAAAGTTATTTAGAAAAAATAATTGTAATTTACAATCACTGTGGTATAAAAGAAATTACGTACGTATTCGTAGAGGTTCCGTGTGCAGACTGCGAACTTTATATCACACCTTGTATTCCCGGAGCGTGACCACGGTTCCGTAACTTGCCATAATTACACTTTCTCTATCGCCTAATTATGCAGTGGATTTAAATTTTTACCTTATATAAACTTAAATATTATAATTAGGTATTTTAAGTGAAAATTTCTTAACCTAAATATTATATTCAAGTCTTTTAGGTAAAAATTTATTAACATAAATATTATGTTTAGGTTCTTTAGGTAGAAATTTCTTAACCTAAATATTTAAGTTTTTTTAAGTAAAAATTTCATAACCTAAATATTATAGTTAGCATGTATTTATCTATGTATGGTATTTATGTAAGGCTTTTTTAAGAAAAAAATCGTTAATTTAAACATTATATTTAGGTTTATTGGGTAAAAATTTGTTAACCTAAATATTATATTAGGTTTTTAGCTAATAAATATTTAAACTAAATATTTCATCTAGATTTTTTTCGGTAAAAATGAATTAGGTGTTAAAAATAGGCAGGGTTAATCTTAGATTCCAAAACCAAATCTGAATCCAGTATAATTCATGAGACTCAACAACTTCCCCAAATAAGTAAACTACAAAACTGAAATTATTATTTAACGCATTGTTAATATAGTTAAACTTGATGGTAAATGTTGAATGGGTTTTATTTTATTTCAATAAAATAAAATGCTTTCAACAACAAAAAAGTGTAAAAGTTGATTGTAAATTTCATTATATCGACGCGAGAATAAAAAAATCGATAGTTGTTTTTGTGACTGTTGTAATAATAAGAAAAAAGATTAGGTAAACGGAGAAAATATATTATATAGACATATTAGAATAGAATGAAGGAATTGAAGTATCAAAAAACAAGAATGTAATATAAAAGAACTATAAATTCAAATGCAAATTTAGAATATAAAACATTTCTTCATTAGCCAGTTACAACTGTGACTATGTTAAGGGCCATTTAATATAGTAAAGGTAAGTATGTTTAAGAATAATAAAATTCATATGGACCCATTAAGAAACTTCAATACTTTGACTTCATTATTGTAATGGTTCGGTTTATATAGTAGTTGTAAAATGGTAGCTTTCCAAGGTGTTTTTTAATCGATCGCTGTAGATTTTGACGCGAACAACCTTGCTTGCATTGTTACCATGCCATGCAAGTAGCATTCCATAAAATGTAATAAAAAAATACAGTCATACTTTGAAACCGGCGTCATACTCGTGTACATTTTTAAATCGCCATCTATTCGTGATAAATGACGGCCTCGGTGGTCTAGCGGTTTAGCTCAACGTGTTACTTTCCATGATCGCGGGTTCGATTCCTCGCACGGCACAACCATTTGTATTCATGAACATGTTTGTTTGTATCGGTCTGGATGTTTTCTATATTTATATATGTATGTATTTACGGAAATAAAATATTTAATATTTATTTTTATTTTTATAATATATTTATTTTCTTAAATACATACATATTATATATGTATGTATTCACGAAAATAAATATATATCGGTATTGCGGGTGTCGCGTGATAACGTGATGTCTGTAGTGATGCTGTTCATGTGTGTAGGTGACAGTTACCACTTACCATCAAGTGGGCTGTTAGCCTGTTTGCCAATCCGATAGCATAAAAAAACATGACGTTATATTTTTCACAAATAAATCTTGGGTCCGAAGATATATATAATTTTTTATTGCACTTAAATACATGTTTTGATATATTACTTAGAAATAATGTTAACAAAGGAGGATTTATCTCTAATAGAGATCTCTTCCAGTCAAAAGACAGCGTGACATAGGAAGTATTGAGTGGGTCAAATTGTATAAATAATAATCAATACATCTATACCTAATAAATAAAATTGGAGTGTCTGTTTGTAATATTGAAATAATCGGTTTTTACTACATTCATATGAATGTAAATACATAACATAACATTTTTTACAATTTTTGTCTGTCTGTCTGTCTGTCTGTTTGTTCCAGCTAATCTTTGAAATGGCTGGACCAATTTTGACGTGACTTTATTTGGCAGGTAGCTGATGTAATAAGGAGTAACTTAGGCTACTTTTATTTTAGAAAAATAAAGTTAAATTCCACGCGGACAAAGTCGCGGGTACAGCTCGTTTAATATAAATGTCATAAATAATTAAAATTAACTTAAAAATATAATGTCCAAAATCCAGATACCAATAGAATATACATAAAGATGGAATATATAAATATATATGTATATATATAAATGTAGGTATATGTATTTGCATATGGATATATGCATACCATAAAAAAATATGTTGTTAGGTTCTTGTTATAAATATAGAAAGGTCCAAAAATATATGCAGACGAAACCGCGGGCACCGTTAGTGTGTCTGTCTGTCATAATATTTACGCAATCCAACTTGCGTGCTTTCTGAAATATGATAAATATTCCGTACCATAGAGCAAGGGATTGCAACCAATAATGTTTTCCTGCAGACTTATGTTAGAATTGACCTATATTTCAAAGTAACGCGGCCCGAGTGAAGTAACACGAAGCGGTATAGTACTGGAGACAGATAGACTGCGAATATTATTTATGAATATATGAATATATATATTATTGTATTATTTATTATGACCTCACGGAAACGATTTATTAAAACCTATATCTGGAGTATAGCCTTGTATGCGTGTGAGACGTGGACATTAAATCAAAAGGAAAGAGACAAACTGGAGGCTTTTGAAATGTGGTGTTGGAGGAGGATGGAAAGAATTAGCTGGAAGGATAAAGTAAGAAACGAAGAAGTACTACACAGGGTAAAAGAAAAAAGACAAATATTGAACACCATAGAAAATAGACGAGGAAAAATGTTAGGGCACTTGATACGGCACGATGATTTCATGAAAATTATTATTGAGGGGAAAATAGAAGGAAAGAGGGGGAGGGGAAGACCAAGGAATAGCTACATCAAACAAATTGAGGACAAAATGGGAGTCGTGTCGTATCAAGAATTAAAGAGCATGATGGAAGATCGCGGAAAGTGGCAAGAGCTCCACCGACAAGAGCGTAGCTCTTAAATTATGAATGAATGAATGAATGAATTTATTATGATTCAGAAGCAATTTGGGACACTTCTCTACCATTAATAGACTAGAAAATAACTATAATATTGTAGCGAACAGTTCGGATATTGACGTGTTTTTTGGTTTCTCCAAATTCAAGTCAACCATTCAAGAACACATATTGAAACAAAAATCAAACCCGTTTCATTAACACAGTTAAAATTAAAATTTTAATATTTATACACATATAAAAAAAATAGTTATATATATATATATATATAAACTAGAATAAAATAAAAAGATGGAATACTTCTGAAAAGATATATATACTTCTGTAAACACTTGCGCATGCCGTGGCAACTAGTAAGTAATTAAGTCAACACTATATACCTGAACTTTTTGCAAGTTATAATAATTGTAACCTCATAGTGTGTCTTGTTGGTCGCTCAAATAAAAATGAATAAATATTTTTGCGAACATAAAATGAAAAATGACTTTTCATTTTGATTACACCCGGTCTGAAGTAGTAAGCTTTTTTAGCGCCATCTATGTAGTTTTTATAAATAGAACCTTAAAAACATAGTCGAATATCTTAGAAAAGTCTTCTCCATTTTTGGCTCCGATTAAAAATTTGTGTGCATCTTAGTCTACTAGTATAACAAAATATAATTGATGTAGTAAGTTTTTAGAAATAGGACTTTAAAAAGTAGCCGAATTGAGAACCTCCTCTTTTTTGGCTCTGGTTAAAAATTTATCTGCATGGTTACCTCAGTGTTCTAGTACGTATAACAAAATATATTTTGTTATACTAGCTGTTACACACCTCTTTGCCAGCGTGGAATTTAACTTTTTTTTTATTAAATGAAATAATAATTCTATAATAAAAGTAGCCTAAGCTACTCCTTATAAAATCAGCTACCTGCCAGTGGAAGTCTCATCAAAATCGATCCAATCTTTCCAGAGATTAAGAACAAACAGACAGACAAATTCTTTATTTTTTTTTATATGAATATCGTATATACTTTCATACGCATTAAGGGAAGGTTGTTATTTTGAAATTACAAGCCATTTCAGAGATTAGCCGGAACAGACAGACAGACAAAAATTGTAAGAAATGTTATTTTGGTGTATGTACCGTATTTATATTCATATGCATGTAGTAAAAAACGGTTATTTCAATATTACAAACAGACACTCCAATTTTTTTATATTATAGTATAGATTACTATCCCCCTGTATATATATATAAGTAATGTTTATAAGAAACAAGTAGGTAGAAGTCGGTTACGGTTTTCCTTGCATTTGATCAAGACATGCATTTGGGTAAAGCGCACGTAATTAAACGCTAATACCATGTTGATAGGCGACAGCGGACGAGTTTTTTTTAGTATATATATGTCATTCCGGACTAGTGTCATGGGATACGGCGGTATCCCGTAATTTCAGTAAATAATAAATAACCCTGGACAATTAACACAGCGCCATCTAGTCCCACGGTGCTTGTCTACTGCCTATAGTAGACAACTGATATAAATACTTAGATATTTTGTTTGTACATACATGCATGGAAAATACCCAGACCGATACGAACAATCATACTCATGAATATAAATGTTTGCATAGTGCGAGAAATCGAACCCATGACCACCAGAAGTAGCTGTAATAAGGAGTAATAGGCTACTTTCATTTTAGAAAAATAAAGTTAAATTCCACGCGGACGAAGTCGTGGGTACAGCTAGTCTTCTTATATGTGTCACAGTGTTAGTTACCATACTCCTCCCAAACGGCTTGATCGATTTTTATGAAATTTTATATGCATATCCAGTAGGTCTGAGAATCGGCTACTATCTAAATTTAATTTTTTTACCCCTAAATTTTTATTTTTTATTTATTAGACAAAATTTTTAGTTTCTATTTTTTTATGATGCAACATACAAAAATACATACAATCCTAAATTTTCACCCTTCTATCATCAACCCCTATTTTTTTATAGCGTTATTAATTTATATGGCAAAACAATGTTTGCGGGTCAGCTAGTATTTATATAAAATTTACCCGCTACCAGCATATACAGACAAGTGCCCACGTGCTCGTAATAACAAGCTACAGATCAATACACTCAACTGTTGCCACGGATACTCTGTTAGCAAAATATGAGCAATTACATTTTTTGGGGAGAGCGCTGGTAGTGCGGTCGACTCCCGTGGGAGGTAATGTACCCGTTTTGTAATTATAACTAGTTTTTATAACCGACTTTAAAGAAAGTAGATGCTATCAATTTGATGGTGTTTTTTTTTTAATTTGTATGATCATTAAAGTCTTTACAATTGTAATTGTTTGGTATTCTTAGAATAGAATAGAAAATCATTTATTTAAATAAACTTAATTTAAGCACTTTTGAATCGTCATATCAATTTGTTTTTTATCTACCACTCATTCGGAATTCTATTTGTAATATAGGTTTTTTTTATATTATACGTTTTTTATGAATAACTAGCTGTTCCCATGACTTTGTCCGCGTGGAATTTAACTTTATTTTTTTAAAATAAAAGTAGCCTAAGTTACTCCTTATTACATCAGCTACCTGCCAATAAAATCCCGTCAAAATCGGTCCAGCCATTTTAGAGATTAGCCGGAACAAACAGACAGACACACAAAAATTGTAAAAAATGTTATTTTGGTGTATGTACCGTATTTATATTTATGTGCATGTAGTAAAAAACGATTATTTCAATATTGCAAACAGACACACCAATTTTATTTATATGTATAGATAATGGAATGTTTTATTTAAATTATTAACCGCGTCTTAACACGAATAATTTTATGGCAAATAAAGATATTTACCTCTCTCGACGTTTCGGCTAGGTTGCACTAGACGTGGTCAGCTCGTGACCCGGTGTTAAGACCCGGTTAATAATTTAAATAATGTATATTAAACACGAAAGTTTAAAATTAACTAATGGAATGTTGCTCGTGTCTGCGCTAATAATAGCCGTAGAACCGTAGATAATTCACATAGAGCCAATGTAATCCCAAACTAAGCAGCGCTTGTGTTATGGGTACTAGACAACTGATAAATGGTTAAATACATTTTTTGCAAATGCTTACATAACATACACAGAAGAAACTCAGACCGATACAAATAATCATACTCAAGAATATAAATTGTACTGTCTGTGAATCGAACCTGTGACGAAGAAGCCGGTGTGTTAAGCCGCTAGACCATCGAGGTTTAATCTAAACAAATTAATGTTTTCATATTTTTTCTACGAAATTTACCCAAAAATGTTCTTTGTACCATATTTATATTACTAATTATATAATTATTTATAGCAAATTCTTTACTATTATATATTGTGAAATAAAATAACTTTCGACAATAAAATATCGCTATTTACTGTAATAAAAATTGGCGCAGAACAAAATGTACGTGATCAAGGTGTTTCTATTGGCACTATAAACATTTTTATTGCCACCAGACGACTAGACGACTCCATGGTTTTACTGTCGAGTTCACAGTATACTTTGTAAAAAGTCATATATGTGTCAAAGTATACTGTGAACTCGACAGTAAAACCATGGAGTCGTCTAGTAGCCAAGCAGCTTGCTTTGTAAGCTGTTTCGTTTGAAGGATGAGATTAAGCTATGAAAATACAGCTTTATATCCTTACTTTCTTACTATTATTATAAATGCGAAAGTAACTCTATCTGTCTGTTTATATCTGTCTTTCACGCCAAAACTACTGAACTGAAGAAATTTTTAATAATGTAACCAAAAAAACCCAAACAAAAAGTCGTTCTGGATTAAAAAATTACGAATTTCCATACAAACTTTCATGCCCTTAAAGGATAATATTTACAAACTTCAAATGTCATATTTATTTATATTTATTCAATAGTCTAAAAAAATAAAGGTATTATTATTGTAACTTTTATTACGTTTTCAAAGGCGAGATTATTGAAAGTCAAGGATTAGAATAGAATAGAATAGAAAATCATTTATTCAAATAAACTTAATTTAAGCACATTTGAATAGTCACACCAATTTTATTTTATTATATGTATCACAAGAAGAACGTGCAAGAATGTGTGTTATCTTTTAAATAATCCTTGTAAGTTTACATTTACAAGTCGCGTGTGAATACAAACTACCAACAAGCACTAATTTTTTGGGTCAAATATAATCATGCAATAAGATTAAATCAGTCTCTCGACCAGTCCCTACAAGCAGCACTCGTTCACGAGTATGACGAATGAGCCAGCCATCACTGCGCTCGACCATATTTTAAGATTGACCCGGCCCAACGCCGCCAATTTAAATTTTAGTGAGCATGACTACTATTCCACACGACCACGTCACAGCTTAAAATTAACTATATGGAATGTTGCTCATAAAGATGCTGCGCAATCAATAAAAGCCGCTACGCTATCATATATCAAGAAAGCAGTAGATAATTAAAATTATAACGTTGTCCGCAATAAACTTATTCTTGTATATATTCTATCATCTATAAATTCATCTACCTTATAATAGGCTTTTTTACATAACATTTGTTTAATATAAGATTTGAATTGCCTCTCTGTAACTTAATTTTATGATTTATTATTATGATTAACTTTTATATTTGATTTTATTGCGAAAAAACAATAGTACTGTTTCTACGTAACATACACACGCAAGAAACAGTGAGTGAGTTTATCTACCATCATAAAAAAATAAAAATATCAAATTATATGTTTGAACAGAGAATATAAATGTGTAAATATGTACTGTGAATCAAAAAACATATAACAATTATTAATTAAGCTTAATATAAAGTAAGTGTGTTTTAAGCGATACGGTCGCCTTCTGTTAGCATATTTATATTAGAATTTTTTGTAAATAATTTTTCTACAAATAAATGTTTTCATTATTTTATTATGACTAATTCTTCCCGCGACTTCGTACGCGTGGAATTTAACTTTGTAGCCATATTTATTATTACATAATTATATAATTATTTATAGAGATTAGCCTTAACAAATAGAGAGACAGACAAAAATTTTTAATAATGATATTTTGGTGTATGTACTATTATATATTGTGAAAAAAATAATTTCAACAATAAAACATCGCTTTTATTTACATGTATAAATGAAAAAATTGGCCAGAACAACAATCTTCTAGTAGTCTGTAATCGACCACCGGATGTGTTTGTTTTATGACATAACTCCATATATGTACAGTATAACGAATTGAAGCATTTTTTTAATTACGCAAGCCACCCACCGCACCGCGACGACATCGCCGGTTCAATGACCGAATATCTATGAATTTCACCACCACCTATGTGCGTAGGTTTTTTTTAATGATGATGAAATGGAGCACCCGCTTGATCTAACGGTACTCGCTGGGGCACCAGTGGAGGACGATAAAATGAGTATGTCAGGTTAGTTAGCCCATCGTGACAAATTCACTAGGAATTTATCACGGTTTCCAGCGGGAACCGCGTGAATGACAACCTGAAATGGTTGCTGGCAATAGGGTCATGGTGAAGTGGATTGTTAATAATGTGGACTAATGTTCCCATTGCTAGCAATGTACCATGTCAGATCGACCTCCACGCGGTTCCCCCTGGAAGCCATCGTGATAAATTCTTGGCGAATTTGTCACGATGTAATGTGACCTCATGTTCATCTTATCATAATGCCCCGCCAGCGTAAACCGTTAGCGCAGGCAAACCATTCCATTATCATATACAAAAAAAAAAATAGGGTCATGGGCCGTTTTGCATCGGTAGGGGAAGGAGATTGTTACTATGTGGATTGATAACCCCATTGCTAGCATTGTACCATGTCAGGTCGACCTCCACGCGGTTCCCCCTGGACACCATCGTGATACATTCCGGTGAATTTGTCACGATGGACTAACTTACTTGAACCTCATTTCATCTTATCATTTGGTGCCCCGCCAGCGTAAACCGTTAGAGGCGGGTGCACCATTCCATTATCATCCTTTAAAAAAAAATAGGGTCATCAGTTAAAAAAATAGTCATCAGAATTGACAATATATATTATTCCCACACACAGTTAAATTAAGTGAATTAAAAACAAAATTGGAGTTGTCGTATCAACATTTAAAGAACATGATGGAACATCGTGGGAAGTGGCAAAGAGCTAAACAAGAGTGTGGTAAGAACCACACTCTTGTTGGTGGAATGTTGGTTAAATTATGAATGTATTATGAAATTGTGTACCGGGTTTCTCTAACAATACTGGCGGCTGGCGGGGCTACCAGTGGATAAAATAATGTGGGTGAAATCAAACATCGTATTCACTCTTCAGGAGTTTATGATGATATTCATAGGGACCGCGTCGTGTACGACAGGAGAACTACTTGAGCTAAAATTATTTTTTCCAAATTTCATCACCATTGGTTGAGCTGTTTTAGACGTAATAATCATATTTATTTCTGTATCCATTGACGGCTTCGGTAGTTTAACGGTTTAGCATACTTACTTCCGGTAGTCGCGGGTTCGAACCTCCCATTGTACACATATTTGTATTCATGAGTATTGGTCTGGGTATTTTCTATGTATATACAAAAAAACATATATAATAAATAAATAATCTCAAGACAATTCACACAGCGCCATCTAGACCCAATTTAAGCTACCTGAAGCTTGTATTATGCTTGCTATATATTTATATTTATACTTGCTATATATTGCTATCATCTATAAATTCATCTACCTTATAATAGGCTTTTTTACAAACATTTGTTTAATATAAGATTTGAATTGCCTCTCTGTAACTTAATTTTATGATTTATTATTATGATTAACTTTTATATTTGATTTTATTGCGAGGAAAAACAATAGTACTGTTTCTACGTAACAGGACACACGCAATCTCCCAACAGTGAGTGAGTTTATCTACCATCATAAAAAAATAAAAATATCAAATTATATGTTTGAACCAGAGAACAAGCTGGTAAAATTAAATGTTGCAGTAAATATGTACTTAGGTACAAACAAAAAACATATAACAATTATTAATTAAGCTTAATATAAAGTAAGTGTAAGAGATTGCTTTAAGCGATACGGTCGCCTTCTGTTAGCATATTTATATTAGACTATTTTTTGTAAATAATTTTTCTATGCACAATAAAGAGTTTTATTATTTTATTATGACTAATTCTTCCCGCGACTTCGTACGCGTGGAATTTAACTTTATTTTTCTAAAATAAAAGTAGCCGAAGCTACTCGTTATTACATAAGCTAACTGCCAATAAAATCAAAATCGGTCCAACCATTTCAGAGATTAGCCGGAACAAACAGACAGACAGACAAAAATTGTAAATAATGATATTTTGGTGTATGTACCGTATTTATATTCATATGCATGTAGTAAAAAATTGTTATTTCAACATTACAAACAGACACTCCAATTTTATTTACATGTATAAATGAATAGATAATGTGGTAATAATTATAACCATAGACAATTCACACAGCGCTATCTTCTAGTAGTCTGTAATCGGTATATGTCCACCGGATGTGTTTGTTTTATGACATAACCCATCCATATATGTACAGTCACCACGAATTGAAGCCGGCTCTGTGAAATTTTAATTACGCAAGCCACCCACCGCACCGCGACGACATCGCCGGTTCAATGACCGAATATCTATGAATTTCACCACCACCTATGTGCGTAGGTTTTTTTTAATGATGATGAAATGGCGCTCCCGCTTGATCTAACGGTACTCGCTGGGGCACCAGTGGAGGACGATAAAATGTCAGGTTTAGCCCATGTCAGGTTTAGCCCATCGTGACAAATTCACTAGGAATTTATCACGGTTTCCAGCGGGAACCGCGTGAATGACAACCTGAAATGGTTGCTGGCAATAGGGTCATGGGGAAGTGGATTGTTAATAATGTGGACTAATGTACCCATTGCTAGCAATGTACCATGTCAGATCGACCTCCACGCGGTTCCCCCTGGAAGCCATCGTGATAAATTCTTGGCGAATTTGTCACGATGGACTAACTGACCTGACCTCATGTTCATCTTATCATACTCCACTGGTGCCCCGCCAGCGTAAACCGTTAGCGCAGGCAGGTGCACCATTCCATTATCATATACAAAAAAAAAATAGGGTCATGGGCCGTTTTGCATCGGTAGGGGAAGGAGATTGTTACTATGTGGATTGATAACCCCATTGCTAGCATTGTACCATGTCAGGTCGACCTCCACGCGGTTCCCCCTGGACACCATCGTGATACATTCCGGTGAATTTGTCACGATGGACTAACTGACTTGACCTCATGTTCATCTTATCATCCTCCACTGGTGCCCCGCCAGCGTAAACCGTTAGCGCAGGCGGGTGCACCATTCCATTATCATCCTTTAAAAAAAAATAGGGTCATCAGTTAAAAAAATAGTCATCAGCTCGCATTATTGACAATTCTCTTTTCCCACCAAGGCACAGTTAAATTAAGTGAATTAAAAACAAAATTGGAGTCGTGTCGTATCAACATTTAAAGAACATGATGGAACATCGTGGGAAGTGGCAAGAGCTCCACCAACAAGAGTGTGGTAAGAACCACACTCTTGTTGGTGGAATGTTGGTTAAATTATGAATGTATTATGAAATTGTGTACCGGGTTTCTCTAACAATACTGGCGGCTGGCGGGGCCCCAGTGGATAAAATAATGTGGGTGAAATCAAGTTAACACATCGTAGTTCACTCTTCAGGAGTTTATGATGATATTCATAGGGACCGCGTCGTGTACGACAGGAGAAAACTACTTGTTAGCTAAAATTATTTTTTCCAAATTTCATCACCATTGGTTGAGCTGTTTTAGACGTAATAATCATATTTATTTCTGTATCCATTGACGGCTTCGGTAGTTTAACGGTTTAGCATACTTACTTCCGGTAGTCGCGGGTTCGAATCCTCCCATTGTACACATATTTGTATTCATGAGTATTGGTCTGGGTATTTTCTATGTATATACAAAAAAAACATATATAATAAATAAATAATCTCAAGACAATTCACACAGCGCCATCTAGACCCAATTTAAGCTACCTGAAGCTTGTATTATGGGTACTAGACAACAGATACAAATACATAGGCATGTTTTTTTTTAAATACATACATATTATACATAGAAAATACCCAGACCGATACAAACAATCTTCAAATTCATTCATTAGTATATGAATACAAATGTTTGTGCCGTGCGAGGAATCGAACCCGCGACCATCGGAAGGCGGTGTGCTAAACCGCTAGACCACCGAGACCGTCAATTATGTAAGTAATTATATCAGTTGTCTAGTAGTAACACAAGTTCTGCTTAGCTTTTTTTTTTATGGATGATAATGGGATGGTGTTCCAGCCTGCGCTAACGGTTTACGCTGGCGGGGCACCAATGGAGGATGATAAGATGAGCATGAGGTCAAGTCAGTTAGCCCATCGTGACAAATTCAGCAGGAATTTATCACGATAGTTTCCAGGGGGAACCGCGTGGAGGTCAACCTGATATGGTACATTGTTAGTAATGGAGTCATGAGTCCACATTACTGACAATCCCCTTCCCCCCAGTTCTGCTTAGCTTGTGACTAGATGGCGTTGTGTGGATTGTCCAAGGTTATTATTATTATTATGAATACCACTAAGCGTAGATACGAAGTCGCGGACTTAGCTTGTTTTGTAAAATACTCGTCAATGCCACGTACAATTACGGCACTGAATAAATAATGATACATATTGATCATTACAATTCAATAATATACAGGGTCACCCATAATGTATAGGTTAGTCGAAATACAGTGTTAATTTTCAAGGAAATTAATAAAAGCTCAAGAAGTTCTTATAAATCCTTACAAATCTTACTTTTTTTTCATGATTAATAATGGAATGGTACACCCGCCTGCGCTAGCGGTTTACGCTGGCGGGGCACCAGTGGAGGATGATAAGATGAGATGAAGTCAAGTCAGTTTGCCCATCACGTTTAAATAATCAGGAGTTAACCACGATGGTTTCCAGGTGGATCCACGTGGAGGACGACCTAATATGGTACATTGCTACCATTGGACACTAGACGCCATTACTAATAATCCCATTCCCCCTACAAACATTTATTTATTCTGATGTATATTCTCTATTACTGTAAAGTTTTAACAAAATCCGTTTAGTAGTTTTTCCGTGAAAGAGTAACAAACATCCATCCATCCATCTATCAATCCATTTCTTTTTATTGAGGGGTCTGAGCTATTGTCAGCACTTGACAATAGCCTGAAGGATATTCTTAGGAGTGATGTTTATTGAGGGATCTGAGCTATTGTCAGCACTTGACAATAGCCTGAAGGATATTCTTAGGAGCGATGTTTATTGAGGGATCTGAGCTATTGTCAGCACTTGACAATAGCCTGAAGGATATTCTTAGGAGCGATGTTTATTGAGGGATCTGAGCTATTGTCAGCACTTGACAATAGCCTGAAGGATATTCTTAGGAGCGATGTTTATTGAGGGATCTGAGCTATTGTCAGCACTTGACAATAGCCTGAAGGATATTCTTAGGAGTGATGTTTATTGAGCGGTATGAGCTATTGTCAGCACTTGACAATAGCCTGAAGGATATTCTTAGGAGTGATGTTTATTGAGCGGTATGAGCTATTGTCAGCACTTGACAATAGCCTGAAGGATATTCTTAGGAGCGATGTTTATTGAGCGGTATGAGCTATTGTCAGCACCTGACAATAGCCTGAGGGATATTCTTAGGAGCGACGTTTATTGAGCGGTATGAGCTATTGTCAGCACTTGACAATAGCCTGAAGGATATTCTTAGAAGCGATGGTTTTTATCTCTTCAGGATAGAGTATATACTTTCCAAAAACCGATACAAACACTCATAATAACTTCCAAGGTAGGTACAAATTACTCGCTGCCAGTTTTTACGTACATACACTATTTCTAAGTATACCTTTCAATGCCAAGTACGATTACGACACTGAATAAATAATGATATATTGATCAGTACAATCCCAAAATGACATGATGTAACAATAAAATAAGTGATGGCTGTCTGTAAATCTTAATCTTACTGATATTATAAACTTTTTTTCGGACTACTCTAATGCTGTTGGCTTTACAGCTTCACCGGACGATAGGGGGCGAGTGCAGATGGCACTCCAAACCAAAGGGAGGACTTATGGAGCGGCTGAAGGCCAACTCTCGCCTGATAGATACAACTTTAGTCTGAATGCACCGCTAGGGGTTTGAACCTCGGCTCAGACCGTAATTTCGATCCCCATTTTTATGTTCTTTATGTGTATTATATATATATTTCTGACGACCTCGGTGGTCTAGCGGTCTAGCACTACGCTTTACGACCGATGGTCGCGGGTTAGATTTAAAAAAAAATCGCACAAAAGGCAAAACATTTGTATTCATGAGTATGATTGTTTGTATCGGTCTGGGTATTTTCTATGTACAATATGTATGTATTTACATAGTTAAAGCACTAAAACTAAACAAAAAAATGGTATCTATGTATATATGTATCAGTTGTCTAGTACCCATAACACAAGTTTTAGCTATTATAACTATTCAAAAGTGCTTAGCTTAACTTGAATAAAGGTTAGATTAAGTGTTGACAAAGTGATTTTTTTAAGTGCTGTGTGAATTGTAATGACTCAGGACAATGAGATTATTATTATTATATTATTATTATATTATATATAATACACATAAAGAACATCAAATATGTATATTAAAAATTTACAAAAATATATATTTCTTAGAGGATAATATTTTAAGAAAGATGTTACAAATGAATGTGGATGGTTATAAGGGCAGAGGAAGGCCAAAAAAGAGATGGATGGACTGTGTGAAAGATGATATGGTAAGAAAGGAAGTAAATAACGCGATGACTGCGAACAGGGATGAATGGAAGCGAAAAACATATTACGCCGACCCCAAATAAATGGGATAAGGAAGAAGCAGATGATGATATATTTCTTAGTATTTGTATCTGCTGTCTAGTACCCATAACACAAAATCTGTTTAGCTTTGGACGAGATGGCGCTGTGTAAATTGTCCTGGCCTATTATTAATCCTCACCAATATTATAAATGCGAAAGTAGGTCTGTCTGTCTGTCGTGCTATCACGCCAAAACTACTGGACGGATTTTATTGAAATTTAGTACATAATAGTTTGGTAGACAGACTAAACTCCAGACCCTGAGAAATGACATAGGCTAATTTTTAATGCGAAATAAGGGTTGTAAGGAGATGAAAGGTTCTATGGAAGTATCGTCATTTTTAAAGCTAGTAAATTTTTATCCTGTAAGTTTGTAAAATTTTTACCCTTAAGGTAGTAAAATTAAATAGAGAATGAAAGTTCGTATGGAAATTCGTTATTTTTGAAGCCAGAACGATATCAGACATGCCTTATTTGTATGTCACTATTCCACGCGGACGAAGTCGCATGCACAACTAGTATTAGCATTATTATTATTATTATTATTACTAGTATTATTTAGTATACTCGTGAACGAGTGCTGCTTGTAGGGACTGGTCTGCTCTTATCACTACGACTGATTTATTCTTCTTGTGTTTTTATATTTGAGCCTATAATAAATAAATTAGTGCTGGTTGGTAGTTTGTATTCACACGTACGACTTGTAAAATGTGATTTTACAAGGATTGTTTAAAAGAGCAACACACAAGTTTCTTGCTTATTCTTCTTGTGATGAGACAGCTTTCCGAATAAGCGGTAGATTTAAAAAAAAATGTTGACTATTCAAAAGTGCTTAAATTAAGTTTATTTGAATAAATAATTTTCTATTCTATTCTATTCTATTCTATAAGAGGTGAAAACGGTCTCATAAAGACAATCCGATTGACAGAAAAAACAAATTCGTTGTGACAGACGAACGCACACTGTCGCATCATACATGTTCCGTTTTACTTTGTATAGTTAAAGCACTAAAACTAAACAAACAATATGGCATGGTGTTTGTATGGTTAATAAACGCATGTAGATTATGAAAGAGGCCGTGACACCGATGTCTAGGAGCACCCGGCTGGCAAATGAAGCGTGAAGGATTATATTTTGTGATAGTTATAGTCTATTTACTGTAAGTTACTCAAGTTGGTTGTGTATTTAGTGTTTTGACTCTAATGCATTACTACTTAGTTTTGACATAAGAATGTAAAGTTAGAGTTTTTTAAAAGTGCAACACTTAAGATTCTTTATCATTCTTCTTCTGATGAAATAGATTTCCGAATGAGTGGTATATTTAATAAAGACTATTATAACTATTCAAAAGTGCTTAAATCTAAGTTTATTTGAATAAAGAATTTTCTATTCTATTTTATTCTACTGTGAATTTTTTAAGTGTTGACAAAGTGATTTTTTTAAGTGTTGACAAATATTTGGCGAGTGACCTAACAAGTCACAATAGGTCAGGTTTGTCAGGTTTGGTTTTTACTGGCTTCAATTTAGAATTTCTAGAAAAATAATGACTCAGGACAATTTACCATCTAGTCTGAAGCTAGGCTGAGAAAAAACGGATAAAAATATACATTTTTAAAGTTTATAAGTTGTTAACTATATTAATATAGATAGATATCCGAATTAAAAGAATAAATATATATGATCGGCGTCGGTGGCTTAGAGGTTTAACACACCGTCTTCCGATGCTTACGGGTTCGATTCCGCGCACGCCACAAACATTTGTATTCATGCTTATGATGGTAACGGTCTGGGTATTTTATATGTATGTATTTACGACAAAAAATATATTTATGTATTTGTATCAGTTATACCTCTATCTAGTACCCATATCACAAGCTTTTGCTTATTTAACTGGGGTCTAGATGGCGTTGTGTGAATTGTCCTAATATTATTAAATAAATATAATATAATAACTGTAATGATATAGTACAATATAAAGTGGTGTATAGAAGAACATATGGTAACGCTGCGATCGCCATATTCCTTACATGGCAAACGCAGCGTTACCATATTGCCTGTGGTTGGGCACCATATGTTGACCAGCGTGTGGTAATATTGAATGCACTACTGCAAGGTCACTCGTTATATTGATTTGTTTACAAACTACTTTAGTTCGTCGTAGTTTAATAATTTAATTTTCAATTCTGTTTGCATTATAAAAATAAATAAATTATGTTGTACAATTCACGCAACCTCATCTAGTTTGAAAGTAAGTCGAACGGTTAATAGACATTGTTAGGTATGCTTACTTCTTGCGATAAGACCGCCTTTTGTACATCCATATCTCTTTTCTGTATAATTCTGAATAATTATAAATCAACTAGCTGTCCAGGCAAACGTTGTTTTGCCTTAATTAAAAAAAAATTAGGGTTGGACTACCCCTAACATTTAGGGGGATGAAAAATAGATGTTGGCCGATTCTCAGACCTACTCAATACGCTCACAAAATTTCATGAGAATCGGTCAAGCCGTTTCGGAGGAGTATGGGAACGAAAACTGTGACACGAGAATTTTATATATAAGATTAATACTTTTTTTTTATTAATTGATAGTTCAATTCAGTATCATGTTTTTACTATAGAAAAGAAAAAATACCGCATTAAGTTTTCTTTTTTCTTAACATACGTACCTACATACCTACTGAATGTAGGTATAATAGTAAAAGACAAATCAATAGAAACGGATATCCGTTTACGTTTACAAATGTTTGTTTACTGAACAGAGGTTTGAAAAAATATATGTATTAATTGACTATTAAATATAATATATAAAATCAAAATATCTTTATTCACGTAGGTCTATTACAGACTCTTATGATATGTCAAATCTACGGTCAGTTGGAGTGCTTTTGAGCTAAAAAGATATGACCAGAAACTCTGCTCTTATTTTAATCAAATTGGCTTGTACATGACTACAGAAATATAGATTCGTTTTTATATTATTATATATTTTTGCAACTAATTCTCTAGAAAGATGTTTTGAAATAATTGTTCCAAATTAATTACATGTTAATTATTTAATTGTATTTTATGTTTGCCCGTCTATGGTAGGAATGATTGCATGCCGTTTTCTGTTGCTTGAAAATGCCTAAAAAATGTTTATAGACCTTTTCATTATATATTTTTTATTGTTGACATCTTCCATTAGCCTGCAGAAAAATTTCAATAAGTTTTAGATCACATTAGTCCAGTTTCAATTTAAACGATTACTTGCTTTTGAATCGAACTTTTAAGAATTTCTACTAAAATTGTGATTTCATTTTCAGTCCACATGTATCAACAGAAACTTCAAATCCGTCTACATCAGGCCTTCAAACTATTGACCCGGCAGACAGGGACAGCATGAGAAAAAATGAAGAGGACACAAGCAATGAAAAAGAAAATGAAGGGTCCCTCTCCGACTGGATATCTGGAGGGCCGATCGGCTCGAAGGGAGCTGTTCTCGTCTTCAGATCATGTGTCCTAGCGTCCAGATCTCCATCCATGGAATCCACTACGAAAACCATAGGCAATAATACTGGTACAACGATATTATTAAACAAAGCCAAGAATATGGCGAAAAGACTGGTAGCTGAGCCCCATTCCTTTAGTGTAAGACCAAAAACAATAATGCATGATGTTATGGAAACATTTGGTACTAGTAATAAGTTCTCAGGACAGGCTTATGTCGTCCGACATGTTAGTGAAACAGATATACCAGAGACAATATCTGTTGAGGAGCAAGGCCATGAGCCGGTTGAACATAAGAGAGATATTGAAGATGTACTCAATGATCTCAACAAGATCACTTTAAAGAAACACCTCAATATAGAAAATACGACAGCCAATATAAAACCACCCGAGGAGCCCCCTCCTCTTACCAAAGGTAAAGTTCTGAAACATGACTACAACTAATATATATTTTATTTAATTAGATGTTATTTAGCTAAAGTCCATTTCATTACTTACTGGATTTATATTCTTTTATTTAATTCCACTATCTTAGCATTTGTGAGACTACAAATATTCAGTGCGGAAATCTGACCATCGCTACTGGAAGCTTTGCAACCTTCTCTATCAGTGATCAAATTCCGACCATTATTGAACATATTGCGCTTTTAAACGAGGCATCATCACACAATGAATAGTTATATAGACGTTATATATACGTTTTAATATAACTAGCAACCAAACTATGAATCAACTAAGTGTGTCTCCACATGTCCTGGTAGCGGAATTAAACAAAATAATATAAATTCATTAAGCAACAGCTAGTATGTACACTTTATTAAAGGAATGGAATAACAAATAATTGACGGTCCACACAATGGTAAGTGGAAACCGTTGCTAATATACATGAACAGCACCGCATAGTTATATAATACGAGTGGTACCTATTATTTCAAGGCACTCCTGCGGACTAAGGTGTCATGCCTGTAATTTTTGAAACTTACGAAGGTATAAAAATTACAACTGTAATTTTCTTATCTTACGTTCAATTTATTTCCGTCGATCGTAACACATCTTTCAAAGCAAGCTGCTTGATGACTGAAATAAAGAGAGAAGTCTACATCAGTATTGCTACGTATATCCCAAATTTCTTGACGTTGCGAAACAAACACACTTTCGTATTTATAATATTAGTTAGTATCAACACAAATAATATATTGAGGTACCGATAGAGATAATATGCGAGTACAATTCCTTTTCAGACACAAAAGAAGATAAGAAAGCTAAAAAGAATAAATGTAAGAGTAAAAGAAAGAATCCCCAGATGCATCGCGTGCCGTCGTCGCAGTTTGACAGCGACGACTCTGAACATATGCTTGTGAAGGAAGTCGATAGTATTAAGGTAAGTTTTATATATTAGTAATGCAAGTATATTTGGCGGACTTAACACATGTGGTATTTTCTACGTAAATATGTTTTTATTTACCCAAGATTACTGTTCCACGCGAAGTCGCGGGAACAGCTAGTCTAGTATAAATAATAGGAATTACAATTTCCTTACATTTCTAACAATCATATTCTATCTATCTATCTAAAACACCGCAGGTCCTGGACAGCAACCACATGCCGGCCCGTGTACTGAAGATCACGTACAAGCTCGTGAATACGGAAACTAAGCTCCTACACAGGCTGCTGCAGGCTCATGGTCTCCAGGAGGCGATCCCTGATGCCAAAGACTTTAACCTTCTATGGGCTGGTCTGCATCCAAAGCCTGACGTCTTGAGGTCGCTCTCCCCATACCAGAGGGTGAATCATTTTCCTAGGTAAGTAGCTGTGCCCGCGGTTTCACCTGAAATTTATAGCCTATGCGTTATTCAGATGTATCCAATATAAGCTATATTATTGTAAAGTTTCATTAAAATTCGTTTAGTATTTTTTGCGTGAAAGATTAACAAACATCCGTCCATACACACACTTTTGTAATATTAGTAAGATTTTAATTACTAACCGACCCAGCAAGTGTTGTTTTATATATATTAATATCGCTATTAAAAAATATGGGTTTGGTAGAAGGGTGAAAGTTTAGAGTTGTATGTATTTTTTATTGTAGAATCATAAAATATACATATAATATTTAATAATAATCCAAACAGCGAAATCAAGGCCCAAGAAACAGCTTATATTATGGGTTTTATTTATTAACAAATATAAATGACTAAATACTACTTTATTTTTGTATGTACACAACCACAAACCAATACGAATAATCTCACTCATGAGGAGAGGAATCGAAGCCGTGACCACCGGCAGCTAAGCGATGCGTAAACAGCTAGATCTAGGCCGTCAAAAATATACAACACACTCGATTACTTCTTATCACATCATACCGCAGGCAAAACTAGTTAACCTTTAGTAAGTCATGCTAACTAAAATGTCCGTGTGTGTGTGTGGCGGCGTGATGGTTGGCTCAACCATTATAGTCGTGAATGAGTCCTGCTTGTAAGGGGGAAAGGGGATTGTTAGTAATGTGGACTGTTGACCCCATTGCTAGCAATGTACCATGTCAGGTCGACTCATCTGCTTCCTGGTGAATTTATCACGATGGGCTATGCTCATCTTATCATCCTCCACTGGTGCCCCGCCAGCGTAGACCGTTAGCGCAGGCGGGTGCACCATTCCATTATCATCCAGAAAAAAAAAAAAAGTCCTGCTTGTAGGGACTCGTCTGCTCTAATCACTACGACTGATTTACTCTTATTATTTAATACTTTAACGCTTATAAATTAGTGGTAGTTTTTATTCACACATTTCGACTCAATAATGTAGAGTAACAGAGGTAGGAAAGTAAAAGAGGACCACGCACGTTTATTATTCGTTCTTTTTGTGATGAGACAGCGTTGGAGCGGTAGATTAATTCAAAAGAGCTTAAATTAAGTTTATTTTCAATAAAGGATATTCTGTTCTGTTCTATTCTATCCTAACCAACATAATTCTGCAGATCATACGAGCTAACTCGCAAAGACAAACTGTTCAAGAACATTGAGAAGATGCAGTACTTCCGAGGGTTGAAGCACTTCGATTTCATACCGACGACGTTTCTGATGCCCGCCGAGTACAAGGAGCTGTGTTCCACCCACTACAGGACGAAGGGCCCGTGGATAGTGAAGCCGGCTGCTTCTAGCAGGGGCAGGGGGATCTATATTGTCAATACGGTGAGCAAATATCTTTACGTTATAATTATTCTCTTCTCTGTCTTCCTCTTCTTTTCTCACCCATCCTCTCTTTTTCTCTCTCTCAAAAATAATTTATTCATGTAGAACATTTTAGCCGCTTATGAATTTACCACGATGAGCTAACTGATCTGACCTCATCTTGTCATCCTCCACTGGTGCCCCGCCAGCGTAAACCGTTAGCGCAGGCGGGTGCACCATATATCTTTACGTTATAATTATTCTCTTCTCTGTCTTCCTCTTCTTTTCTCACCCATCCTCTCTTTTTCTCTCTCTCAAAACTCAAAAATAATTTATTCATGTAGGACATTTTAACCGCTTATGAATTTACCACAATGAGCTAACTGACCTGACCTCATCTTGTCATCCTCCACTGGTGCCCCGCCAGCGTAAACCGTTAGCGCAGGCGGGTGCACCATTCCATTATCATCCATAAACAATACAGCCCTCTTCCCATCTTTAAGATTAAGGTCCGCACATTAAAGGTATTTTTTTTTTATTTTCAGCCCGAGCAAATACCCAAAGGCGAGAATGTAGTGGTAGCGAAGTATATTGACAAGCCCCTCCTAATAGGGGGCCATAAGTGTGACCTTCGGCTGTACGTGTGCGTCACATCTATAGACCCCCTACTCATATATCTCTACGAAGAGGGTCTGGTCCGATTCGCCACAGTCAAATACGATAAGACCAACAAGAATTTGTGGAACCCGTGCATGCATCTGTGTAACTACAGCATCAATAAATACCACACAGATTATATCAAGTGAGTCGATACGGTTAATATTTTGTCATGTATAAATAATAATAAAATAAGAGAAGTAACACAGCCCCTAGCTAAACAGCGTGTTTGGGGGTATTAAACAACTGATACAAATAAATGAAATAAAAAAAAGAACCCTAGACAATTAACACAGCCATCTAGCCCCACGGTAAGCAGAGCTTGTGTTATGTGTATACATACGTAATCTACATAGAAAATATCTAGACCGATACAAACAATCATATTCATGAATACACATGTTTGTACTGTGCGAGGAATCGAACCTGCAACCATTCGAAGTGAAGCGGTGTGCTAGACCCCAGACCACCGAGGCCGTCAATACTTAATATGTATCACGAATTATTATTATATTTTGATGGCCTCGGATTTTTAGGACACTAGTTTTTTAACATAATTCTTTTGGGTTTGATTACAAACACAACAATTATTACACACAGTAAGTTTTTCTAATGTGACATTAAAATACATACACCCGAAATTTTCACCCTTCTACCATCAACCCCTAGTTTAAAAAAGTATATATATATAAATAACGTTTGCGGGGCAGCTAGTCTTTAGTCTTACAGCTTTTTGACTAGTGTTGGAATGACATCTGTAGATGAGATAATAATTGGGAGAGTTTTCACTGTTCCTACCTGCCCTACCCATTTTTAGTTCTATAGATTAGATCAATATATTTAGCATTTTTTCTGTATTATTGTTACTTATATGTAAAAATTAATAATAATTTCCTTAAACCATTAGATGTGATGACCCAAACGCGGGTAATATCGGCCACAAGTGGACGCTGTCAGCTTTACTGCGCCACCTCCGCAAGCAGGGCCGGAACACCACCGCGCTGATGGCCGCCATTGAGGACCTGGTCGTCAAGTCTATACTGTCCTCGGCGCAGACCATAACGGCTGCCGCCAGGGTGTTCGTGCCCAATTTCTTCAACTGTTTCGGTGAGCTGTTCTTATGTTTATTTTGTCTCAGATAAGAGATAGCTTTTTGTCCTCATGATACAATTTATCTTATTTGTTTTCAACAATCTGCACTAGTCGTGACCACCGGTTTTGTCTGCTTGTTTTGAGATAAGAGATAGCCTGTATTTGTCCTCATGATACAATTTATGTTATTTATTATTTGCCATCATCGTAGTATAAAAAAATTAATTATATTAGCAACAGCTATGGCAACTAATCTGCTTTGTAACTTGTTAATGTTGCCAATAAAGGTTTTATCTATGTATCTATTTATGAACAGATGCACTCACTTTATCGATTATTGCATGTATATGGATAGTTTAAAAAAATTAATTTATAGACAAACCAACAACGATACAGTAAGTTTTCAACAAAAAGGGGCGGCCGTAATGTAATTTTCTTGTTAATTTTTCTTTTTTTCAGAATTATTCGGCTATGACATCCTTATTGATGATATGCTGAAGCCTTGGCTACTTGAAATTAATTTGTCTCCAAGGTAAGAAGCCCAACAGTGGGACGGGTATAGTTTGACAATTGAGCAGCGTTATATTCTACATACAGTTTGACAAATTGTATTTTTAATAATGGATGGAACACCCGCCAATTGCTGTAGTCGCGACCAGCGTAAAGAAAACAAATGATTTTAACTTAGATTTAGTTTAATAATAAAATACAACATTCTTTGTAACTAAGTAACTATAACTAAAATGTATGTACACAGTGCAAACGAATGTACCTCAGAAGTCTTAACACAAATCACAGTTGCTACCAGAACATAGTGTTTTACAGATTTAATATATAGTTAAAAATAGTAATATTAAAACTGTCCAACTACTATATTGAAATTGTGAAATTGCGGGTTCATTCCTCGGCGCATGTAAGTTCTGCTCTCCAGCACTGGATAGGGCTGAGCACTACATATATAACGCGCCTGCGGAGAATAATAAGATGTATATTAGATCAGCTCAGTTATGCCATCATGGCCGATCTACCATGAATTTATCACGATCCAAGGGGAACCGCACTGACGTTGACCTGGTACATTGCCAGTAATGGGTTCATTAATAAGTAATGTAAAAACCCTGGAAATTTATATCCGGGAAAAATAGAAATAATAAAAAAAAAGAAATGAATGTTAGTTACTCCATTAGTCCAGATTACTATCAATGCCCTTCTCTTCGTTCGCTGTGTATGAACTCTCTTATTGTCATGTTTGTGTGAATGTTTACCGAATAAATGTTTGTTTATTGATATCTAAATTTGGCCGAAAGAGAATTTTCGGAGCCGTAAAACTGCTTAATAAAAAAATTTATATGTAAATGGCGGATGTTTGCAGCCTGGCGTGCGAGAGTCCGCTGGACGCGCGCGTGAAGTCCGCGCTGGTGGCCGACACCCTCACGCTGGTGGGGCTGCCCGCGCTCACACACAACCACCACCTCGCGCCGCTCAACTCCCTCAAGATGAGAATCGGCGCCGTGAGACAACTTTTACTATTACAATTCACTGAATTATCAAGACTGACTCCGAAGGGCATCAATGGTATATATGTATACATAGGAGTGATGCAAATATAGGGATGGATACATAAATATAAAAATATTGGTAACATGTATGTACATGTTACCAAAAGAAGAACTAGTAGGATAGATGTAGAAATAGAAATAATCTTTATTCAAGTAAACTCTATAGAAGCACTTTTGAATAGTCATATTTTTGATTCTACCACTCATTCGGAATGCAGATTCATCACAAGAAGAATAAGCAAGAAACTTGTGCGTTGCTCTTTTGAATCTATTCAAAAAAAAACATTATGTTTTTTTTTATATAACGTACTTCTTATCATTTCATGGAGTCATACAGTTTAGAATATTCAACCTGGTAATATATATATACATATATAGTTAAATAATATAATGCCGACAGGTTCTAATTTAATATTTTATCCGGCTCGAAGGACTTTGATTAATTAGGTATGTTAACGCACAGTGCCGGCGCGTACACTCCGCGGAGAACATGTGCGTGCGCGGCAAGCAACCGGCTGGTACTGGCGGTACTGGCGGTACTGGTACTGGTAGTACAGGTACTGGAGGAGGAGGCCCCGCTCTGACCGGCGAAGAAGCGCGTCTGGTGCGTGCGGTGCGGGCGCAGTACTCGCGTCGTGGAGGCTTCGTGCGGATATTCCCCAGCCAGAACTCCTGGCAGAAGTATTCGCAGTACCTAGGTCAGTACACGCAACCTTCCACGGTTTTATAAGCTTACATCGACGGAAATTTACTGGTGATACAAGGAAAGTAAAGTGCATCTTTTCTTTGTATCCTGTAATTAATGAACCAGATGGGCCGCTGCAGGTACAACTTCATAAAATTGGGTATTCAAAGGAGGCTTGCGACTGCGGGGCGCCATCCTAGTATATGGTCCATCTATTGTCCTGTCCTTTGTGCCCAACATCCTGCACAAATTAAGATCTAAAAAATGCAACAGCATGCGCAAAAGTCGTCGCAACATTCTAGGAAAAATACATTTAGTTGCCATTGAAACGAAAGAATAAAATTAATTACTCTGTCAAATTTCACCCTCCAATCGAAATAGTACTTATAAATAATAATAGTAATTTTATTTGTAAAAGATTTTGAATACATTACATATATGATGTTTTTGAAAACATGGCCCAGGACATACATATATACGAAGTATATCATCGTATCCGTCAGGCGGGAGTTGGCCTTCAGCTCCTCGTAAGTCCTTCCTTTGGTTTGGAGTGCCATCTGTACTCGCCCCCTATCGTCCGGTGAAACTGTAAAGGCCATCTGCCTACAACATTAGAGTAGTCCGAAAAAAAACGGAGTATAGAGGAGACATGTGCATGCACGGCGCAGATCCTGTGACCGGCGTGCCGGTGTGCTCGACGTCGCTGAACAACAACGTGCCGTACCAGGTGGTGCAGCACAACTACAACCTGCTGGTGCACGCGCACGTGTTGCCGCACTTCCAACACGCCACCGTCGCCACCAGCCTCACAGACACGCCGCAGAGGTGACACGATTGCTTATATTTTATAGTTTTGAACTTTGTTTAGGTGTGTTTTATATATTAACAGATAATATTATACATACATATGTACATACGTTTTATCATTAAACGTACATACATTGCAACCCAACATTTTGACATGCACGATTCCGAGTCCGCTAACGATGCTCAAAGACACCGCGCGCGATAAATTATCAATGTTTTATTATATGTATTATGACATCTCAAAGAATTTGTGGAATAACCACACATTCTTGTGGGCCTTCGAGCCGGATAATCTTATTAATATTGTGAATGCGAAAGTTTGTGAGAATGGATGGATGTTTGTTACTTTTTCGCACAAAAACTACTGAACGGATTTTGATGAAATTTTACAGTAATATAGCTTATAGATCAGAATAACATAGGTGCGAGCACAGCTTGTAATTTGTAACACGTGGTGTAAATTGGGCGAAGTATAATATCAAGTAAGTGCGATGCAGACGAAGTTGCGCGGGTCAGCTAGTGTATCATGTATGATTGATTTCATCATTTGTATTTCTTTCTTTCTTTCTTTCTTTGATATATTAAAGAGCTCAAATTTTAATACATATTTTTGTATGATACGTATTAGTAGTATAAGTACAGGAGCCAACATAATATCAGCGCTGCAAATTTATCTCTCAGCCATCAGCCATCTGACAGCCTCGGTGGTCTAGTGGTTTAGCACACCGCTTTACTATCCGATGGTCGTGGGTTCGATTCCTCGCACGGTACAAACATTTGTATTCATGAGTATGATTGTTTGTATCGGTCTGGGTGTTTTCTATGTATAATATGTATTTATTTACAAAAAAAAATGTATTCATGTATTTATATCAGTTGTCCCATAACACAAGCTCTGCTTAGCTTGGGACTAGATGGTGTTGTGTGAATTGTCCTGGGATATTATTATTATTATCTCTAGCTTTGTGATGATAAACTTATCAATCTATCTATCTATCAAAGCAGAACACGTCTTACAAAGCTAGAAGCTTGACTATAGCAGAATTGGGTAACACAGACCTTGTACACAGTATTTCGATCGGAGCGGATCAGTGAGTGAGCGTTGTCGTGTGCAGGCTACAGCGGTACGAGGCGGTGCTGGTGACGTCGACGGCGCCCGCCGTCAACCTGCAGGAACCGTCGCCACGTGCCGCCGCCACCACCACCACCACCACCACCGCCGCTGGTGACCAGCGCCACGCCAAGCTGCTCATCAAACGGCAGCTGCGGGACGGACTGCGGCTCACGTATGTCTCTCACCCTACACAAATCCTTGGAACACGATTACAAAATTACAGTTGCTCTGTAACGTTCTAAAATTGATGTTATGGACGAATACAGTATACGATACTCGTACTGTACTGTTAAATTCGTCAAATAATATATGGAATCATGTATTATTGTGTTGTGCAGCACGGGCGAGGGTCGTCGCGCGTTCGGCCTGTTCCTGACGCACGTGCTGAAGCGCGTGTCGTGTCCGGCCAACGAGCTGGCCGTGCAGCACGCCGCGCTCGTGCTGCGCTTCCTGCGCCGCGCCTGCAGCTCGCTCCGGATGCCCTACAATGTACAGGTGACGCTTGGCTGCACGCGCACTGCATCCACACTTGACGCTTGGCTGCACGCGCACTGCATCCACACTTGACGCTTGGCTGCACGCGCACTGCATCCACACTTGACGCTTGGCTGCACGCGCACTGCATCCACACTTGACGCTTGGCTGCACGCGCACTGCATCCACACTTGACGCTTGGCTGCACGGGCACTGCATCCACACATGACGCTTGGCTGCACGCGCACTGCATCCACACTTGACGCTTGGCTGCACGGGCACTGCATCCACACATGACGCTTGGCTGCACGCGCACTGCATCCACACTTGACGCTTGGCTGCACGGGCACTGCATCCACACATGACGCTTGGCTGCACGCGCACTGCATCCACACTTGACGCTTGGCTGCACGGGCACTGCATCCACACATGACGCTTGGCTGCAGGGGCACTGCATCCACACTTAACGCTTGGCTGCACGCACACTGTATCCAAATGTGATGCTTGGCTACACGCGCATAGTAATGTATAAGTGACGCTTAAGGAAGTAGTGATGTGCCATATAAGGTCAAACTCTATGTGATCCCGTCTGGTCATTAATACCTAGTAAACTTGCTACGTTGGACTAACTAACCTGAATTCTCTCACTCGTTCTATCATTCTTCACTGGCGCATATCGTTAGCTCAAACATTTCCCATTCCATTAAGGGGCGTTCATAAATTACGTGAGATGTTTAAGGAGGGGAGGAGGTCGAATCAAAACTCATCTAATCTTACGTTGGAGAATCTCGGCAAATATCACGCTATTTTTGTCTAATTGGAACAAAAAAAACATTATATTATTTCCATTTAATTCAGATTGTACATGCTTATTACACTTATAACTCTCAGCAATATTGATTACTAGTCTTAACTCGTCATAATAAAAAAAAGCACGAAGCATTTTTTTTCTTGTTACAAACACAAATTTTGAAAAATTCACGTGAGTTTGGGGGATGGGGGAGGGGCTTGAATAAAATCTCACAACATCTCACCATTACAGAAAATTAAAAAAAACACCTCACGTAATTTATGGACGCCCCCGTATCATCCATCAAAATGTTAGAATGCTAGTCATGGTGTTATGAAGGTGTTGGTTTTTGTCTCGTGTGACATGTTACGTATTCACGCTAGATGTATTCCTGCAACGTTTTGTCTTCTCTGGCTTTTGTAACATATTCAGGAATAATAAATAAAAAAATTCGTCATAAAGTCGGTACATCATAGAGTATTAATATAGCATACATTGTGAACAAGATCATAGACTAAGAACATATCCGTATATTATTCCTGCATGTATTATAGCACTGTGTATCTATGTTTTGCATGATGGTTGTATTATATGTTTAATTTATTCACATAAGTGTATATTTATTTTATATTTTGTTACCTTATTTCCACTCACGTGCCACCTACTTTATTTTTATTTATACTCTCTCTCCTAAGGTTGTCTGGAAGAGATTGCATTAGCGATTAGACCGCCTTCTGTACCTTCTTCTTTCTTTAATGTATTGTTATATATTATTTTCTTTTTATGCATCTACTTTTAATATTGGTGCAATAAAGAATTATAAATAAAAGAAATAAAAATTGATTGATTATATTGGCATGTTTTAAATTCAAATTTTGAAGAATATCTTGTCCACAATTTTCAGAAATGTGACATTTAATTTATGTTACTTCAGTAGTTATATTTATATACTTTTATCAAATTTGCACAACACAAAATATATGTGTAATCTTGAACAGTATTAATTTAAAAGAGCAACATGCAGATTTCTCGTTTATTCTTCTTGTGATGAGTATGCGTTCCGAATGAGTGGTAGAATCAATAAAATATATGACTATATCTAGTCTAATAATGGTAGTATTCCAAATGCAACATACCAAATACTATTTCAGTTTGTATTTAATAATAATAAAGACATTTATTCAGCATTACAGTATTCTTAGATGCTATCTATCTTGTATACTATATACTTATATACTAAATACTTTGTTGTACAATGAATAACGTATAAAGAGATGCAATTAATTTTAAAATAGATACGTGACTTATCCCAAACGAGGCATTTTCGAGGCACTTCTAGTCAACCTTTGAGCGACTGAGAGAAATGGTGGAGTGGTGGTGACATTTACAATGATTAATTATTTGTATTTTATTTGAAACTATCTACTCGCTCTAGCTTCGCACGAGTGTATATATATATAAACCTTAAGTATAATACCCGTATTTAACCGTGAGTATTATACATATAAACCTTCCTCTTAAATCTTAAACACTACTCTGAATCACTCTATCTATTAAAAAAACCTTTCAAAATGCGTTGCATAGTTTTAAAGATTTAAGCATACATAGGGACGGACAGACAGCGACAGCGACTTTGTTTTATACTATGTAGTAATATGCATTTTAGGCCCCATTTTGCAATAATATTATTTGACAGTTTTGAGGTGTGCACGAATAAATCGGTGGAGTTTTTTCAGGGTCCGCCAGCGAAGATGTGTGATAAAGACCGGTGCGCGGTGATTGCGAAGCAGCTGAACGACTTCCTCTACATGTATTACCGCGAGACGGACCTCTACACGGACAGCGAGGACCGCGACGGCTGCGTCTCCGACATACACTTCGCGCAGTTCCTCTACTCCGCCAGGTATGCTCCAAAGTGTAATAAGTTGTTCAGCACGCTCTGTTAATTCCCATGGTCGTACGTTCGACTTCTCGATGGATCGATGTGAATTGAATGAATGCAAATATATTCATGATCCAAAGTGTAATAAGTTATTTAGCACGCTCCCTTAATTCCCATGGTCGCGAATTCGATTTCTCGATGACTCAATGTTAATTGAATGGATGCAAATATATGCATGGTCCCAAGTGTAATAAGTTGTTTAACACCCTCCCAGTGGTGGAACAGTGTGGATTAAATGGTTACAAATATGTACACATACACATACATATTATACATAGAAAATACCCAAACCGATACAAATAATCATACTCATGAATACAAATGTTGGTACCGTGCGAAGAATCGAACCCGCGACCATCGGGAATAAAGCAGTGTGCTAAACCGAGGTCGTATGGCTTTCTGCTGTTTTGGACAGGCGATCATTTTACGTAATGAAAGTTCTTACCAGCGGCCATTTTCCAGATATTTATCAAATGACATAGTTGCTAACTTTACTTTTGTTCTTATTACTGATTTTTACGTATCTAAGCCATTTCTATCCTGTAACTCTGTCTCCAGCGAGGCGGACCTGGAAGACGTGCTGCTGCTGGTGCTGAAGATGGAGAACTACGTGACCACGTTCCTGGGAGACAGCCGCAACCCGTTCTGCGTGGACCTGCCTCCGTCGCGGCTGAGCGTGGAGTCCCCCGCACGACACACGCTGCTCAAACACCTCGCCTCGCTGTCGCCCGTCAACACCAGGCGGTACAGGTGAGGTTTTATCATTTTACATACAATGACACAGCTTTCTTACTGTCCATGCAAATAAATGAAATTGAAGAGTCTGTCTCTCTGTCTGTTTGTTCTTGTTAAGCTGACTGAACTGACTTTGACTTTCACTGGAACTCTGTTTGTTAGTAGTTCATAAGTTTTAAAGCGTATAGATCAAAATTTATTTTAAGGTTTTTACATGATTTCTGGCAAAAAAGAATTCTGTGACATTACTATTCCTTTCTGCTTGGTATATTCTTTTATTACATCGTATGGGTGGATAGCTTTTTCGTGCATATTTTAGATTTTTTGAGTTGAAGAATGACATTAAAATTACACATAAAAAATAAAAAATAACGACGCCAGTGGTACTCCATGCATTGTTATGGCTAAGTATTAAAATAACAAATCTCCGGACCCAGTAATTTCACCGTCATGTTTATACTGAAATACTTGGCGTCAGAAATATACACATACAGACAAATATACCCATGCAGATGATTTTGAACAGCCTGTACTTCGATGAAAGTACATAATACTGTATTAATTCAATACAAATTTCGAAACAAATTAATAAATATATATAAATGTGTCTACAGACCACTGCCAGAGTCGCAAAGCCGCTCCGAATCTGAAGAACCGGCCGGCTCGGAACAGGACGTGCCTCCGCCGCCGTACACCAGCTCGGACCTCGTCCTCAAAGATTCCCTCAAGGAGGAGAAGCCTCTCAACATGGCCCTCAAATATGCGAGATCCTAGCGGTAAACTGAATCAATATAACGATCATTTATATATTGAAAAAAATTAAATGCACACTTGTTATCTTGTTCCCTTATGCCACCAATTTTGGTGACAGTTTCAAATGTCACCTTTAAAACAGAAATTAACAGTCGCCGAATGAAGAAAACAATTACATTAGTTATTTATTTCAGAACGAACTTTCTGTTTCGGCTACTTTTAGTATGTTTAAAGAAAAGTCAATAATAACCGTATGGAATACAAGCCATGTTACTAGCCAGAAATCTAGCTTACTTCAGGTGACAATTTTTTAAAAATAGATTATGTTTTAACCACTAATAACAAAGAAATATATACCAAAACTAAAATGTTACCATATTAAAATATTAACATAGATAAATAAACATTCATTGTCATTCTGTAGGCTATGATTAATTGTGCATCTTGATTTTTTTATATATCAATGATCATACATTTAACAAGTGCAATCAAATATATAATTTTAGTTGACCGTGACTATACCAAGCAAATTACACGTCCACGTGTATAAACATAACTTCACATCACCAAAATGTATAATAATATTGATCTCTGGTGGAAATAGACTTATGCAATATTAAATTAAATAAAAACAGAGTGTTGATAGTCCGCCAGCTTTACGACCGTTGAAACATTCTATAATTTGTGATTTATATACTTATTTAACAATACTTAACGGACGTACAAATTTATATTCCATTTTATTTTTTATATTTTAACTTGAAAAGTGTTTTAAGTAATAAAAATTGGGACTAAAGGGAGTTAAAGGAATAAATTGGCTGTCGAAATATAAATTAAGCAGATTTTAAAAATTAATGGGTAGTAGGGACATCTATATATAAAGCAAATATACACAGAACAAATCCATAGAGAGGAGACTTGAACTGGACCAAAAGAGATAAAAATGTCTACAGTGGATTTTTGTTTGTGTAATATCAAACTTTTTTTTTTGTATAAGGGGCCGTACATTAATCACGTGATTTTTTTAGCATTTTAGTCCCGTCTCCCCTTGGTGATACGGGGTGCGTTTTAAAATTAACCCACCCACCCTTAATCGCGTGTTTTTAGTACCTATTAAGAATCTTATTTATAGAATATTGACATAAACATAGGCGTGTTTAAAGTTTCAATAATCTATAAAATTTTATTGTAGTAAAAGTCGAAGTCCCACTACACGTCGCTTTTCGGTTTAAAAGAAAAATAAATACACGTGATACATAACTACACCCCCTCCCCGCTTGTGATATTTTATGATTTTTGCCCCCTTTGAAGCACGTGATTAATGGAAGGCTCCTAACTGAATGATAAGGTGGTAACTCAATGATAAGCGACGACCGTCGCCCATATACATGAACAGCACTACGGACCTCACGTCATCACATGACGCCTATGGTAACCAAAGCATGGGCTATCTCATGCGTTATTCTAAAGGATTGGGAAGTTATAGCTCTGTATCAATACTGCCATATCTCACCCTTCGACTTTAGCTTACAAGGTCGAGCTTGGTTGAAATAGATAAGATGGCGGTACCAATGCATATGACTTTGTTCGAAGTCTACCTCATTAAATAAGGGGAAATAACACACCTAACTTCGCGGCTGTAATTCTAAAAGGGGTAGTCAGATATGTTGACAACAAAAACAATACTTGGATTGATCTTGATTTCTGAATGATTCTTTAGTGATGCCGACACATATATAAAACAAAATACAGGTTTAGTCGGAAAGTTGGTAAGGTTCTAAGGATATAAAAGTGCTTGTGGTAACGCACAACTTTTATTCTACAACTCTCCCTGACACTATATAATTTATTCGAAAATAACGGGTACAAAGTTGTTATTTAAAAATACAATAACAACAATAGACACAGCCAACAAACAATAACATCGGCTGTCATCAGCCCTATCATAATATGAAAATAATTAAAATATCTAGAAATTAATCGTTTTAAGAACAAAAATCGAAGGCGTGGCTTTTTTTGGCTACGCCCCTTACTCGCTATTTCACTAATCAAGAACGTCGACTATATTGGATTGAATACAAAAAATAGGGTCGCCGATTCTCTGTCATAATTGATATATATTTAGTTTTATATGAAGAAATAGAGAAGAAGAAAGAAGGAATAATATGACGGGGGATTAATTAGTTATTAGTAATGTTACAGTGCTAGCGGCTAATATACCCTTTTCGACTAAATCAGTATATCCGATTGGCGGCTGTAGGCTGGATCTCAGCCACGTTGAATTCACGTTGAACGAAATGTCCTGTGTTCATCACCTCGTCGATATTTTTGCGTCTAACTACCCCAATTAGAATAATAATCTTGAAGGTATATTAGTATTAGATAGATTTTATCTAACTAGGAGTCGATTCCTGTCCGTTTTACAATTCGCAATTAAATATGATCAATTGAAATCGCCTTCTACTTTTAGCAATAAATTTAGTGTAGTAACCATCGATTAACTGATGATGATGATGATCGGATGTATTTACAAGTACCTGCACTAGCGGTTATTTACAAAATCTAAGGTGCTAAGAGATTAACTCTCTGTAGATCTACTTATGGCGTAGTGCTGCCGCACGTCACCTACAACCTATACTCGAATTGCACGTTTCCAATATAAATTACAATATAATTCCATATATGTAATCTAGGTACATTAACTAGCCATGTGCTTCAGAATCCGCTTGCAAATTAAGGGGCATCCGTACAGGGTCACAGGAGCCTTGACATCGTGACAGCTAGTCACATTTGTGACATTCATTTTCGTCAAATATTTTGCATTTCTACATCATTTAGAATGTATATGCGTGAAATAAATATCGCTACCGGTACAATGTTTTTGTTTTTTGCTTTTTATGAAAGTTACGCGTAAGAAATATAACATAATTAAAACGCATATCGAGAAGTCCAGAATATTGTTTTATTGAAATACTTAATAATATGTTGAATTATTAAAAAAAAACATCACACATTGTATCTTTGGATGACACATAGTTAATGTACCTCGATATTTGTTTTAAAGAATTTATTATAGAATGGACAAAGCCAGATGATCCCAATAAGTGTTAAGCTTATAAATCCTGCATTACTTCATTAATGGAACTTATATTATGTTCTGATATTTTGTATTCATAAAACTTAAATAATATACTCACCAATTTGATATGTAGCTATAATTATTGAAATGCAGTTTTGTTAAAATTATAATAAGAGGATCTGCTTCGCCCCCTTACGTTCCTCCTTAGGGTCCCTAATTCCGAGACCCTTTCAACATGCACCCTTACTGCGTAGAGAGAAGGGGTCTCAACAATAAACCCCAAAGTTTTCTATTTTCTAGGAGCAACTATCCACTAATCAGCTTCCACGTAAGACGGATCCTCTTTCTTGATTTGTCTGGTTTTGTTTTTTTTTTTAAATATTATAATAAGGCACATGCGGCAGCGCTAAGGGGCGCCACACTAGCGAATATAGACTGAACTAGTGTTTTTAAGGTGTGTACTTAATACTACCTAAATTTTATTGGTCGATAATTGATTCTTATTTGACTCTAGTACTATGCTTTACTGCTAGATATCTAGAACAGTGGTGAGCAACATTTTTAATCAACGGAACGGTCCAATTAAATTTTAAAATTTCTTAGCGGGCCGCATATATAGTAATAAAAAGATATTAATTTAAAAAAAGTTAATATTTGCTACACAAATTTTAATGCAAACGTTCATATTGCACGTTTAAACAAGACGTGAAGTGAGTAATTCGTCAGAAAAAATTGTTTCGGTTATAGTAGTATTACCATTTTATTGTAATTAATTTTATAACAATATATTGATGGGAGAAAGTAGAAAAAATAAATTCAATTATAGAAATGCTTGGCGGGCCGCAAGCAACCCGCGAGCTGCGTGTTGCTCATCCCTGGTCTATATAGTTGTAAAATATCAAGCCATTTATGTGTTACCGCGTTAATCGATTACATTTATAGTTATTCATATGTCTTTTAATAATATATAATTTATTTTTAAATATAATATTTAAAAGGTTTTTAAATTTATACTACTTTTCGCTATACAGACATTGGACTCTCCTTATAAAAACGCTAAACATCTAATGAACGTATTGTTTAGCTTTGGCATATTGAGTAGTTTTGTCCCTTTCTATCGAGGAAATATCTTATTTTGTAAGAAAGTGACAAAAAAACTCTGCTAGTTAAAATGTGTTTGTAGATTTTAGAATGAATAATGGTACAGCTTTTATTTTATATTGCTATTTAAATTAGGGTTGCCATTCCTGAATTGTAAAATTCTGTATATGCTAGTATTAGTAGAATTTCATTAATTTGTTTAATGCAGGAAATATATAAATAATCATATCTGTATTAATGAAATTCTACTAATACTAGCATAACAATAGTTTACAGCAGAGTTACAGAATTTGTAAGTATTTAATAAATACTACTAGTTTTTGTTAAATTGTTATAAATTCAATAAGTAAATTCTAAAAGGATTTTTTAAAAAAAAGGACGCTTTTTTTATACTACGATGGTGGCAATCGAGCATACGGTATTATGCTGATTAGTAAATAAAAAAGCAAGACAGGTCTTAAGAAAAAAAGGTCAGCTGGCAACCCTAATTTAAAATGTATGCTCCAATATGATTAAACACGGTTCAAATTTGAAACGAGTCTGCTTTAAATCTATGTTATAGTAGTTATGCCGCGCTATTAGCAATCTTATGTACTTAACTTTAAAGTATAATTTATTTAAAACGTTTTGGTATTAATAATTCTATTCCATTATAATTTTTTTGTTAAGAATTTTCAAAATTTTATTCAAAATTCTCTATCTATTCGAAAATATGTAGATTTTGTAATATAAAACAAAAATACTCATTTATTTCTATGAGGAATTGAGTTGCTAATGTTTTAGTTGAATTTATTTGTAATTTAAAAAAATATAAACACGGGACTTTTTTTATATTGTTATTATTAAAATTTTGTATTGAGAGTATGTAATCCTAAAATAATTATTCTTTATCTTTTATAACAGCGTTGACTGGTAGAGAACGCCTTTAGTTGTCTACCCCCATTTGTATTTAAAATCTAGACATGAGAAATAATTCATAATTATTATTATACTTTTAGGAATAATTGAGAATATGATATTATCATTATTTATATTATTAACCGGGTCTTAACACGAATAATTTTATGGTAAACTAGCTGTTGCCGCGACTTTGTCCGCGTGGAATTTAATTAAAAATTAAAATTATAATAATCTATTCTAAAATAAAAGTAGCCTAAGTTACTCCTTATTACATCAGCTACATGCCAATAAAAGTCCCGTCAAAATTGGTTCCATCAAAATCTATTTCAGAGATTAGCCGGAACAAACGGACAGACAGACAAAAATTGAAAAATAACGGTTATTTCAATATTACAAATAGATACTCCAATTTTATTTTAAAACGTCTAGAGAGGTAAATACCATAAAATTATTCGTGTTAAGACCCGGTTAATAATATAAATAATGTATATTAAACACGAATGTTTAAAAACTACTATGATATTATCAATTTCAAACTAAATGTTTATAGTATTAATCCGATATCAGTTGTCATGTGAGCGAACTAGGGATGTGAAATAATCGAATATGTTATTAATCGATTACAATCCAATGAAAATGGATATTCCTATACGATTTCGATATTGGAAAAATCGACTAATAAATATATATATAAATATCATATCATATCTATATAAATATAATAAATATCTATATGTATAAATGATCGATTTTTATATAAATGATCGATTTTTTTAACATATCCACATTTTTTTTTATCCAAGTGGTTTAAAAAAGCAACTCTATTGAGCCCAGAATTAGGGCTAGAAAAATAATCAATTATAATGCTATTCGGTTAATTAATATTTTTTTATACAGATCTTCACATCCCTAGAGCTAACATCTCTTATTTTGAACTTTGAAGTGTCATTGTGAATTATACTAGTGAAAATTATATGCATCTCCAAATTTTATGACTATAGATACCAATTAACAACTGTACTGTAATGTACACGCTTTTTTAATCGCTACTAATTTTAATGACTTTTTACTATTTGTCATATCTAAAAAGCAACTGGAATGAATCCTTTTTTTTTAATTTAATATTTTATAGTCTTAAATATATAACTTCTTCATTCATCAACAGTGATTTCTAAGGTTAATTATTATAAATTAAGATAAGGGTTTCGGTCAATTAATTTACGTACACATGCGAACACGGTGCGAGACGATAGTCTAAAGTAATAATAATAATAGATTATTTATTTCAATCATTGAACAGAAACATGTCTATAAAATTACTGAGGAAACGATGACTTTCACAGAAGTATAAAACTGTTCCGAATATCGAAGCCCTCCACCGAGTTACCACAATTACAAAATATTATAGAACATAAATTGCATTAGTCCAATAAAATTTACAAAACTTAAATTAAAATTAACCAAAACAAAAATAAGTTCATTTATATAAGAGTAGTAATTGTAACGTCTCTGAGTGCGATCGCAAGATAATTTATATAATTGCAGGTCTAATTTTTTTTTGTCGTTAGATCTCATATGGTATTTTTTTTTAATCAGTTCAGTTTGTTCCGTGTTACGATAATCCCAGATTTTACAGTGAGAAGTCATTAAAGTTGTAGCGATCATACAGCGTTCTGCTATGTTATATTCGTTTTATAAGTTAGTGATCTGTGAACCGATGCTAGTCCAGTTAGGTCACACCTGTAGGCTACTTGCACCAAAGTTCTTTTTTGTTACATTATTAAATAATTATATTCCTTTTCTATATCAATTGTTTATATAATTGAATATTTATAATCAAAATTACATTTTACACGCAATACTAGTAATACATAGATTTTAAACATATTTTTTTATTAGATACAGATATAAGTGGCTTTTTTACGTGACTCATATTTATAATAGTATTTTCTAACAATGGTATGTTCTACAAGTGTTCTTGTACACTTTACTTTACCGTCCACCAAATATTACAATAGCACGTAACATTTGCTAATTATAATATTTTCGTTTATCGTATTAGTTTCATGAAGTATTATTAGATGTAAGTGCGCAGTGGACTTAACATTTGCAATATAGACACTGCACTAGAATTGTCATTTTTGTGAAATCCTAGTGATAATGTGGAGACTAGGCAATAAAAAAAATTGCATGATTGCTATGAAAAAATTCCGAAATTTGATTGATCTCTGTTTTAGAAAAATATTTTTTTATATTATTTAAAAATGGCATCTATGGTTTTTTTTTTAATTAAACTTTGTTAACGGTATCCAGTGCCATATGCCACGATGCTGTGTTCACATACCTCCTGCTTATAGATGCAGTATAATAATTATTGTAATAGTGGACAAATGAAGCTTTGCTTGAGTACAAAGTGTGATAAGTTTATTGAATTCTCTCAGCAAAGTTTTAATCTCATATTGTGAAATATATTTTGAATATGCTAATTAAATAAATTCAATATTTATCTGGTGTTTTTTTTTATGGTGAATGAAATGAGAAGTGAGCAAGGCTATGCATGTAATATTAGATATTAACGTTGAGCTAAATGTTAATTTTTTGGATTTTTAGTGGTTTCTTTAAATAATTAATATCGTATTTACTGGATTGTCTGCCCACCCCTTACCTTACTTTTATATACCATTAATTGAATAACAACAGGACAATTCACATAGCGCCAAAGTAAGCAGGACTTGTGATATGGGCACTAAACAGAAATATCGAGAAAAATCCAAAGCAATAGAACAGCAGCGGTACACTGCTGGTATTACTATTTTTTTTCTTTGACAAAGGGACCTACATGTCTTTGGTATTATATTGCTAACTAGAAAAAATAAACTGAAATAGCTAACGAACTGAACGGTAGGAATAGTGATGACGAAAGGACCTTTTGAGTTTGTGTTTATTACTAATTTAGCGAATTAGAATATATAATATTCAAATCCGCTAAATATTATATTGAAATTAAACAATAAATTGAACATAGTAATTTATTATGTCCTTTGCATTTACAATTCAGATACTGCTCCTTTGTACCTCCTTTCCTCAAATCCTGTATAAGGTCCTATATCAGTTGCTCAGGTTCAGTTCTTTTCAAATTGCTGTCTTCAACCACCGGGCCATGTCCTGTCAAATGCAAATAATATTAGCAATTTCCCATAACGTCGTTTGCCTACACGCGGTCACCATTCAAGGACACAGCAAATGTCATATTTCAGTAGCTCCATTTTTATATTATAAAAGAGTTCAGGATATTATGCAATTAAAAAAACGTCAGTTTTGTATGTACGATTATGTGAGAATCATATTCAATCGCAATGCGATTGATTTGTGCGTATTTTAAGTTATAACGTCTTGACTTGACAGACATACCTACTGTAAACATGTACATGCCGCATATTGGCACAAAATCGAATTCTTCAAACTCGACGATTTTGATACGATATATATGTAAATTATATGAGCTAAATACATTTATATTTTCAAACTGACGTAGCTAATCGTTACTATCGTTTAGTACAAAATGTACGTATACCGTTAAACCGGTACCACAGACGTTACAAACAATCATCGAGCATGCCGTTCCTTGT
The DNA here is from genome assembly GCF_030625045.1 of Achroia grisella. NCBI lineage: Eukaryota > Metazoa > Arthropoda > Insecta > Lepidoptera > Pyralidae > Achroia > Achroia grisella. The sequence goes on along the minus strand of NW_026712572.1, from coordinate 1,507,037 downwards.
GCGAACTCGGTAACGCTCCTATGCCGTACTTACGATTGTCAATTTTCGCATTGCTGTCTTCTGGTGTCGTCGCCTAACACTAACGTCGTCATTGCATCGTATTTGCGGCTCCGGTAACTCGTACGTGCCGTCAAGCCGCAACTAACCCTCTGAAACGACTCGCACGCACTTTCTGGTTGAAAGCAGATGCTCGCAACGTACACATTAAAATAGAAACGGATTACAGAGCAAGTCGAACTTGCGCCTAGCGTCTGCGCACCGCTGTTATGATGAGCCTAGTTAGCGGTAGAGTTCGAGTTACTAATGCAGGTGTGCTCTGTAATCTTTGGTCCTCGGTTCATTGAGAATTCAAATGGTACAGGGCGCGTTCAAAGATATATATTTTTCTAAGTAATAAAAAAATAATTATTTGTATATAGGACGTCCCCTTATACTGCTGCGATTGTGACAGTCAGCTTTTAAGCTTCTGTCTTGCTAATCGCTTTAACAAAACCTTTATTAAAGACAAATCATATTTAATCGCAACATCTCCGAATAACTAAGCAAGTCCGCAACAAACTAAACAATCAAAATTATGGTGATCTCGAGAGAAATGACAACGTTCATAAATTTCCTTTCGGGCCGCACGAACTTGAACTATCGGTTCTAACGAGTGTATATATTCGGTCCTTCTTTCGCCAGCCTCGTATTGTTTTTTTCCGTGTATAATAGTCCTGTTGTGGCTTTCGTTTACTGTAGCTTGCTCCGGACTTGCTTTTAAATGTATGTACTTGAATTATTTATCGATCGCTATATTTTTTCACACAAATTCAAACCAACTCTGCCTATTTCGCTGACGTCACGATCAGGCAAAGTACAGCCTGAGAACAGTAGTCTCTCATTCTTAATCGCATTACTGAACAAAAGGATTTGCTCCTTTTTCGGCAGCGTTAGGAAGATATCAATAATATTGTATCTGTGGCATGAGTTGACATAATTTTAGGTAATACGTGAACGCGCCCCTGTACCTCAACACCACTAATCAGAAGACCAGAACACTGGGTATATAATACTCTAGTGTATATACGTATTATTGCGCATTTACACGCTAATCCTGTAATAAAATCACAGCCATAGATACAGTTGAGTTACCGCAACCATCGAAGCAGTTTCAAGCTATAGACTAAAAACATCGAGTGTATACATGCAAAATGTTGATGTTTTAGTAAAGAAATGGAATTAAATTAAAAGTGTATAATATACCAATCAAAAAGTTTAATCTATAAGACAATTTTACAGCTTAAACTAAATTCTTATATTAAGTACCGACATGGATTCGTGTCGCGATACGCTGTCCGCATACGGCGACTGATTTAGGTAAAATGAAAATATAACCTCCAAATTAGTTTCATTTATTAATTTAATTTCACATGATGATTCGATTTCTTAATACTACGTCGGCTTACCGTATAATCTCGAACCTACTACGGTCGTCCGCACCGCCCACATATCGCTTACGAACGCAACGCGACGCTCCGATACGTGTACCGTTCGGGAAGACTATAGACAGTTTGTTCACGTGGACTTATCCTACTTGTACCAAAGATTGCAATAGTAGATATGCCCTAACCCTACTACGGACGTATTGAAATGTTCACCGTGATCTCACTAGATTAAATCAGAGCCCATATAAACAGTGAGTTGGTTGATTTATCGTCATGGATTTTCCAAGAAAAATCTCTCAAAATAGCATTCTATGCATTTAAAAATTTCACAAATCATTCTAGTAAAACAAATAAAAAATGGTTGTGGTATAAATACGCGACTATATCACCTTCCGTTGATAAACATATTCAGGAATAATTATTTAAGATACAATTGTCGCAGGAGAGAAAGAGACGACACAATTATCAGGGCTCGACATCTGAACATTAATTACTCTGCACTTTGTGCGCGTAACAGGTTTCGTTAGAAGAATAATGCTACAAATGAGCTATGGTCAGGGCATATCAACGATTTGAATCTTCGCCTTATACTAGTTATCCGCCGGCGTGGAGCCCGTAAGTCAGTAGCGGCGCGGGAGCATGCCGCCGTCGTCTCTACCGCCGCGCGCCGCGCCGCCGGCCCCGCTACATACAAACACACACGCTCAGCCGCTGCCACCAGCCCCGCCACATCGGACTCGAGCGGACGCGCTCTTAGTTCATAGCGACACTAAAACACTCCCTCCGCCTTGAAAAACATGGCCGTCCTGACGAACGCAACCTTACTTCGCTTGGTATACATAGTAATCAGGCGCTAATAACACCGACGGTTGAATCCGTGACCATAGACTTCGCATTTCAACTATCAACTAAGAGGCATCCCACCGAGTAGATAATGTGACAGCAGCGTAATAGAGACATTTGTAGAATGAAATATACCTTAGCTGTGATTCGTCCAATATTTTAGCAGCAATGTAAAAGTGTATTGTAGTATTAAATTGATTTTAGGACGAAAAACGCATTAAGTTAGCTGAAGTTTGATAATTATTAACATTATCGGGACCAATGTGTAAAAGCCATATAGATTTTTTTTTTATTTCTCGATTATACAAATTATATTACATTTGTATAGCAATTAGTATAAAATTTATGTTTTTTTATAATAAATGCTTACATATCTTTGAACTCAATTCAAGAATATAGAAACTTAAAAAAAAACTTTTGTAAAAAATTTACATTTAGTAGCAATATTAATTAAAAAACGATGATGGGATTATGTATTATATAGTTCCAAAGAACTGATGAAATGATGATGAATAAATTAATGATTTATTTTACTACAAGGTTAATTGTAAAGGGTATATACCATAAACCTCAAAGGCAGGTAGAATACTTATGAAACTGAAGGACTTTGACCGAGATAGTTTATATCAAGATTTTAATTTACAATTTTCAACTTAGTCTCATTCAAGAATACTATAAATGGGTTTCAGCTTGGTGAACCCTTTATAGCTAACCCTGTATAATATGTTGTTATGTTGGATATGGAGTTCAGGGCTAGTAAATTTAAAAAACAAAAACATGTACAGCTAAACATTGTGGTTGATCGCAATACAGCACTATTAACAAGATTGACTATTATGATCTTGTTAGTGTTAGTTAGTATTGTTAGTGATAATATTACTAATATTATAAACAAGAAAATGAGTATGAATAAACAATACATAAAACTAATAGAAAAGTAATTGTTATATTAGTTTTATGTATTGTGAAATTTATAATGTTCAAACACTGTAGATTTGTACTTCTAAAGTAACCTTTTTTCTGTTTGCCACATTCTGTTTTATTTTCTTTTGATAAGTCACTGAAAACCTGTTATTGGCTCTCTCTAGATAGGTACTGTTGATTTAATATATTATATTATAAGTTGTTGGTTTTCTAATAAAGAAATAAATAAATGAATGGATGTTCGGTTACTCATTCATGCAAACACTAATTAACGGATTTTGATGAAACTTCATAGTAATATAGCTTACATCAGAATTACACATAGGCTACAATTTAATAAGATACTATGAAATTTGGCGAAATGTAATGATGTCAAGTAAGCGCAGACAATGTTGTACGGGACCGCTAGTGTATCATAAATATTCATAGAACTTCCTAATGCTAAAAAAGTTCATAGAACTTCTTAATGCAAGTCTTCTAGATTCTAGGTCTTTTACAAGTAGTTGATTGCCTAATAATTATATTTTGATTTCTGAAGTGACCCTACCCTACCACTCATATCCCTAACGTGTTCAGGCAGCTCGCAACATATCCCAAACTTTCTCTATTTACGTGTGTATAATATCTATCTTTAAGTTAGTGGGATAAACTACAGCTATTTATTTACTATATGCATTGCGATGGCATATCAGACAGCGGATTTCTACTAGATTGTTGATTCTAACAATGTATATAATTCTTTCATACAGGAATTACTTTTATCGATTCCTAATGAGTTCGTCACTTGGGGTCAAATTCTTTCCTCAATATTATTTTCTTTAATTCCACTACCATTAGCATGTACGAAACCAAAAACATTCAGTGCAGAAACCTGTCGACTCTGCTGGAAGCGTTATGACCTCCATTAGTGTTAAAATTCCAACCGTTATTGAATCTACACCCATATTTCAACACGTGTAAGTAATTTAAAGATTCTGAATACTGTAGTAGATAGATGTTTATTTTGAGTTCTTTATATAGTTTTTTGTTTGTACAATGAATTTCGTCACGGAAATATATACGTACTTACTACAAACTCATTTCTATAATAAAGAAACTTGAAAATGTACCAAAAAAGATTACTCTTATATAATATAGGTACAAGTGAAGAAAATATCGAAATAAAACACCACTGAGGTACTTAACTAGCGAGGTAATGTATATTAATATAGATACGTGCCTACGTGCCGGTCTGTTTATTACCCAATGTCCATGTGGTTAATTTATATGCGGTCCAATTGGGAGCGAGAGGTTGGCCTGTCTAGAACTGCAGTGGATTCTAAGAACATCTATCAAAAGCTGAATTGACAGGACACAAGATTTGTCTGGACAAGGAGAGAAACACGATGAAAGTAAGTGTTGACGTATGTAGGCAAAGGGATCACTTAAACCTACACCCGGGTCACAAGTTCCGGGAACTGCTCAGAGTTTCCCTCTCTGCCACTTAAGGGACTGGTAAATCCATGGGATGTTAAGAAGTTCGTTTCACTACAAAACACTAGATCGGATCTTAATGCAATTTAACGTGAATATAGATTCTATGACATGTACAAACATAGACTTTCTGTTACCTCAAAAAACAGACGAAGTCAAGGGAAATAACTAGAGATTAGCTAGTAAACTAAAACCTACACATATAACACCCTTGTTCCGTAGTACAATGATAATGAGTTGTTAGGATGATGATGCTAATGACAATTGTGGCCATTTTGTATTGCTGCCAGTCACACACAATGACACAAAATAACAATTTCAAATTAAATTAAATTATATGCATTTAGCTAAAGATATATATACTTGGGTATTGTTTTAATTATTTTTGTGTAATTGTGTGTGTTATTAATTTATTAATAACTTCCTTACAAACAAATGATATGTTTCACTGAGTTTTGGCATATCTTATGTGAACCGGTTTCATGACAATGGTAAGGAACTTCCCTAACAACCTTATATGACATCAGTGAAAAACCTACATCAAGAGTATTATTTATTACAATTAATATAAACAAATTACTGCTTGACTTACACCTAATGGAATTCCATCACACCTTTGTTCATGAGATTAGCTATTTACGCATTGGTCCCCAATCACAATGTGGAGAGCATATAGTAATGGTTCTTACCGTCCCATAGGGGCGTACTGTTGTGTACCATAGGGATCCCGGTCGTAGCCGCTACCGTGCCTGGAAAACAAACATGAACTTTTTATTTATTTCATTCAGGCTACTAATGGCCCATATTATAAATACTTTACAGACTAAAATCCATATGAATGATATTAAAATTTATTAATTTCTATTGATAATCTGTACATATAAATAAAATTGGAGTCTCTGTAATATTGAAATAACCGTTTTTTACTACATGCATATGTATATAAAAACGGGACATATACCAAAATAACATTTTTTACATTTTTTGTCTGTCTGTCTGTCTGTTTGTTCCAGCTAATCTCTGAAATAGATCGATTTTGACGGGACTTTTATTGGCAGGTAGCTGATGTAATGAGGAGTAACTTAGGCTACTTTTAATTTAGACAAAAAAAAGTTAAGTTCCACGCGGACGTCGCGAGTATAGCTAGTAATAACTATATATTGTCCATGTGATTACGGCACTGATGACCACAATCTGCCACGGTAGCGCCGATACACCACACCCTTTGGCCAGTAGTCATTCTTCATGAAGGTGGGCAGCATGTTGGTGGGGACTCGGACAATTATGTCACTTGGATGCACTACTGATACTGGTACTATGTAGGTTTCATAAATGAAACCGTATTTTTATTTTATTGTTGAAACCGGATATTAGAATGCAGAAAGTAGCAACAGATAGATGAAAACAGTATTATACCATTTACAGAATGTGTAAAAGAAGTAATTGTGATTGAGCAGTTCTAGGAATGATTCATTAGACTTAGATACACATTGAAATTACAAGTAAAGATAAATAAAATAAAGATAAACTCCTAAGTAGTTTAATCATAAATTAATATTGTTTACTAGCTGTTCCCGCGACATCGTCCGCGTAGTTTTTAACTTTATTTTTCTAAAATAAAATTAGTCTAAGTTACTCCTTATTACATCAACTACCTGTCAAAAAAGTCCCGTCAAAATCGGTCCAGCCATTTCAGAGTTTACCAGACCAGAGAGTTTAGATTAGCCGGAACAAATAGATAGACAGACAGACAGACAAAAATTATAAAAAATCTTATTTTGGTATATGTACCGTATATTTATTCATATGCATGTAGTAAAAACGGCTATTTCAATATTACAAACAGACACTTCAATTTTATTTATATGTATAGATGTATAGTGTTATTAAACATCTACAATACAAACAGACATACTGAATACTAATGTTCGTACCATGCGAGGAATTGAACCCGCAACCATAGGAAATAATGCAGTGTGTTAGACCACTAAACACCATGGAATGAGGCAGTGTGTTAAACTACCAAGGATGTGGAATGGCAAACAAGTTGATGGTTCACCTGAATGTTATAACTGCTGCATATATCTATGTTCATTTTCATTTCATAAATGTCAATGTTCATGTCATTGACATTACAACACCATTGACCCATAGTATGCCTCATGCTTTGCCATTAAAGGACAAAGATGTCAGGGCTCCATACCCAATATATCCTATAGATATTTATCTATATAAAAACTGGAATTATTGTATTTATTCATACTATTCCAGGATATTGAATTAACATATATTTTTTGACAATTCATAAATGTAAATATAAGGAGAGCTTGTGTTATGGGTACTAGACAACTGATATAAATATTTAGAATTTTTCTGTAAATACATACATAATATACATAGAAAACATCCAAGGGAACACAAACAATCACACACAACTTTTTCTAGTGATATATGCCGGCAGGCCATCAGTGGGGTGACAGTATCAGTATGTAGTCAGTCAAATTATCCCATGGTACTGAATTTACAAGAAATTCATTATACATATAAATAAAATTGCAGTGTCTGTTTGTAACTTTTAAAAAACCGATTTTTACTACATGCTTATGAATATAAATATGGCACATACACCAAAATAACATTTTTTACAATCTTTGTCTGTATGCCTGTCTGTTAGATCCTAATTTCTGAAATGGCTTGACCAATTTTGTAATAAGGAGTAACTTAGGCTACTTTTATTTTAGAAAAATTCAACATGGATGAAGTCGCAAGTATGGCTAGTATAAAATAAAATGTAGAGGTCAACCAGACAAGGTGAATGGCCATGGAATGGCAAACAAGCTGATAGCCTAAATGATGGTAAGACACCCGGAATAACACTCATGCACTGCGTCTCTAGGGAAATAAGATATCACATCTACTATCTTGTAATATTATTTGATAATGTCAATTATGATTAAATTTATGCTCGAATGAAATGATCAAATATTAAAATATGACTTACATGGGTGATCGTCTGCTAAACATATCGCCATTACCCATGGGTGCTGCCCTTGGCGCTCCACGGTCATAGCTGGACACCATTGGTATTGGAGCACCTCGCATTGGCGCGCGTCTTTCTATTATATCCCGCTCATCTGGGTACATTGGAGCTCTACGATCATATCCATCCATTACTGGAATCTCCTCGACACCGTACCCGCGTCTCTCCTCAGGGTACATGGGGGCTGGCGCCGCGTAGGGGTCACGTGCGCGACCGTCCATCAACGCGAAACCACGTCTATCTTCTCCACCATAGCCGTTGTATCGGTCGTCGTAGCCGCCCGGTGCCCGCTCAGGTCCGCGTTCGTAGCCGCCTCCCATTCCGTTACGAGCGCCGCCGCCCATGCCCATTCCACCCATCGGTGGGCCGCGCATATCACCACCCCGCATATAGCCCATAGGCCTCGAGTCGCGCATGTACGGTGCATCGCGGGCGCCGCCGGCTCCTCCACGCATAGGTCCGCCACCTCGTCGGTCCATGCCGCCGCGCATACCACCACGCATTCCACCGCCGCGGCCACCGCCTCGCTGACCGCGCTCCTTTATACGTCCCCGTTCCACAGAAATAACGGCGCCGTTGAATGTGGTATTATTGAGACCGCGGATAGCTGCCGACGCTTGCTCCTCGGTCTGCATGTGCACAAATCCGCATCTGTTCATGATATCGCATTCTGTGACGACGCCGAAGCGTTCAAACAATTTGCGAAGATCCTCGGGTTTGGAGCCCTGAGGCAAGCTGCCGACGAAAACTTTCGTTTGCTGCAAAGTAATTTTAGTTATTTAAACACCTCCTTTGATTTCCAATATAAATATAGCTTTAAAAATACTCACCGGGACCATTGTGTATATTTTGAATCACTTAACACTATATTTATTGAATAATCACTTAAAAAGTTATTGCGCACGAAATGTTCAGGTGGTTTGCTACAAAATGGCGGGCAGGTTAGAAGAAAAATGAATGAATCAGAGACAGAACGACGCCGTTATGATGCCGGCCGTTCTAATCTGTGATTGGATATAGTCTAACGGTATGCGTCTTGATTTAATGGTTATTGGTCAAAATGTAATGACGCTTATAGTGAAACCAATGATCGCCGAGTATTGTCACTGGTGACAGCTATTTGACACTTAATAATTTAAACTGTTTAGAAACTATATAATAATAATTTCTGTTTTATTTTCTGTTATAATTAATTCGATTCATAAGCATATTTAGAAAATTACAATTTAATTTGTAATATTATTTACATATTGTGTAGCCAATAACCACAGTAAAACGGGAGTTAAGTTAAAAATATAATTTGCCTTGAACTCATATTTCTGAATCGACTGACTTCTAAATCGCGCTATTCAGCGAATTGGTGATTGGCTTAGTATATTGGCGGGAAAATCGAAAATGTTAAAGAGAATTAATATTGTGTATTTGTTCAAATAAAAGACAAAATACAATTTTATATACTATTTTATTTTTCCATAATCACAACATATAATAGGTAGGTAAATGCTTAATAAAATAGTTATGGCCACTTAATGTAAATATCACATAATTCTTCATATTATTATCGTAATAAATTAATATCATCTCAACGATTCCAAATAAAGAGTTGCATTATTGATTAACCTAATTATTTTAGATACTTCGTAATTAATCGAATGTTTAATATAGTCAGCTAAATTATATTTGTTGATAGTCCCACACTCTATTCCACAGTGGAATATATTTATAAGTTTAGACTGTATTTTTTCCGGATCATTGTGGTGGACGGCTTTCGGCGACATACGTTTCACTTTCTTAAAAAGATTATCTGCTGCGATGCTTAAATTTGATGAGATAATGTCGTTGGGTCTTTTGACTTCCGGATGCGCCATGCGACCCAGCATATACCCTGGAATACATTTAGGTATAGTAGTGAGGATATCTAACTAATCTACAGTAATATCTAAAGTATATGATATTAAATTTATATAATATATTAAAAAAAGAACAATTAATTAAATTGCAACTGATGAGACAATATATTTATATATTATACTTAAGTATTTATTTAATATTCTAGTTCTTATATACTTATAGATATTGCGTTTGCTTTTTTTGTTGGTATTGTCATATATCTATTTTCAGCACTCCACAAATTTTTTCAATCATTACAAAGGTTGACTCGAAGAAATCCCTCATTTGGGATAAGTCCGCCATTGCACAACTTATTTCTCAAGATCGTTGCACCCTATTATTTTAAATGTATTTACTGTACAATAAAATGTTACAAACAATTATCAAGTAAAAATATCACGTCTTGCCCGGCCGGCATTATTTCCGCGCTGAAATGCTTTGAGCCATGTGATCCGCAGTAGAACGGCACACTAATATTATGAAGACTGATAACAAAAATAATGTTATACGGGTCCAACCAGTTACTAATATTCATATAAAAAACAATATTAATGTCACAAAACGCACGTGTAAATGTCTGTATCACAGATAAAAAAATATCTATGATTTTACAGTATTACTAATTATAATTACTGTCACATAAAACACCATCAGTCTCACCTCCAAATATACAAATAACGCCGATAAAAAGCGCTATAGTCGCGAAGAGACGCTTGCTAACATGCGTCTGCGTCGTCCCAATCCTCCGCTCTATACCCATATTTAAAATATAAATTTATTACACTAGTCGGGTTGGATACGGCAATGATGGCGGTCAATAGCGATTTTGACTGCGTACCGTCGAATACTAAGTTATAAATAGAGTGTCACGTCTCTATTCGGTGAATGTCCAGCGCGGTTTGAAACGTACAGTTTAATATTGCTTGTTTTAAATCCATTTGCCGTAATATATGGTCGCTTGCCAAAATACAATATGAACTTTTTACTGCGAATCTCTAGTAATATTATAAAGAATGAATGGTTTTGTTATGAGGAAAGTGAACTCCGGAATTACAGTACCAATTTAAGAAATTCGTTCTCTATTTGAAGAGTAGGTCGATTATTCTAGAGTAAAATTTACAATTATGCAGCCGCAAAACCAAAAAACGTCACTGTGGATTAAGAGATGATAATGGAATGGTGTACTCGTCTACGCTAGCGGGGCACCAGTGGATGATGATGAGTTGATGACGATGACGGCAAATTCACCAGGAATTTAACATGTGTCCAGGAGGAACCGCGTGAAGGTCAACTTGACATAGTACTTTGCTAGCAATGGGCCTACTATCCTTGTTACAGGTGGAGGAAGTGACATCGACTTCCAAGAGGTCCTGGAAAGCATCATGATCAGTTCTAGTAAATTGGTCACGATGGGCAAACTGTTCTGACATGAAGTCATCCTATCATCCTTCACTGGTGTTCCGCCAGCGTATACCTAACAACAGAAATACGTCATAGGGTGGAGAGATGTTGTTAGGATTCGCAGATCAAAACATATATATAGATCTACTATTAGGACTACTTTTGAGTAGTAACCATGTTTTTTTGGATTCGCTATTGTAGAAGCGACAGATGAGTTACATAGGACTATCTTGATATATAAATATAATAGTTATAGGGTAAATATGGTAAGATATTCCATTATTATACTTACTAAATTATATTTAAATTTATTTTGGAGGAATTTAGAGATAATTATTAATAAAAACAAAAAAATATATAACAAATAATCATTTATTTAAAACGAATTTATTAAAAAGTACTGAAAATAATTATTCATATGCATTTATTAAAATATAATTATCCTATATTTACATTATACATTTTATAATACTTTACATCTGTCACATCTTGAATACTTTAATTATTTATCTAATCGACTTATTCATCAATATTAAAATTTAATATGACAAAGATTTCTAAGAAAATGTTTGCAAAACAGTTTGTACTATAATTATATATATTTTTTAAAGTAATCATTCAGAAATATGGAACTCTTTGTTTCTGAAAATTTACATTTAATCGTTGTTTTTTTTATATTTGCTATATAGACAAGCAAAGGTAAACCATACAGTTCTTCGGTGGATTTCGAATTCCTCTTATTTGGAGTGATATCTGTATTAACCGTCTTAATGGACTGATGATGATGATGATGATGATGACAACTTGAAATCGATAGTTGGATATCTGGATTATTATATTTGGACGCGTTTCAATACCAACTTCGATTATAATAGCGCGAATGTTTATCTTGGACGGTTACAGTTTATATTCTATATCTATGAGAAAATATTGACAAATCCGTCAACAGAATCTTTGGGATCTATCAGGAAAGATATTTTTTGAAATCAGGAAATGACTCAAACTTATATAATGGTAGAGAATCAGCGAGTACTATCAGGCCCTCAAATTACTATAATAGGAAATGTACATTATATATTTACAAAAAAAAATTAAAACTAAGGGGTTGTACAAATATTACGTAAGTACTATAGGGGGCAAGGGGTCTTTACTTTACTTATTTTGGATGCCATGGGAGGGGGGACTTTTTGACATGAATGACAACCCTCACATTGTCTTTGCTAAAAAAACAATACATTAATTGAAAAATGTTTACGTAAGCATGGGGGGAGGGGGTAAGAGCTTTGCTTACTTTTGCTGACAAGGGGGATGGGTAGGTAAATAATTGTAATCATCTGCTGACGTAATACTTGAACGGCCCCTATTGTGTTATACTAGTGTATATTATTTTGTAATGTGTACACATTACAAAATAATTTATTGCCCATTATTTATATACAAATCTTTGTTTAGAATTATTTGGATGGCGTTGTGTACTATGTTTAAGAATCTATACATAGTTTATTTCAATACTAAATATTATATTTGAAGTTAATCTAAATTGAAACTAAGTTTGCTTTTATACAACGTTACAAAAGCTATTTAATAATAACCCTTCTTCACAATTAATATGACCAGTATTGTTACAATATTACAATTAATAATTACATATAGGCTGACCCAGATGAAATTCAGCGTAAGCCACTTCCCAAATAAGTTTAAGCTTATTTCGGAAGTAACTTAGTAAACAATTTGAATGTAGTTTTGACAACAAGGCAATGTTGACTATGATAGTCTAGAAGTTAAAAAGCATGTTGTCACAAAGAAATTACTGAGTTTTTTTTTTAGAGATGATATTATATTATCAAATATATAAGAACATTAGATTAAATTATGAAGATGTGCTTTCAATATTATTATAAAGATTAACTATATAATATGATAAACAAAATATTACTAAACATGTAAAGTTGTATGTTTGTTTGAAAACAACACCATCCAAATTTTTTACCCGTTCTCAGCTTTCGTATTCCGAGTATATCGGTAAATAAGAATATATCTACTAAGGTTATTTGGATAGCGATATTCTATTTAAAAAAATTACATTGTGTAGATTCCATAGTGCAATATCTGATAATATAATAACACCCTTACAAGGTAAATGCGCGATTATCCAGTGGCCTTAAAACATTTGTTGTATAAGAAAAAAATATGTTTATACTACTTTGGCACTACATATTGAACAGCATTTTGAGGTCTTCAATGGTCAGTTTGGAGGCGTTGTTGTTCCGGGCCCCGGTCAGCATGTTGTCTGCTAACTCTAACTTCGCCTGTTGCAGTTTTTTAATCGTATGTTCCACTGTGTCCACACACATGAATCTGTGGACAAAACATTTTAAAACATTAGAATGGGCTAATTGATCTGACCTCATGTTCATCTTATCATCCTCCTGGTGCCTCGCCAACGTAAACAGTTAGCGCAGGCGGGTGCAGCATTCTATTATCATCCATAAGAAAAAACCTATCCCCTTCCCATCATTAAGATGAAGGTCAGCACGTTAAAGGCATTTTTTTTTTCAGCCCGAGCAAATACCTAAAGACGAGAATGTAGTGGTAGCGAAATATCGACAAGACTCTCAATCTATTAAAAAAACATTTTAAAACAAAATAATAGATTTACACATACTAGCGGTAGAAATTCGTCCATAATGGAAAATACAAAAAGATCTTTGAACCAGCAATAGCGATTAAATAAAGGATGTGTGTGTATCAAATACGTGGGAGTGTGTGTAATTTTTTTTATGATTTTATATATTTTTATGCATGCTGTTATTTATTAATCCAAATTATTATTATATACATTCATTTTATGTAAAAATTAAGCAATGCATGCTGTGTCTACATATAGTAGTACGTATTACTTAAATACTGTAAACCAGTGCTGTATAGGTGCAGGTTGAGGTTGTGTTTATATCAGCAACAGCTGGAGCAGCTCATATTGCCAAGATTGCATGTTATTTTTTATTTTGTGTATTATTTATAATTTGTTGTGTTATGTTGGCAAAATTTGAATTATCTACATATGAAATATTTATCACAGTTCCGTAATAATAAAGTTATTATCAGATCATTAAGTATTTATTTATATATAAGTATTTGTCTTTATATTTATGTGCACATATATATTTTTTTACATTTCTCATTTATATTTTTGCACCGCCAACAATCTTTCATGGTTGACTAGTAGATAACGCCGCTAGATGTTAAGTCCACAATATGTACACATTATTTTTGTGCTTAAAGTTATATAAATAAATAAATAATGATAGTGCTTGATCGAGGAGGGGCTTCGTTAAATAAAACCGCCTGGGTTGAATGCTACTCGAACTCTCTTTTTATTGCTAGAGATATATAATGAGCTTTTTTTTCGGACTACTCTAATGCTGTTGGCCGCAGCTGGCCTTTTTTTTTAGGGCGCGTGCAGATGGCATTCCAAACCCGCGGAATGACTTATGGAGGGGCTGAAGGCCAACTCCCGCCTGACGGATACGACTTTAAACAGAGAGCACCGCTTGGGGTTCGGACTGGACGTCGTAGTATCGATCCCCGTTTGAATTGGACGGGGGAGCGATCGGAGGGGCGACCGGGGGCATGTAATGAGCTGAAATTGCATAGTGTATTGCACTGTAAGCAGGCATATGTTGTTACCCGTACACTGTAAGACATTCAGTTTTGTCGATCTAATCAATAAAAAAACAATAATAGTTGGCAGTAGGTGACCGCTACCACCCACTTTCTATATATCCGTGACAATTGTTACAAACAAAAAATGTGAAAATCTGGTTTCGTGACGCATAGCTCAGTGATACGAAACGTAATAATTTCCGGAGGGGATACTCGATATTCGAGATTACTACGACGAGAATTGGAGATACGACTTCTTACTGTTGGTTTTTTTTTACAAAACACTGCAGTTAAAATATTACTTAGATTACTATGGCTCTAAAAACATTTGATTTTTAATATTTAATTTAATTTTAAGACGATTTTAATACGAAAATAAATAATTAAATATTATAAGACTTTTTTTCAAGTCTCACTTGCGATAATCCCACATAAATATGAAATATATAATCGCCAAAATAAACACGAATATTTAAGATTATTATATTCGTGTTTATTTTGGCGATTGAAAATGTTATACTATTTAAAATTAAATGAAATCTTTGTATTAATTCTAGCGTTTGAAAATTTTGTACTTTTTCTTAAGTTTCTTCTATCGGCAGTCTCTATAACTGGCAATTTTTTTGTTACACAACATAATTATGACGTTACTCCTTTACTATAACTCTAAAAACATTTGTTTTTTTTTTAAATATTTATAATGTACACTGACCTGCTACAATTTTATGATGACACATATAATAGCTGCGAAAGTAAGCTTGTTTTTGGTTGCCTTTTGGAGCGTAATGATATTTAAAAATATTCGTTATGAAAACAGAATTCATAATTTGTAAATTAGTGTTAGGGTTCACATCGATATTGTAGAAAAATCTGATATTTTAAAAATATTAAAAGAAGGTAGTTTCATTATTACACGGTATCGTTAAACTAGTTGCGTATAACTATGAGTGGGGGTTATATCTTTACTCTATAAAAGGGAGGGTTTTTGTAAGCCACGGCATTCGGTCTTTGAGCACAGGATGAGATATAGTTAAATAGTTAGATTAATGCTATATAGTTATTATTTTATTATAATACATACTTTTACTAGTACATAGAGTTGATATAAAAATATAGTAAAATATAGTAAAACAGTAACTTCATCTTAATCTTAAACAGTAACTAAAGCCATTCCGGTTTGTTAATGTAGACTAATCAACTCATAGCTAGAAATGTGTCATGCCAGGTTGACCTTCACGCGGTCCAAACAACCGTAATATGTTGCTGGTGAATTTGACATGTTGTGCAAACTTAACACGAGTTTTTATCATCCTCCACTGGTGCCTCCCCCCCGCGTAAACCGTTAGCGCAGGCAGATGCACCATTGTATTAATCCCATATCCATAATCCATAGCAATAATTTTTTTTTTTGGATTAAGATCTTTTACTATCACATTGCTCGCCATCGACAAGGAATTCATTGCTACTCGCGGAAACCTACGTGGTCTCGGACAGTGCGGTTTCAGAGGAGCTTCCTCCCGCGTACACTTATATTGGGGTATGAAACACCTGCCGAGGTTTTCTCGCAAGACTACAGCATGGCGTTTTTCAAGAAGGTTATATTAAGGTTTCTTAAGGGTCGGCAATTCGCACATTACACCTCTGGTATCTCAGGTGTCCATAGGCTATGATAACCGTTTACCATCAGATATACCGAAAACTTGTTGCCATCATGGCAGTATAAAAAAAAAGACGAAATAAATAAATTCATACTTGTATATGTGTACTGGCTTCTGTTGTCCCACTCTGTAGATTCTGTCCTGCGCTTGCTCTTCCAGCTGCGGGTTCCAGTGGGGGTCCAACAGCAGCAGGTGATTAGCGCCGCAAAGATTCAAACCCACACCACCAGCACATAGTGACAACAACATCACCTGCAAGTACAAATGTTATATTACAACGCGATTTAAACAACAACATAAAAACCTTCCAGGGGGAGGCGACTGTTGGTAAAGTGATCTCCGGACTCAATGCTATGATGTTCCCCTGCGATTTCACGCCCCCACCATCACCATTTCTGCACGTCCGGGCGCGGCGACTTCATACTCATCTTATCATTCTCCATTGGTGCTCCGCCAGCGCCCTCTGGGTTCACAGCCACGCGCCGCGCGCGCGCCCCCACTGACCCGCACGTCCGCGCGCGAGTTGAGCGCGACGAGCGCGGCGCGCGCGGCCATGCCATCTGCCGTCGCCCCCCGCGCCCCCCGCCCCCGCCCCCACTGACCCGCACGTCCGAGCGCGGCGAGTTGAGCGCGTCGACGAGCGCGGCGCGCGCGGCCCCGGCCACGCTGCCGCAGAGCGTGACGCTGCCCCCCCGCCCCCGTCGCCCCCCGCCCCCGCCCCCGCCCCCGCCCCCACTGACCCGCACGTCCGAGCGCGGCGAGTTGAGCGCGTCGACGAGCGCGGCGCGCGCGGCCACGGCCACGCTGCCGTTGAGAGTGATGCTGCCCCCCGCCCCCGCCCCCGCCCCCACTGACCCGCACGTCCGAGCGCGGCGAGTTGAGCGCGTCGACGAGCGCGGCGCGCGCGGCCACGGCCACGCTGCCGCTGAGCGTGACGCTGCCCCCCCGCCCCCGTCGCCCCCCGCCCCCCGCCCCCGCCCCCACTGACCCGCACGTCCGAGCGCGGCGAGTTGAGCGCGTCGACGAGCGCGGCGCGCGCGGCGACTGCGTAGCTGCGTCTGTGGGTGTCGCTTCCCCCCCGCCCCCGTCGCCCCCCGCCCCCACTGACCCGCACGTCCGAGCGCGGCGAGTTGAGCGCGTCGACGAGCGCGGCGCGCGCGGCCATGGCCACGCTGCCGTTGAGAGTGACGCTGCCCCCCGCCCCCGCCCCCGTCGCCCCCCGCCCCCGCCCCCACTAACCCGCACGTCCGAGCGCGGCGAGTTGAGCGCGTCGACGAGCGCGGCGCGCGCGGCCATGGCCACGCTGCCGTTGAGAGTGATGCTGCCCCCCGCCCCCGCCCCCGCCCCCACTGACCCGCACGTCCGAGCGCGGCGAGTTGAGCGCGTCGACGAGCGCGGCGCGCGCGGCCACGGCCACGCTGCCGCTGAGCGTGACGCTGCCCCCCCGCCCCCGTCGCCCCCCGCCCCCCGCCCCCGCCCCCACTGACCCGCACGTCCGAGCGCGGCGAGTTGAGCGCGTCGACGAGCGCGGCGCGCGCGGCGGCCATCGCGCTGCCCCCCGCCCCCGTCGCCCCCGCCCCCGCCCCCACTGACCCGCACGTCCGAGCGCGGCGAGTTGAGCGCGTCGACGAGCGCGGCGCGCGCGGCCATGGCCACGCTGCCGTTGAGAGTGACGCTGCCCCCCGCCCCCCCCCCCGTCGCCCCCCGCCCCCGCCCCCGCCCCCCCTCACCCGCACGTCCGAGCGCGGCGAGTTGAGCGCGTCGACGAGCGCGGCGCGCGCGGCCATGGCCACGCTGCGGAGAGTGATGCTGCGTCGACGTCCGAGCGCGGCGAGTTGAGCGCGGCGCGCGCGCGCGCGGCCACGGCCACGCTGCCGCTGAGCGTGACGCTGCCCCCCGCCCCCGCCGCCCCCCGCCCCCCGCCCCCGCCCCCACTGACCCGCACGTCCGAGCGCGGCGAGTTGAGCGCGTCGACGAGCGCGGCGCGCGCGGCCACGGCCACGCTGCCGCAGAGCGTGACGCTGCCCCCCCGCCCCCGTCGCCCCCCGCCCCCGCCCCCGCCCCCACTGACCCGCACGTCCGAGCGCGGCGAGTTGAGCGCGTCGACGAGCGCGGCGCGCGCGGCCACGGCCACGCTGCCGCAGAGCGTGACGCTGCCCCCCCGCCCCCGTCGCCCCCCGCCCCCGCCCCCGCCCCCACTGACCCGCACGTCCGAGCGCGGCGAGTTGAGCGCGTCGACGAGCGCGGCGCGCGCGGCCACGGCCACGCTGCCGCTGAGCGTGACGCTGCCCCACCGCCCCCGTCGCCCCCCGCCCCCGCCCCCGCCCCCACTAACCCGCACGTCCGAGCGCGGCGAGTTGAGCGCGTCGACGAGCGCGGCGCGCGCGGCCACGGCCACGCTGCCGCTGAGCGTGACGCTGCCCCCCCGCCCCCGCCGCCCCCCGCCCCCGCCGCCCCCGCCCCCACTGACCCGCACGTCCGAGCGCGGCGAGTTGAGCGCGTCGACGAGCGCGGCGCGCGCGGCCACGGCCACGCTGCCGCAGAGCGTGACGCTGCCCCCCCGCCCCCGTCGCCCCCCGCCCCCGCCCCCGCCCCCACTGCCCCGCACGTCCGAGCGCGGCGAGTTGAGCGCGTCGACGAGCGCGGCGCGCGCGGCCACGGCCACGCTGCCGCTGAGCGTGACGCTGCCCCCCCGCCCCCGCCCCCACTGACCCGCACGTCCGAGCGCGGCGAGTTGAGCGCGTCGACGAGCGCGGCGCGCGCGGCCACGGCCACGCTGCCGCTGAGCGTGACGCGGCCCCCCCCCCCCGTCGCCCCCCGCCCCCCGCCCCCGCCCCCACTGACCCGCACGTCCGAGCGCGGCGAGTTGAGCGCGTCGACGAGCGCGGCGCGCGCGGCCACGGCCACGCTGCCGCTGAGCGTGACGCTGCCCCCCCGCCCCCGTCGCCCCCCGCCCCCGCCCCCGCCCCCACTGACCCGCACGTCCGAGCGCGGCGAGTTGAGCGCGTCGACGAGCGCGGCGCGCGCGGCCACGGCCACGCTGCCGCTGAGCGTGACGCTGCCCCCCGCCCCCGTCGCCCCCCGCCCCCCGCCCCCGCCCCCACTGACCCGCACGTCCGAGCGCGGCGAGTTGAGCGCGTCGACGAGCGCGGCGCGCGCGGCCACGGCCACGCTGCCGCTGAGCGTGACGCTGCGCACGCGCACTCGCTGCAGCTCGCGCTCCACCAGGCGCAGCACGGACGTCCACTGCGACACCACCACCGCCTTTTCGCCTGCACAAATCAATAATAATCTTACTAATATTATTAACGTGGAAGATTTGAGGGATGGATGTTTGTTACTGTTTTATGCAAAAACTGCTGAATGGATATATACAAGGTGTAACGGAAAGGGTATATCAAGCCAAAGGGATCGGATACAGCTGGTTATTTGCCTATTCCTTTCTGCATATTTTTTGATCAAATGTGATACCTTAAACAATGTTAAATTATTATTATTTTCTGTAACTAATTTAATGTCACATCAAAAGAAACGTGTCCCAACACTAGCGGTCATTAACCTCCACTCACGCTCACGATTACTCTGTGTACGGATTATTTGCAAATTAATACCAGTAAGTAGATAAATAAATTTACTCATCTACTTTTTATAGGAAGCGTTCAAAGTGTCTACCTCGCTGCCGTAAGGCTGTACGCCATGGAGACTTACAGCAGCATACGAGTACATATTACGCTAGAGTTTCTAATACGAACAACGATGCACACCATCATTTCTTCTGATATCGTAACAACAACAATCAACATTACTCATATTTTCCACTATTCGCTTGTATTTCTATGTATCTCCACAGAAAAAAGTAATTACAGACATTATTTTAAAAAGAATTTTAACACAAAACAAAAACAACTTGACATAACGACGCTTTGAGACCAACTGATTTGAATTTCATATTGTGAATAATTGTGATTTGTTGACCATATCTGAGTGGGCGTGGCCAGAGTTTAGGAGTCCTGTGTATTAAATAATTTACGTCATAAAATAACTTATGATTTGTTTGTGACTTCTTTCTTTACATGTTAAAAAGCATAACTAAATTGGGATAAGAACATCAGATGATAATGACATGGGTAATAACATAACTAGAACATGTTTGCAGTAATTTATTGAAGAGTTTAGTATTAATTTTTCACCTTTAATTGGCTGTCTACTGCTGAATCAAATATTACTCCAAGGGTAGAACAGGATACCCTTGTAGTGGTAAGGAGTAAAGTTCTGTCCAGAGTAGTGTGTGTTATATTCCTTTATCATCTTTTAAATAAAACTCAGTAGTCGGCATAGGGAATAACAGTGTGACGAATATTATTAAAAAAAATACTATCTACCGGCCGGTAATTTAATGGAATTTTCCTGTCAATATTTCATTGGTGTGACTGCTACAGTGATAGATAACACATTGGAATTAAAATTTATATTCATACGGAACCCAAAATTAAATAAAAATGCCAATAGCAATGTGAAGAGGCGTTTTATTCCAGTAAATTTGTGTTATTATTAGGCATTATGATATCGATGACCGGACAGCTGATTGGGGCTCTAGTGATGTGTAAAATAACATAATTCTAAATTAGTTTTGGATGTAGTCATGGTAGTAAATGCATTTTAAGTGTAGTTATACTTCAAAAACCATCGGAGGTGGTTTGTAACCATGGGTAGGCCCCATGTTTTTCGTATTGATATACCCTTTCCGTTACACCCTGTATATCAGAATAGGCCATAAATGTCACGCGGGTGTACATAATCATAACTTACTAGCTGTGTTATATCCTGGATTATCATTATTGACTAATATTAATAACCCAGGACAACTCATACAGCGCTTTCTAATCTCAACTTAAGTAAAACTTATGTTATGGGTACTAGGCAACTGATGCAAATAGTTGTCTAGTAGCTAATTTTGAGTTTCTAGCCAGTTCTCAACTGAACTGGACGGTAGGGATCAACAAATTACCTTTATTAACGAAAACGTTTTTGTTTAAACAGTCCATAACACCCTGTATCTTCGACGAGAGACGCGTGAGATCGAACACGGGATTGTTGGGTGAGAGTACGGAGCGTATCGCTTCTGCAACACTCGTGCTTTCCTCAGGACCTTCCTTTTCCTCTTCTTCTTGCTCAGTCTTGCTGCCACTCTGTGAAATTAAATCCATACTATTTTTATACTTTCGCGTTGAGTACACATTATACAATCGCCTACCGATCACCACTATTATACACGAATTGTGCGGGAGGCCATAGAAATAAAGAAATACCCTAAGTTTATCCTGGAAAATGGTTTAAAGTTATCATCTGTGTGGAATATGACGAATAAATTCAAAGTTCTGTAGCATCGGTCAATAAGTGTACGGATACCATAAGTACCTACTGTGTGTCGCTATTTTCGTCGGACAATCTAATGGCGGTAGTTGAACAAACTGCCGACACCTATCAACATTGCGATTCGCTGTTACTCCAGTCACCTCGTGACAGTGCAACCTAGTCGAAAAGTCGAGAAGTGAATACCTTTATTTTTATTTTTTTATTTATTATTTTATTGCACTTATAAAATTGTACAATTTGGCCAATTTAATGCTATATGGCATTCTCTACCAGCTAGCCAATAGATAGGAACGGAGAGCCAATTATTTGTGTCAATAATGTTAAAAGATTATATATAGCTGACCTTAGACTTTGAGTCCTCCAGCGAGAGTTTGCTGAGCTCCGCGAGCAGGTCCTGACCGGCAGGGTCCTGCTGAATGTCTTCGGTGGATTCCTCGTCCAGCATGGCCGCGATGAGGCCGCAGTGACAGCACACCTGCCGCAGACGCAATAGCAGCACCAGAATCTCGTGGGACTTGACTGGTTTCGCGCCTGTTGGGAAGAAATAAAAACAAATTATATTTAAAAAATAATTTATTCATGTAGGACATTTTAGCCGCTTATGAACGTGAAATTATTCATTTATAATTTTTTTCCCTACTACTGAATGAATGATTGGCACAAATGTTGACGGCCCACCTGATGATATATGAATAAATCTAAAGGCATCACGTTATCAAGTGGCACCCGTCATGCGTTGCCATTCCAGACTAAGATGTCATATAATTTATCACTGTTTAATCTGACCCTACAACCAAAACACAACTTACAAAGCAAGCTGCTTAGCAGCTGAAATAGGTGAGACTGAAGTATCCAGACAGACAGTCTTCCTCTGCTAAAATAGACTCGGTATAAGCATTTTTTTATTCTAATGATCATGTGGAATATAGTGAATCTGTGGAAAAGATAAGAAATTTGCCTGTTGCTCTTTTAAATAAATGAACAATTTATATTTTAAAGATTTAGTGTGAATACAAAGCACCGATTGTCGAAAATGTATAAATGTAATATATATTGTTAATCTCGGTGGTTTTGGATCTAGCGGTTTAGAACATTTTCGTCGGTGTGGGTGTGTATAATATATATCTAAGGATTTGTATCTGTTTGCGGCATTTATAAACATATCAAGTGGTATGGTATTATACCCCTCCGATCGATCCCCCGTCCAATTCAAACGGGGATCGAAATTACGACGGCCTGAGCCGAGGTTCGAACCCCTAGTGGTGCCCTCAGACTAAAGTCGTATCCGTCGGGCAGGAGTTGGCCTTCAGCCGCTCCATAAGTCCTTCCGCGGGTTTGGAGTGCCATCTGTACTCGCCCCATAACGTCCGGTGAAGCTGTAAAGGCCAGCTACGGCCAATAGCATTAGAGTAGTCCGAAAAAAAAAATGGTATTATTCCCCATATCCTAATCCCTTTCCCGCACACAGCATGTCAACTGAGGTCGCCCGACGACCTCGTCTACTAACGTGAATGGTGACATCTCGTCCCAACCGCTCCGCTTTAAATTAATTAATATAATATATTGACCTTAAAAATAAGTAACTTTGTGTGCGTGCCTGTGTTAAACTTAGTATTCATCGAGTGCAGCAGCTGTGCAAGAATAAACCCGCTCTACAGTCGCAGGTATATACTGTGCGCCCCCTTTATTTCAATTCCATACAGTCCACTTACCTTATCCCGCTATCCCCCATTTTCCCAGTATCAGTTGTCTAGTATCCATAATACAAGCTCTGTTTAGCTTGGAACTATGTGAATTGCTGGCGCTGTGTGAATTATTATTATTAGTATATGCTAATAATATAAAGAATACAAATTAATGACGATTGTATAGTTAGATATTTGTTATTCTTTCATGCAAAATCTACCAGAGATTCGAATGAAATTTCATTTTAATTTCTGGTAGATTTTGCAAATATACTCGATTATATTCTAGACTAGCTGTGTCCGTGCGTTTAACCCGCATGAAATTTATAGTCCATTTGTTATTCTGATGAACAAGCTATATTATTGTAAAGTTTCATTCAGTAGTTTTAGCGTGAAAGAGTAACAAACACCCATCCATTCATCCACGCTAACAAACTACCGCGTTTTTAATCTAAGGATTAATTAAACCGTAGACTGCTTTTTAAAAGCTTACCTTGCAGTGCTATCATTTTCTTGTGCATCTTCGCGTATTCAGAATCATTTTCGGGCGGCAAAAATCCATGTGCATCAGCATTTTTCTCGGCGCGCTGATGCAGAAACTGTGCGAACAGTGTCTTGGAGAACACCAGTACCTGCAAGATTTGTCGTTGTTATTTTTAACTATAAAAGCCATTGATCGTAATGTTAATTTTGTTTTATAAAAGCCTCCAAATAAATAACCATAAGTTAATATAATTGCTATTATTTTATTATTATGTGTACACTGTGGGAATGTTTTGTAGCGTTCATATATAATTATTAGGACATCGTAGGCTCATGTGACTGGGGTCCGCTAGCTACGCTGGGAGGGATGAGGGGGCGAGAATAGCACCGAACCGGCCTCACTTTACATCTCGTCACCGACAACGACTGGCGTGCCTATCTATTATATTTTTGTTCTTTGTAATATAATATTTAAATTGACCTACAGCTTATGATCCTTCGAGCCGGATAATGATGAAAAATTTGCACACCTATTTGCAAGATAAATACACACAGTTACTATATTTAACATTTTTAAAACCTATAATCACTGTATTCTATAAATAAATAATTTAGTTTGTTTTAATGACCCCATAGTTGTCACAAGTATGTTGTTACATTTTGGTATAGCTACCTTGAAGAGATTGCTTTTTAGCGATAAGGACGCCCATTGTTGATTTTTGTTTTGTTGATTATGTTTATACATATATGTACATTTTTATATAACAGTATATGCAAATGTTTTTTTTTTCGTGAGAGGAATAATAAAGAGTTTCCATTTCATTACGGCTCACCTTCTGGTAGACGTTCATCTCGGGCTGCGTGAGTGTGACCAGACACTCATGTGCGGTCCTCGTTGGGAGGCAGTTGAGCTGTCCCCGCTGCTGGAGCTGCTGTTTTGTCCTCCGCAGCAGGATGCACCTCATCACAGTGTTTAGGCGCTCTTGCCCGCCCTGACTCTTGTTGTCTATCCACTTTTTCCACATCTAAAGTTTATATCAGAATGTTTTTAACTAAGTTAGTAATTTTTTTAACTAACAATGTGTAATACGTAGATAAAAATATATAAATGTGCCGTTAAGACTGTTATTGGGGATGGGGTTATACCTGACGCAGCACAATATAATTACAGAGAGACGTTGTCATTTCATTTCATTATATACATAATTAAAATTCCACTTCTCCCAAAGAAAAAGAAAAGTCAAAAGACATTTATATTTATAATAATATAATAACAATAATTTGTACCGTGCGAGGAATCTAACCCGCGACGACATTGTAAAGCGGTGTATAAATTTCGAGGGCATCAAAGAATATTGGTTTAGGACGAGGCGGGCACTGACCGTGAGGTCGTCGAAGGGCGTGCAGCGCAGGAACTTGAGGAGCGCGTAGAGGTCGAGGTCCCGGTTGTGTATGGGCGTGCCCGTGAGGCACCAGCGGCGAGCGGCGCGGAGGCCGCACACGGCCATGGAGGTGGCCGCCTTATGGTTCCGCACGATATGCGCCTCGT
This sequence comes from Achroia grisella, assembly GCF_030625045.1. Taxonomy (NCBI): domain Eukaryota; kingdom Metazoa; phylum Arthropoda; class Insecta; order Lepidoptera; family Pyralidae; genus Achroia; species Achroia grisella. Next base: position 1,481,628 of record NW_026712572.1, on the reverse strand, counting down.
CCAGGATCACCCGCCGCCATGAAACTTTCATTAGCACGCCTTTCTGTACCAAAAAAGAAAATTAATCCATTTCTGTTAGAGCATCAGGCTTATAACCTGTTAAACGAATGTCGGTGATAGTACAACTCGAGGAATTTCGAGTTCAAAGCTTACGATTTTTCTAATTTTCCATATTATCTTACTTGAACAATCGTTACCTACCTTTTTGTTAAATATCATTTCAATATACTTATTCATCGTTATTCGTCTCATGCTAATGCCAATAATAAAGTACTTATTTCAATTATAAGGAGAATATTACATTTATTGATTAGCAAATCGTAGTTTCCTTCACATTTCTTTTTATATTCTGTATCTACTGTTTGGAAAAACGTATTTATAATGTTGGCGTACTGGAAACCTTCCTACCTTCTCGTGGTCGCGCTGCAGGATGTTGTAGGTGGTGAGCACGAGGTCGTGGGCGGCCAGCCGGTGCGGCATAGTGGCGCGGGCCGCGCCGTGGTGCTGGCAGAGGTGCAGGCTGTGCGCGGCGCAGTGCTTGGCCACCTCGGCCGCCCACTGCTGCAGCAGAGACGCCGGACACACCACCAGCGTGCCGCCCGCGCACACTGAACACCGTTCACATTACTCGTATATTCACACGGGATTGTTACTGATGGGATTTTTTTATTGATGATAATGGAATGGTATACCTGCCTGCGCTAACGATTTACGCTGGCGAGGCACCAGTGAAAGATGATAAGATGAGCAGGAGGTCAGGTCTGTTAGTCCATCATGACAAATTCACCAGGAATTTGTAATGATGGTTTCCAGGGGGAACCGTGTAAAGGTCAACTTGACATGGGACATTGCTAGCAATGAGGTCATCAGTCCATATCATCCTCCACTGGTGCCCCGCCAGCTTAAACCGTTAGTGCAAAAAGACGAAACATTCCATCAGCATCCATTAAAAAAAAATAGTATAGGTATACATGAGAATAACACATCGACTATAATTTACACGCAAGTGAATCCGCGAGCAGAGCTAGTAACTACTACTATTATAAATTTAAAATACTAAGAATTAAATCACTACCACACAGAGTACATACTTTTGGTTGTGCCTTTCTCGCCGTATTCTTCGTTATCGTCATAGTCGTTGTCGATGCTGTCCTCCTTGTCGCTTAATATCAGTGATATCATTGTGATCGTCTTGCCCAGACCCATGTCGTCAGCTGAAAAGAGTTTCAATATTAAGTATCAAGAGTGTCAATTGATTCTGTGATCTAGTACTTTAGCACAAGGCTTTAATTCTGATAGTCTCGGCTTGGATTTTTCGCACAGTACAGACATTTGTATTCATGAGTATGATTGTTTGTATTGGTCAAGTTCATCACAACAATGATAACGAGGTGAGTCACCGAGGATGCCGCCGCAGGGGCGCTGGGTCTCCCTCCACCGCATCCAGGCCAGCGCGTGCAGCTGGTGCGGCAGCAGACATCATAACAATGATAACGAGATAAGTCACCGAGGATGCCGCCGCAGGGGCGCTGGGTCTCCCTCCACCGCATCTAGGCCAGCGCGTGCAGCTGGTGCGGCAGCAGACATCATAACAATGATAACGAGATAAGTCACCGAGGATGCCGCCGCAGGGGCGCTGGGTCTCCCTCCACCGCATCTAGGCCAGCGCGTGCAGCTGGTGCGGCAGCAGACATCATAACAATGATAACGAGATAAGTCACCGAGGATGCCGCCGCAGGGGCGCTGGGTCTCCCTCCACCGCAGCCAGGCCAGCGCGTGGAGCTGGTGCGGCAGCAGACATCATAACAATGATAACGAGGTGAGTCACCGAGGATGCCGCCGCAGGGGCGCTGGGTCTCCCTCCACCGCAGCCAGGCCAGCGCGTGGAGCTGGTGCGGCAGCAGGGAGCTGCGGACGGCGGCGGGGGCGGCGGCGGCCTGGGACTCCGGCGGCTGCGTCGCCAGCGACGAGTGCAGGTGTCGCAGACTCTCCAGGATCAGGTTGCGCTCCGCCAAGTGCGTCGCCATAGCTGATAACATGCAACCACTTGTTGGATTTTAATACTGCCAGAGAATATAACACACTTCCAGGTTTAGTGCTCCCGGAATACAATCGCGGATTCTCAAAGTCTATGGTGAATAGATTTCTGATGGGTGAGCAGCGCGCAACATCCTAATCCATGCCCAAACACATTTATAATAATAAAAAATAAATGCATTTACAATTAGCATGTGTGAAACCACAGATATTCAACTCAGTGTGGAAACTTGACTACCACTACGACCTTCTCTATTGGTGATAAAATTTTGAGGTCTTCAAAACCGAATGTTGAAATATTTACATGTCAGTTTAACTTAAAATTCGTAACTCAAATATAAAAATGTATAATATATTCATATTTCGCACACTAGCACTATAATCTTACTAATATTATAAACACGAAAGTTTGTAAATATGGATGCATGTTTGTTTGTTACTTTTTTACGCAAAAACCACTAAACGGATTTTGATGAAACTTTACAGTAGTATAACTTATACATCAGAATAAAATATAGAATAAAACATATCTGAAACGATATTATGTAAATTGGGCGAAATATCATGAGAAATCTCAAGTAAGTGAGATGCAGATGATGTCAAATAAAATAAGTATACAATACCAACTCACCTTGTTTCCCAAACAGCCTTGGTTGAACAGCGTTGCTAGCTTTCTGTATGTCATCCCAAGAGAGTCCTTGCTCCAATTTCGCTTCGAAACCGTCTTTAGCAATATCTGCAGCAGTTGGTGAATCTGTCGAGTTAACATTCACTTTATTGAATTGAATAGAATAGAAATAATTCTTATTCAAATTAATTTAATATTTACACTTTGGAATAGTCAGTTATTTATTCTACCACATAGTCAGAAAGCAGATTCAGCACAAGAAGAAAGAGAAAAAGATATTTTTGCAACTAAAGTGTTGCTCTTTTAAAAGAATCAGCAACATTCGTTTAAAAGCTTCACTTCACATTTTTAAGATACCGTAAGAATAGAAAGTACCAAATGGTGCCAATTTATAAGAAAATATTGAATTAATAATATAACAATAATAATAAAGAACTCAGAACGATACACACAACGCCATCTAGTCCCAAGGTAAGCAGAGCTTGTGTTATAGTCACTAGTCAACAGTGGGCTAACTCATGTAACTTCGATCGTAACGATTTTCGTATGTAATGTAGTGAAAATGACGTTATCTGTCAGTAATGCGATTCTAGCTATTGACGATTTCACGATATCTTATCATATGATAAAAATTATTTCTATCGAATGTCGATTCAGTAACCACGTTGCAATGTCACATATACGCTATTTTGCCGAAATGACAGCTTGGCATTGAAACGGTTTTTAGAGTAAGAGAAACAATTCGGAAAGTGTTTCTTTTGATTAAAATCATTAAAATATCAGCATTCTTTATCTTGTTTTGTATTAAAATTTTCAGTATTACATATTTATTTTTATTTGATTAAATATTACGTAGAAAAATTGATTACTGATTGTCACAACCCACGGTACCACGAAAATAAATTAATTTACATTACTTTGTTTAATTCCACCACAATTAAATTCCAACAGAAGTAACGCGGTGCGCTAACCGCTGGACCACCGAGGCCATCAATAATAATAATAATAATTAAGTACTGTAAAAATACAGTACTTAATTATTAGTATTTTTATTTATTCATGAACAACGTAGATTGTGTTTGAATGTTTATATTAAGTACTAGTTGTACCCGCGACTTCGTCCGCGTGGAATTTAACTTTATTTTTCTAAAATAAAAAAGATTTTTTTAAAATAAAAGTAGCCTAAGTTACCACTTATTACATCAGCTAAATGGGTCCAACGATTTCAGAGATTAGCCGGAACAAACAGACAGATAGACAGACGAAATTGTAAAAAAAAGGTTATTTTGATATTTTGTATGTATCGTATTTATATTCACATCGCCATATAGACACTCCAATTTTATTTATATGTGTTTTCCCGGTACAGTATAAGTTTTCAAATTATCATAAAAAAATTGCATTCATAATAAAAAAAAAACAAAAATCGTCAAATGAGTACATGCATTTCTCTAATAGCAGCGACTAAAATTTTTTTTGATATAACAACTTAATTTAAGTACCAGGTTCGACGACCATATTGGCAACCTTGTCACCCTGGCGGCGCACCTCTGCCTCCAGCCCGGTGAGGCGCTGGATCAGTTTCACGCCGCCATCCGGCAGAGTGTTCACGTCCATGTTCTCCAGGAGATACTGCCAATTTAATAATAACATTTCAAATAGAAATAAAAACAATCTTTATTCAAATAAACTCAATAAATGTCACAACTAACAAATACTTGAACGCTGCCCTTACACGACTAGTTTTTTACTACATATACATTTTGTAAATACATATATAAAATTAATAGAAAACACCCAGACCAATACAAACAATCATAGTCATGAATGTATTTGTATCGTGCGAGGAATCGAACCCGCGCACCATCGGAATTATGGCGGTGTGCTAATCCGCTAGACCATCGAAGTTGACAATTATTTATAATATATAAAGCTGCATTACGGTGACTCACTCACTGATTGACATAGTTGTTCTCCCAGAAGGAGCGTCCGGGGGTCAAATAAGAGACGATGTATGGGGGAAATGTTCCTTTGGCTAGGGTGACCACGAGAAAATTCCGAAATTTGGGAAAATCCAAGATGGCGGACAAAGATGGCGGCTAACTTTTACAGTTTCGCTCGGATCGATTCCGTTCAAAGAGTGATTTGGCACGTCTCGGCGGGACCCAGAATATGGCGTAAAAACAAAAAATTAAAATCCAAGATGGCGGCGAAAAAATTGCCAAAAACTGGTTGAAAATTTTCTACGGTTTCAAAAACCGAAATTCCCAGGGTAGTTGCGGGGGTGCTGGCGACACCCGTTGTAGGGCATAGGAAACTCGAAGGACCCGACCTCTAGGGAAAATTATGAAATTTCGAAAATCCAAGATGGCCGACGAGTTGGGGGCGTGTGAATTTGGTCCTAAAAATCCGGATTATTTTCAAAATCATTTTTTAGGTACAGGGCAACCCCGCAGCGAGTCGGCTTCTATGGGGCGATGATGGGTCTCGGTAAGAAGTATTGCCAGCGCTAAAAAGAATTCCCGAATTTGGGGTAATTTGGGAGAAATGGTCCAAAAAGTGGGAAAAATTTTTTTCGACATTTTTGACAAAAGAGGCATCAAGGCCTATCGAGAAACATCCCCTAAAGGGTTTTAGGTGGGTTTTGTTGGAATTTGCTGGCAACACCCATACATGGTTTGACCAAAATAGAAATTGGGGTGTCTCTCCAAAAACTGAAATTCCTAGGGTACTTGCGGGGATACTACCGATCCCTATTGTAGGCCATTGGGAGGCTGAAAGACCCGGCCTCTAGGGAAAATTATGAAATTTCAGAAATCCAAGATGGCGGCCAAGCTATGGGAGATTTAGTTTTTGGAAAAATTTTGGGATATTTTCAATCGCGTTTTTGCTGCACATGGCAACCCCGTAGCTAAACGCCACCTACTGACATGGGTAAGTCTCAGTAAGAAGATTTGCCAGGGCTAAAAATTTTCCCCGATTTTGGGTTAAATTTGGAGAAAAGTCCCATAAAGTGGGAAAAATTTTTTTCGACATTTTAAATGAAAAAGTCTTGTTGGTCTACCAAAAATCGTCCCCTGAAGGGTTTTAGGGGAATTTTGTCAGAATTTGCTGGCAACACCCATACATCATGGGACAAATTTTGAAATTGAGGTCTAGCTTCAAAAACTGAAATTGATAGGGTACCTACGAGTGTGCTAGCTCAACGCACTGTGCGGCGTCGGATAGCCGAAGGACCCGGCCTCTAGGGAAAATTATGAAATTTTAGAAATCCAAGATGGCGGCACAGATAGGGGAGTTTTGCTTTTCGGAGAAAAATTGGGATATTTTTAAATGTACTTTTAGGACATTTGGCAACCCCACAGCCAGTCCACTTCTATGGAGAGATGATGTGTCTCAACACAAAGTATTACCTGGTATAAAAAATTTCCCCGATTTTGGGGTAATTTTTGAGATAAGTCCTAAAAAGTGGGAAAAATTTTTTTGGATATTTCAAACAAAAGAATGATGAAAATCTGTCAAAAACAATACCCCTATTGATTTTAGGTGGTTTTTGTCAGAATTATCTGGCAACACCTTACATCAGTATTCTTAGAGAATAGTACTAGAAGGAGTCACCGAGGCTCTATACAATGTATGAACGAAATGTTTCTGCCACTAAGGTGAATACGTCAAAAGTATTAAAAAGTAAAAATCTAAGATGGCGGCCGAGTTAGGGTACTTAATTTATGTTGACAATTTTAGGGACTTTTTAAAATTCAATTTTTGGGGTACAATTAATCCCTGCAGCGAGTTGACTTCTATAGAGCAATAGAAACTCTCGAAAATGATAAATTTACCTGGCTTCCCTGCAGCGAGTCGACCTTTATTGTGCCGTGGTAGATTTCGGTTCGTAATATTACCTAGGTTACAAATATTCCCCGTTTTTTGGGTAATTTTGCAAACCCAAAATGTGGGATTTTTTTTTCGACAAACTATATATAAGAGCAACGGAGATCTATAATAAATATCATATTAATAGTTATATGCGATTTTTTGTAAAATTAGGTGGCAACACCATGCATCGATTTTCGTAAAAAGTAATATTTACTAAGAACCCACTAGAAGGACCGTGTCTCTGTACAATATATGGACGAAAAAGGAAAAATGGTATGAAAATTTTCCCCGATTTTGGGGTAATTTAGAAGACAAGTCCAAAATGTGGGATTTTTTTTTCGATATTTCAAACAAAATAATGATGGATATCTGTCAAAAATCATCCCTTTATTGGTTTTTCGTGGTTTTTGTCAGAATTATTTGGCAACATCTTAGATCAGTTTTCTTAGGGAATAGTACAAGAAGAAGTCACCGAGACTCTACATAATGTATGGACGAAATGTTTCTGTTATTAGGGTGAATACGTCAAAAGTATTAAGAAGTAAAAATCCATGGCCGCCGAGTTAAGGTACTTTTTTAAATTCAGTTTTCAGGTACCCATCGTCACAGCAGCAGTCGGTACGAAGCACTACCTGGTCTAAAAATTTTCCCCGATTTTAGGGTAATATCGGAGAGAAGTAAAAAAACGTGGGATTTTTTGTTTCATCATTTTAGACCAAACATTGATGACGATCTGTCAAAAATAATCCCCAAGGGGTCTTAGGCGGTTTTTGTCAAAATGAGCTGGCAACACCATACATCGATTTCCATTGTAAACAGTACTTAGGAACAACTAGAAGGAGTTACCTTGGCTCTGTACAATGTATGGACGAAATGTTTCTCACCAAGGTGTATATGTTAAAACTATTTAAAAAGGAATCATTCAAGATGGCGGCCGAGTTAGGGTACTTTATTCCCGATGACAAGTTTAGGGACGTTTTAAATCTCATTTTTGGGGTACTATTTTATTCCTTACAGCATGTTGACTTCTATGGAGCAAAGATAAGAAGAATTATATAGGCTACAAATTTTCCCCGATTTTCGGGTAATTTAGCAAACCCAAAATGTGGGAAATTTTTTTCGACATTTTTTTTTTAAATAAAAGTGATGGGTATCTATTATAAATCTCATCTTAATAGTTTTATGCAATTTTTTGTAAAATTAGGGGGCAACACCAGGCATAGATTTTCGTAGAAAGTAATATTTACTAAGGACCCACTAAAAGGACCATGTCTCTGTACAATATGTGGACGAAATATATCTGTCGTAATGTAATATATATGTCAGAAGTATCAAAATGGAAAAATCCAAGATGGCCGCCGAGGTTAAATTGAACAAAATTTGGAAGATTTTTTTATTTTGGTACATAGTAACCATGCAGCGAGTCCGCTTTTATGGGATGGCATTGAATCTCAGTATTGCCAGCGCTAAAAACTTTCCCCGATTTTAATATTTATGATATTTTAATTAAAAGAGTGATGAGTGGTTATTATTTATCATAGGTCCTTTACCTACGATAAATAATAACCCTAAGGCTTTTATCAAAATTATTTGGAAAATATTATTATGAAAACCGATGTAAGTTGTTACATCGGTTATACTAAACTATTAGAAGGAGTTGACAATGTATGGACGAAATGTTTTTGCCACCCTGGTAGCTAAGCCAAAATAAAAAAAAATAAAAATTCAATACTGCGGCCGAAGACGTCAATTTTTCGCCTATACCTTAGTATAGGTGACCACAAATATCAAATTAGTTTTGGATTGTGACATAAAAACTCACACAAATATTGAACATTTTCGATGTCGAAATTATTTTCAGGAATGCTGTTCTGAATAATTTGTGTCTTTGGATTTTGTAATTTGAAGATTGCAAAATGTGTAAAATTTTCAGATTGTAAATAATGAGAATAAGTTTTGTCCATACATTTCTTTCATTGTATGATATCCACGGTTTATTACCAGCTAAGGAGACTATCTTGGAATTTATTCCTGCTTTGGTGACTATTCTAAAAAATTATATGTCCTTTACACTAGAAATTTTGGTCACAGATCTATTCTATAAGGTATAAAAGTTGGTTAGGTAAGGTTCAGTTATATGACCTCTACATTAGAAATAGCGACCCCATACTAATTAGTATATAGAAAGTAGGGTTCGATATGATTTTGTATTTCGTATTCGGTTAGGTAGTAATATAATGGCCAATTATAATAGAAATTATAGCCACAGATCAATACGGTATGCAGAAGTGAATTAGGTTAGATTTCGTATTCTGTTCTCTACATTATAAACTATGATCACAGACTAATATATTGTAAAGAAATGTAGGTTAGGTTTTGTACTGGGACTATTACAATACAAAGTGGCGCCATAAGTCAATACGGTATATAAACAGTGAGTTAGGTTTCGTTTTTTCACTCTTACAATAGGAATTGACATTTGTGGTATAGTTTCATATCAAAACATGTTTCTGCCAACCAAGATCGAAAAGAAAACATTCACCATAAAAAAATCAGCTAAAACGACCCACACGCAACCCAAATTATGGTCAAAGATATATAAGGTATACAGAGAGGTAGGTTAGGTTAGATTTTGTATTGCTACTCAGTAGTAATTATTGCTTCAGACTATTAGTATACTGAAAAGTAAGATGATTATCTATAGACAGGAGAATATGGAAATTGGCCACAAATCAATAAGGTACACAGAAACGTGGGTTAGGTTAGGTTTCGTATTATGATCTCTACATCAGAAACTGTGAACCGAAATTGATATAGTATACAGAAAGGTAGGTTAGGTTAGGTTTGGTATTGCGATTCTTTACAGTAGAAATTATGGCCTCAGAATAATATAGTAAACAAAGAGGTAGGTTAGGTTAGGTTTCGTATTATGATCTCTACATTAAAAACTTTGACCCCAGACTAATATAGTATACAGAAAGGTAGGTTAGGTTTGGTTTTGTATTGTGACCATTACAATACAAAGTTTCGCCACAGGTATATATGGTACACGTGAAACAGAAATTCACTGTTACAATAGGAAGTCACCTAATCGTATCAAAACAGACAACTCTAACAACGAAAAGAAAACCGTCTTCACAAAAAAAACAACGACAACGCCTCGCGGGCCTCTTGAGGCCCGCGCACACACGCACCCTCTAGTTTATAATATAAAAATAGAAATACTCTTTATTAAAATAAACCCAAAGCACTTTTGAATAGTCATAATTTTTTATTCAACCACTCATACGGAACGCAAACGCATCGCAAGAAGAACGAGTAAGAAACGCGAGTTGCTCTTCATTCCCGGATATAAACTTCCAGGCTTTTTACATTTTTTATTTTCTTTGATAATAAAAATATTTTTTACTTTGCATCCAACATTTACAATTTAAATTGTTCCCTGATACCTAAACTAAGTAGAAAATTGTATTTTAGGTATGAGTTCCCTCCCCTTACAATTTACAATTATTGGAATTACAAATTACAAACAGACAGGTGTTAACTTAAGCTTAACATCATCATATATCGTTTCATACCCTTATATTCTGTAGGTCCTCCTTCAATCCATTGAGTTTGCTGAGCTCGTTCTCTCGTATATGTTTCTTTACGTACACCACCTGGTTGGGATAACTTGGTGGGACCAAATACTGTTTTATACCATTGTCCTTAGTCTTGCTCTCTTGATTCACCGATTTTTTAGGCGATTTCTCTGCTTTTATGGACTTTTTAGGCGACTTCTCCGTCTTTACCTGAAATATTTATAATGTAGGAGTTATTTTATATACATAATATTATAGGCACTACGTGAAGCAAGAATCTGATCCCATTTTATGAAAATTGCGAGGATGAGTATGAAATTTCGCACACGTCATCTTTATATAGAGAAGGAATGCGGAAATGCTAATATTTTTGTTTTAATCATGGATATAAAACACATTAATTTAATAAATAAAATCAATAGAAATACATTAGGAGGAAGTCCCGCCGGACGGCACATAGTGCCGGACACTCCTATTATTTAAGAAAGTATACCCTGTTCGATTCAAAGTACAAGTGAAAGGGGCGCGGGGGGCACACCGCTACAGCATCACGAGCCGCTGCTCTCCAATGATGTACAAGGCCACAACAGGAACGATTTATCGGTGTTTTTGGCGAGAAATTACAGCGTCACCTAAATATCGATGTAAGTAATTCTGGTATATTTATGCATTTACATTTAAGTGGTATTCAAAAATAAAAGTAGTACTTGATTGTTATTCATAAACTGGTAGAATATTATCAGATTTTTCAAACAATTTTGGTAGGTACCACACAACGTACGAAATTGTCTGTCCCTTAGCACCGGACAGTAAACATATTCGATATTTCTTGTGAGAATTTACGTTATTTATTTTTCTTTTAGAGAATAGAAGAACAAAGAGAAAGGAAATTGAAGAGAAGAGAAAGAAAGGATCGTGGGAGCCACTGAGCTTACAAACTGCTATTGTTAAGGTTATGTCAAAAAAACTGAGTGTAAGACAAGCTGAAATGGGATACAATATTCCTGAAATTTAACACCTTTATTATATCTTGTAGAGTGCCTACATGATAAAATAATGGCGCTAAATCGAGGAGAAGAAACGATGAAACAAAAGTTGGGTAGGTTCACTACCACCTTCTCAGCAAAGTATGAACAAGTATTAGAATAGAATAGAATAGAAAATCATTTATTCAAATAAACTTACATTGAAGCACTTTTGTATAGTCATTACATTTTTTAATCTACCGCTCGTTCGGAATCACAATCACTCATCTCATCACAAGAAGAACGAACAAGAAACTTGCGTGTTGCTCTTTTAAATAATTTTATTATTACTTTACATTTTTAAGTTTAAGTGTGTGAATACAAACCACCAATTAGCACTAATTCAATTAAATACTCAAATAGAAAAATTATTGACTATATACTGGTTAAACAATTAATAAGAGGAAATCAGTCATAGTGATTAGAGCAGACCAGTCCCTACACGCAGCCCCCGTTCACGAGTATGACGGATGAGCCAGCCATCACTGCGCTCGCCCATATTTTAGGGAGCCCAATGACCCGGCCCACCACGTCGCCACAAGTCTGGACATTTTAGTGAGCATGACTACTCAAAACACTAGACTACGTCAAAGCTACTTACAATTGATGGACCACGTTAAAGATTTAACTAACAGATGTATGCCGCTCATGAAAAAGGAAAGCATACCAAAAGAAAGAGCGTAGACAAGGGAAAACAAGCGAAAAACGTTAAGTCTAATGGAAAAAATGGAAATAAAGTAGAACTACATCTAACACAAACACAACAATTGCGTAATTTGTTTAGAAGTCACTGACGAAGACTGGAACCAGTGCTCATCCTGTCGTGGGAGGGTGCATGAAGCATGTACAGACATTCCAGAGTGTGTAGATGGCTACATATGTGATCGATGCAGGCTATTTTGAAATGTCCGGTACTAGGTACAACTTTTATAAATTACATTTTTTATTATCCAAGTTTGATTGATTATTTTTAAGCTGAGGTTGTGTTTTTTTTCTATTTAATTTGATTCCTAACTTTGTTGTGTATTATTAGTCATAAATACAGAAACATTCCTTACAATATTTTTTGTTTTATTTATAAAAAACCTTAGGTGTCCGCGACTAGGGGACTTCCCACACACACTACTAACACTACCAAAATCTCTCGTTTATTTCGAATAAAATGTTTCTAAAATAGATACTTTCAAAACAACACGAATACAAACACGAAAGTTTGTGGATACGGATGGAGCATCCCTCCATTTTTACACTTTACAGACAGCATTTGTTACACTTTTACACATAAACAATTGAACGGATTTTGATGAATTTTACAATAATATAGCTTATGCATCAGGTTAACAGATATGCTACAAAGATGCGGATAACTAATTAATAAGGTAATTAACATTTTTAGTACAATTAAATGTTATAAAATAGGTCAAGCCATTTCTGAGGAATATGAATATAAATAACATTGTGACACGAGAATTTTATATATATGTATAATTGACAAAGTACCAGCATCAAAAGTTTACTCACGTTTTCAACTTTCACGCCCCGTGGCATCTTGAAAGTATTAAACTTTGATCATAAACATTCAAATATAAAATACCTACTACTTTTTTTTATATTTTTAATAAATTAAATTATCATAAACACACAAGTCACATGAAATAAAAACGTTCTTTGCACTAAACAAATTATGACGCTCAATCATTGCGTTCAGATATTTTTTGTTCTATCTACCCCCTAATATGATTAATAAATGTGATAAAAATGTATATATGATTAACCTGAACTACCTACATATGTAAATATAAATTAACATAATATTATTATAGTAATGGAATGTCCAGCATTTGGTTTACAGTCTTATTTTGATGGATAGCGTAATCCTTACTAGTATTATCAATGCAAAAGTAACTCCGTCTGTCTGTCTCGCTATCAGGCCAATACTACTGAACCGATTTAAATGAAATTAGGTACACATATAGTTTAGACCCTGAGAAAGGACATGCTACTTTTTAATGCAAAAAAAGGGTCGTAAGGGATTGAAAAGAGATATGAAAGGTTGTATGGAATAAATCTAATTTAAATTAAAATGATTAATTACAAACCTCATCGTCTTCATCGCTGCTCAAGGCTATGATCTCTGGATTGCTGTCAATTATTGCAACGTCGTCGTCTATAAAATTTTCTTTGTGTTCAGTCTTCATGTTGTCAGTATTTAAATTATTTAACACCTTCTTTTTAAGGACATCAGCTTTGTCCGTGTCAATTATTTCTGAATCACTATATTCAATTTGGCTAAACTTCTCAGATTTACAATTTAAATCTTTATTTATTGACGGTATAGATACATTTTCAGTTGCAGATCTGTTCAGATCGTTAGTCATATTGTTTAGAGGACTGGAGAAGGGGGAACAGGTTATTCTGGATGTGTTATCATTGTTGTCACACTTCGCCGGTGTTTGGACTAATGCGTCGGCGACGCTGGGCAATTCTGTCAGACTACCTGTGGAACTTCCCCTGTTAGTCTGATGACTCTATAAAAAATATAGTACATTTTTAAAATATAATTTAAAGAAAAATAGGTGGCTGGTAATAATGCAGTGTATCAGGTCAACCTCTATGTGATATTCTCTAGGTTTCTATAGAGGATCACATACCAATACGTACCATCATACACCCTGGTGGTCTTGCCACCACTTAACATCCAATGCCTGAGGGCACTATGCAAATATTGTATTGATGAGTATAATTATTTGTATCGGTCTGGGCGTTTTGTATGTATTTCTGTCAGTCATCATGCTAAAATTCTTAACATGGAGCGAAAGGGTGCTGTGTGAATATGCCTGATTTATTATTATTTGCTGTTGATATCTTCAATATATAGCCCTACAGACTTGAGTAAATGGCCACGCTATCACCCACTTTACTTGTGTTGTTTATTCCTTGTGCCCCATCAGTATATCGTTAGCGATGGCCATAACAAACAAATTTACATACAATTTGAATTAAAATTATGGCATGCAATGCTTTTATTACGGACACCTTTTTTTTAATTCAATGATAATACACATACAAAACCACACAGGCCAATAAGAAAATATACATTAATGAATACAAAAGTTGATACTGTGCTGGTATTGAATCAGATCTCAGAAATAATAATCGGGAATCAAGGTGTTGCGCTAAATTGCTATATCACCGAGATCATTATAATATAATATAATAATCTCAGGACAATTCACACAGCGCCATCAGGTCCCAAGTTATGCTAGCTAAAGCTTTTGCTATGGGTACTGGATAACTGATACAAATACATAGATATATTTTTTTTCGTGAATACATACATAACATACATAGAAAACACTCAGACCGGTAGTAAGGCAGTGTGCGAAACCACTAGGCCACCGAGGTCGTCGTTATTAGAATATTCATGAATACTTGCCTCATCAGACAGAATAAAATCTGAATAATCACTATCATGATCATTATCTTTCGGTATCACACCCATTATACTCATCCGAGTGACTCGTGACATCACCATTTGATCTTCATCTGGTCCATCATCATCTGTTTGGACATTTCCATCATCAATGTCATCATCAGAAATATCATCATCATCATCCTGAGATTTGTCTTTTTTATTAATATCACACTGATCATCCACTGTGGTGACTTTTCTATTCTCATTCTCATAATCATCATTTTCTGTGCTATTATCAATGTCATTATAACTGATATCATGACTTACTATGGTTTTACCACTTTCAATCTTCAGAGGAGTGTCTTTCAAGCATGTCAATTTCTTATTTCTATTATGTTCTATAATAATAGAATTCTCAGTATCAGAATCCATAAGCACCATACGTTTTTTGCTCTTTTTCACAATAAATGAATCTGGAGTATCAGTTGATTTTGATCTTGTCGATAAAGGCTGTTGTGGGTGTTCAGGTGAAGTTACTTCTGCCAATATTAATTACATATTTAGTCCTGTATACTTAGAAATTTTGAAAGCTGATGAATACTTTCTGATAATTAATTATAATTTCCAAAATAAAATAAGACCTACATAGTACTATTGTATACAATATTTATTCCATATTACATAGCAGCACTGCCTGTGTAGTTCAATGCAGTATGTTCCTCACATATCACACTGCTTCTTATAGGTAAACGATATATATAATTTTATATTTTTTTAAATTGGTCATATATTTTTTTATTTATTCATTACAAACTAAAGTTACAAAAAATCTCATGTTTCTTTTTTATAAAATTAGTATCTGTACATAGTATGAAATGAAGTCACTTCTACTGTCTGTTCTCTTAGATCTTTTAAACTTTGCAACACATTTAAATCTAGTTTTTAGTAATAGACAAAGTGATTCAAAAGAAAGGTATATATGTGTATACAGTGCAAAGCCGGGGGGAGCTAGCTATAACAAATATTTTAGAAACAGACATTTCTTTCAAGGTATAGAAATAGACATAATCTTTATTCATATAAACTCAATACAAGCACTTTTGAATAGTTATCTTTAACCTGCCACTCATTCGGAATGCAGACTTATCACAAGAAGAATGAGCAAGAAACATGTGTTGCTCTTTTGAATAGATGTTATTTAAAATAAATAATTTCACAATAACAAGTAAGAGGGATGCAATTAACAACATAGAAACCGCTACAAACTCATTCCTAGTGCATATATATAATATTGAAAGTGCTATGAATTTTAAGTTTTTTCTACAAAAACATTATTATCACATGTATATATTTTTATAATAACATTTTTCCTATATATGGATTTGCTTTTATTTACAATTAACGCTAGATCTTTTATAGTAAAAATGAGAAGTTACCATCATCACTGCTAGATATAATGTGGGTTTCTGCTGCCATACTTGTTTTCAACATACGCTTGCCCACTTCCTGATGTATGCTGTCGTCATCAGACTCCGCTAAAACACACAAAAAAACATTAAGACAACTGAAACATAATCAAAAAGTATCATGAATACAATATATTATATTGTATATTATAGATTTTATATATATATATATTATATATTATAGTGTATAATGGAACTGTAGAACTGTAGTCTTACAGACAGCAAAAAGAATCATCTAATTTATTCAGAATTAAATTTATAAGTACAATATCAATTCGAACACAGACAAATACTATTATTTGAATACCTCATATGTATTATTATTATTAAAAACTGCAATTAAATATTAAGCGAAATACGTACCATCAGTTTTAGATTCTTCAGATTCGGCTACATAAACCGTATGATTTACAAAAGCACGCTTCGTTTTAGTTGCGAAGGAATCATTTACTATTAAACTACTGTCTATAACTTCCGTATCGGAATCACTAATCATTCCAGTTCTATCACGATACTCCAAAAAGGAGTTATCCATTGTAATTGCATATATATTTGAATTAAAACTACGAAAAATATTTAAACAAAATGTTTGTTTATTTCTTTAATAATGTACTCATTCTTATTTTCAAACAAAAATGTCGTTTTTGATACAGAGTAACATTTTGAACAATAGAGTTAAGTACAGAGTAATAATGGCTCTGACAGATTGTAAATTCGGATGCACCACAGATTAAATTAATTTACAGATAGACCTAAACAGAAAACCGTAAGGTATAAAAAATTGTAAACTCTGTGGTATATAAAACCCAAATTATTGAATATTAAATGGTTTGCTTGACGGCGTGACTGTTAAGATTGTCGTCGATAATGAAAAAAGAGAGCTTGTTTTTAATAATAAAATATAATTTGTGAAAGTCCGTCTTTGCATCTGTCGTATTCGTGTCTAGTCAATTGTTTTGTCTGTTCTATGTTATCTTTCTAATGTTGCGTCTTATAAGCAGCCAGCAAGCAGTCCTGTCAAAGAAGCCACAACATTCCCACCTCCAGTATTGGAAACCAATACCAATTCGTTCTGTCTTTCAAACCACTTAAAAACAACATCTAAAGCTTCAAAAACTTCTGCATGAGATGGTACTTGACATAAAACTCCAGTTTCAGTCACTTCTTCATCTCTCTCGTTATTGTTTTAATCGTCGAGTCCGGATATCGAGAGTCGGTATTTTACTGTATTTGGCTTTGCTTTTATTTACAATGAGCTTTAGGTCTTTTACAGTGAAAATAAAAAGTTACCATCACTAGATATAATGTAGGTTTCTACTGCATTACTTGTACTGAACATACGCTTGCTCACATCCTGATGGATGCTGTCGTCGTCAGACTCCGCTAAAACACGCAAAGAAAACTGAAACAATTAAAAAGTATCAAAAAATATAAATAAAAGGGAAAAAAGAAAATTTTAAAGGATTTAGTAACTATGGGACTGTATGACTGTCAATTGCAAAAATAATTGTCTAATTATTTAGAACTAGCTCCGCGTGGAATACAAGTTTATTTTTCCAAAATAAAATATTATTTCTAAAATAAAAGTTACTCCTTATTACTTTATTTGCTATTTACCTTATCAGCTACCGGCTAAAAAAAACCCGTCAAAATCGGTCCAGCCATTTCAGAGATTAGCCGGAACAAACATACAGACAGACAAAAATTGTAAAAAATAATATTTAGTCAGAAACGGTTATTTCAATATTACAAACAGACACTCCGATTTTAATTATTAAAATAATTGTATTAAAACTACGAAAAATATCTAAACAAAATGTTTGTTTATTTCTTTAATGTTTATTCTTATTTTCAAACAATAATGTCGTTTTTGATACAGAGTAACATTTTGGATAATATGATTAAGTACAGAGTAATACTGGCTCTGATAGACAGATGAACATCCTCCAGAAATAAATTTCCATGTTTAATTCAAAATGATTTAGGAGAACATACTAGCACAGAAGTTTCTTTGCATATATGGCCTGAGATGCCACTGAAATATTTCAAAGCTCGACCAATGCCATTTCCACTCAAGCAGCAGGTGGAATCTTCTTTGATACAGATGATTAATGATGGCGTTTTGACACCAGTGAAGTATTCAAAATGGGCCACACCTATTAGAGTTGTTAAAAAAGAGGATGGCAGCTTACGCATATGCGGGGATTACCGTACCACAGTTAATACTACTATAAATACAGACCACATCAGCCGAAGATTTTGCAAAGTTAAGTGGAGGACGGGTATTTAGTAAACTTGATCTAAAGCAAGCATATACACAGGTGAAAATGGATAAAGTGACAGCTAATCTATTAACACTAAATACCCAAATGGGATAAATGAGGATGAACCGTTTGGCATTTGACGTGAGTGCAGCACCAGCAATTTTCCAGCGTTTAATGTCAACAGTACTTGCTAACATTTAAGGAGTAGCATGTTTGCTCGATGACATTGCTGTCTGTGAGAAAAATATGGAGGAACACAATGAATGTATTAAGTTAACTGGATTGTATGGGATTGTGCCTTTGCATCAGACAGCATAACCTTTCTAGGATTGATGGCGAAGGACTATATCCACCTCCAATAAAGGTTAAGGAGATAAAAGAGAAACCTGCGCCCCAGAATAAGGAATGATTAAGGGCATTTTTGAGCCTGTACAATTTTTAGGAAAAATTCTTGCCTTGTCAGGCAATTAATCTGGAACCACTGTACCGGCTATTGAACTCAAAACCATCCTGGATAGGGATGTTGTAGAACAAGTAGCCTTTGACAAAACTAAAAGCTTCTATCATCGGATTTGACATTAGTTGGATTTGAATTAAACAGGACATTGCTGTTAAACTGTGACTCCTCTAATTATGGTCTAGAAGCTGTGATGGTTCATGTAATGGATGATGGGTCAGAGCGACCAATTATGATGGCTTCTCAAACTCTTCAGCCACATGAGCGGCGCTATGGACAAATTGATAAGGAGGCCCTTGCTAATATTTGGTATCACAACATTTCATGAGTATCTGGCTGGCCGTGAATTTGATATTATTACAAACCATAAGCCGCTTGTTGGTCTTTTCAATCCTTTAAAACACATTCCTGATCAAATATCATCAAGATTGTTAAGGTGATCACTAAAACTGGGTTGTTATAATTATAATATTAAATATAGACCAGACAGACATAATAGATGGACAATGCCAAATACATCTGCACAAAAAGATGAAGATCTGTGATTAAGTGCTTTTGCTGGATGAGCAGCCAGAGGGGTGGGACCTTGACGTGACACGAATATCTGGAGAAACTAAGTAAGATCCAATTTTACAGAAGATTATGTTTCATATGCTTCATGGCTAGCCCCGTTCATATCCAGATCCAGATTTGCAGCTATTTTGGTCTCGTAAAGAAGCTCTTTCAATTAGTAAGGGATGTTTATATATCTGTATAGAGCCAACAGAGTCATTATACCCAAAGCACTACAGAGTAAAGTTTTGGATTTATTACATTGCCCGCATGCTGGGGTGGTTTAGACCAAATCCTATGCTAGGTAATATGTTTTGTGGCATGATATGGATCGACACATTTAGAGAGTTGTGTCAGAGTGTGTACATTAAATTAGTCAAATTTAGCAAGTTAGAAATACCCACCGAAAGATCCACTTTTTGGTAATTAGAGCCGAGACGAACGAGTCCGGATAATCAGATGTTCGGATAATCGTGTTAGTACCTTTGTGATGTATCAAAGACTATATTGCGGTGTGACACCTATCGTAAGTGTTGCCTAGCAATAGTTGTTGACTGTCGTTAATTATAAAATGAAAAATTCGTAGATGGTATAAATATTGTGAACTATTTAAAGTGTGTGATATTGTGCATTAGCTAGTATATAGTGTGAGATTTGGTTTAGACTTTTCGTAAGTGACATTTGCTGCTACGTTTGCAATTATCTATATATATAAAAATAAATTGCTGTTCGTTAGTCTCGCTAAAACTCGAGAACGGCTGAACCGATTTGGCTAATTTTAGTCTTGAAATATTCATGGAAGTCCAGAGCAGGTTTAAACGGTGACAAAATAGGAAGAAATTGCATGTAAATTAGTAAAAACAGCAATTTTATTCTCCCATACAAACTGCTGATACCTGTCAAATGGGGTCAGAAATTTGTTGCATAACTAAACTTTGAAAAACCTTTGACATATTTAATTTTGAGGCGGAACGGAGTCCGCGGGGTCAGCTAGTTCAATATACAAATATTGAACTAAGTTAAATCATATTTACTGAGCAAAGCCTATTACTCACTAAACGATTACTTGAATGACGAGTGTGCATGGCAATAGTTGTTCATGCACTGAATTTTCATTTAATGTTATGTTTCATTTCATGTCACATTGTAAATAAACTGGCTTTAAAAAAAAAGTAATTCATCTTGCCAGTTCTTCTCATTCATATACCGATACGGTAGGGAAAAAAATAAAATTATAATGTAAAAATTTGACGTTCATAAGCGGCTAAAATGTCCTACATGAATAAATGATTTTTGAATTTGAATTTGAATTTGAATACAAACACTTGAAAAGCATCCAGCTATTCAAGATACCAGTAATCGGAATTCTACTGCATTTGGCTTTGCTTTTATTTACAATGAGCTTTAGGTCTTTTACAGTGAAAATTAAAAGTTACCGTCATCACTAGATATAATGTAGGATTCTACTGCATTACTTATACTAATATTATGTTATCTGTGCTTATACTGAACATACGCTTGCCCACTTCCTGATGGATGATGTCGTCCTCAGACTCCGCTAAAACACAAAAAAAGAAAACTGAAATATAATCAAAAAGTATCATGAATACTAATAAAAGGGAAAAAAGAAAATATTAATGGATTTAGTAACTATGGGACTGTAGGACTGTCGATTGCAAAAATAATAATCTAATTTATTCAGAACTAGCTCCGCGTGGAATGCAACTTCAACTGACATCATCATGAAAAACATTTCTTGTATTGGTGGATAGTTATAGCAAGTGGTTTGAAGCAGAGATTGTTCCATCAATGAGCAGTGAAACAATTATAAGTGTGCTAAGGAATATTTTCGCAGCACAAGGATTACCAGAGCTTTGGTATCTAATAATGGCAGGGCTTTTACCTCAGATGAATTTAGCTCTTTTCTGGAGAGGAATGGGATTAAGCATAAATACTCACCTCTATATCATCCTGCCACGAATGTACATATTGAATGTGCTATATAGACATTTAAAAATAAACTTAAGAAGTTGACATATGCCAATTCTAATATAACTTGGTCAGAGAAGGAAAACATTGTATCATTTACGCACTGTACCAAATAGCACAAATAGGACACCAGCAAGAAATTGTAAATGGTCGTCGATACAGAACTGCTATTTCTAATTTACATCCGAGTTGTGTACCAGATGATGCCCAGAATCAAATCGGGCCCCAAATATAATCTTTAAAAAGAATCAGGCAGTATTAATCCGTGTATATGAATCAGGGCAAAAATAGTTCAGAGCTACCATTGTGGATATAGAGGGTCCAAGTACATATAGGGTGAGAATAGAGAATGGTGAAATACATAGGTGCCACGCCGATCAGATCTTAGCTCGGGGTAGTAAAGAGTGCACTGCCTATTAACGCAGACCATCCTGGGACCAAGCAGATGAACCAGATAAATTACCTGAAGTAATATCAAAATGCCTTAAGTAAATCTGTATAGTGGGCTTAGTATGTGTATGCAACTGTGAGTGTATCAAAATAGTGTATAAAAGTATAAAATTCAATTTATGAATCTATTTGGTATGTAAGTAACTCTTGTATTGTACTATGGATAGTTCGATTATTATTTGTAATTTGATTTATGTGACGCTACTTATATAATTGCGATGATTATTAAATAGTTTTGCTTCCAATCTCAACCAAGGTGTATCACATACCTATATAATTTAAAA
This sequence comes from Achroia grisella, assembly GCF_030625045.1. Lineage (NCBI taxonomy): Eukaryota > Metazoa > Arthropoda > Insecta > Lepidoptera > Pyralidae > Achroia > Achroia grisella. Next base: position 1,459,604 of record NW_026712572.1, on the reverse strand, counting down.
TTTTGGTTGTAGATAACTTGTTATTGATCTTTGACGTAATTAATCACATCTTTTTATTGCGGGCATTGCGGCCAAGTCCCTGATGTGCTTCATTTGTAACAACTGTATGGGATCCAATTCGTCCTGTCTCTCAAACCACTTAAAAGCAACATCTAAAGCTTCAAAAACTTCTGCGTGAGATGGTACTTGACATATAACCCCAGTTTCAGTCACTTCTTCATCTCTCTCGTTATTGTTCAAATCGATTGTTAATTAGAGCGGAGACGAACGAGTCCGGATAATCGGATGTTCGAATAATCGGGATTCTACTGTATTTGGCTTTGCTTTTATTTATAATGAGCTTTAGGTCTTTTACAGTGAAAATTAAAAAGTTACCGTCATCACTAGATATAATGTAGGTTTCTACTGCATTACTTGTACTGAACATACGCTTGCCCACATCCTGATGGATGCTGTCGTCCTCAGACTCCGCTAAAACACACAAAAAAAAGAAAACTGAAACATAATCAAAAAGTATCATGAATACAAATAAAAGGGAAAAAAGAAAATTTTAATGGATTTAGTAACTATGGGACTGTAGGACTGTCAATTGCAAAAATAATAATCTAATTTATTCAGAACTAACTCCGCGTGGAATTCAACTTTATTTTTCCAATATAAAAGATTAATTCTAAAATAAAAGTAGCCTAAGTTACTCCTTATTACTTTATTTGCTATTTACGTTATCAGCTACCGGCTAAAAAAACTCGTCAAAATCAGGAACAAATAGACAGACAAAAATTTATATTCATATGCATGTAGTAAAAGCTGGTTATTTCAATATTACAAACAGACACTCCAATTTTGTTTATTAAAACTACGGAAAATATCTAAACAAAATATTTTATATCGCAATCGTATATTCTGTTAAGTGACTGACTTCATCGTGACGTATATCGTGCATGGCTCTTATTTTATTTAGCATGATGACTACTATGATTAATTCTGGTCGACCAAATCGTAATTTTAATGTGTCAATAATAAATTTTAGGTTTCTTGCACTCACTAACAGGGCACGTGCACGACCCTTTAAACAGCGTGACAATCTCGCAATATTTTCATCGTCGCTATAATCACCTAGGCGTGTTGTGGAATTGTACTGACTATAGAACAAATCCCAATCTTCTGGGTCGCCGCTATACGTAGGCAACTCTTTTAGGCATGTCTGTCTGGCTATGAGTTTAGACATTTTCTAGTTTACTTGTAAAGTGATGTAGCGATTGCGGAATGTGTTGTGGTATGGTTTGCATGACAGGCTGTGTCTGATAATTAATATTGACGGCAGTTCGCATTGTCTGAAGCATACAGTCGTACATACCTGCAGTTGTAGGCAGGTGTTGCGATTCGCGGGACTGATATCTGCTGGGGGTGATACGGTTGTCTTCGTCTCCCAGCGCCTGTAATCTTCTCTCTTCAATTAGCATTTTCTGTATTAAGCTCTTTATTTCAGTTTTTATGTATTTTTTGTTGTTGTATTTTGCTAGTAGTTTATCCACACTCGATGTTGACACATTGGAGTCGGACCGAGCGGACGGTGTAGGTGAGGTCTTGCGACTACCGTGGGCGGACTGTCGGTCGTGTTCACCCTGGTCAGCAGTAGCAGGTATTGTCGTCATCTTTGCTTGTCTTCGTGTCTGTTGTAAGTTGTCTCGAAGGACCACTTGCTTGTCCTCGCGACCTTTAAGATTGTCGTGAATAATTAAAAAAGAGAGGTTGTTTAATAATAAAATATAATTTGTAAAATTCCTATGTTGTCGTCCGTTTTTGTCGATAAAACGATATAATATCTACTTAATGTAGATAATATTGTATATAATCTATTTAATTATTATCTGTATAATGACTCGAGACGGTACAGTCCATTCTAGATCAGGGGTTCCTAAACTTTAAAGATAAAGGACCACCAACCTAATACCTTTTATATTATGGAACCCATATCAAATGTTTACATTATAAAACAACACTGAAATTTATATAAGAACATTTTTTAAGAAATGTGCAATATAAGTTAAACACATTATTGTTAAGTTAAAGTTTTATTGTGAAAAAAGAAATGTATAGGTATGTAATTATCTGTGGTATTAGGTAGTTCAATTGTATGAATATATCTTGTTGTCTTTGGCAACCAAACTTTTACATAAAATTACATATAGGTGTACCAGAATCCTTCCAGCAAGGTGTACCTTGCTCAATTTCGAAATAATATTTGTGACCGTGGCATTATTTAATAGGTAATAATAAATCATTTTGGCGGAACCATGACTATTCTATGGAACCCCTAGTTTCTGCGGAACCCAGTTTGGGAATCCCTGTCCTAGATACAAGTGCATATTTTACAGATAAGGACCTATATTATACAAATTACCACAACGTCATAAAGGCGGCAACGAATTAATATTTATATACCACAGTGTGGCAATCACGTATAAGGTCCATCTGACATTGCTGTAGCCTATGGACTCCTGAAACACCAGGGGCGTAACTATCGCCGTATCTGCTGTATCAATATACGGGGACACGGAGGTCCCCAACCTGCGTAAGCAAAAATTAACTTCCCAAATATTTTTTTTATTTCATAAATGACAAAAAAAAAAAAGCAATGTCTTTTTTCCCCGCGTAAAGCGAGCATTCAAAATTTGGCAACACCCTACATCGGTTATCGCGGGCTGCAGGATATCCCCGTTTAAGTCATTTACTTCAACGACCTTGTCCATAAATGCAGAAACTTTAGAAAAACTAAAGTCATCAACAGCTACAAATTATTTAATAAATCAGTTTGAACCGAAAAAAAGGCAAGGAGAGTGTATATTTAATTTGAATTGTTTGTAATTTTTTTTTAAAAATTGACAGATAGGAAATTGTTATGAATAAGTAAATATTTCTTTTAATTTTATGCAACTTTTTTTCTTTTGTGAGAAACCCTTCGTAAGGGCCCTCAAACAATTTTTTATACGGGGCCCCGCCAAGGCACGCTATGCTTCTGGATGTTATATGCGCTTTTGCATAATAAAACCTTAAAATACCTCTCTAGAATAATTCCATGTTAATCTCTACATAAACTAAATATATATAACTCAAAGGTGACTGACGTAGTGATCCATCAACGCACAGTCCAAACCGCTGGACGGATCGGGCTGAAATTTGGCATGCAGGTAGATGTTATGACGTAGGAATCCGATAAGGATTTTGATTTTTTTTTATATGGACTTAGGGCAACGGAACAACATCAAAAGGTTATATTTATATTATTAAATTTAACAACAAATAATTGACATTAATTAACAACATTAAATAAACAATTCAATTATATAAATTATAATATTTAGATAATATTATTATCATGGTAAATTGCCATTTACCAAGATGAGGTAACGGACTTGACTTAAGGCTTAATTTATAAGATGCATCATTCTATTATGATCATTATATATGTACATATATATATATATATAATTTAAGCATTGATAACAGTTACTGAATTTATTTTTATTTTATATTATTACATCAGCTGCGTGCCAAAAAAAGTCCCGTCAAAATTTCAGAGATTAGCCGGAACAAACAGACAGACAGAAAAAGTTGTAAAAAATGTTATTTTGGTGTATGTACCGTATTTATATTCATATGCATGCAGTAAAAAACGGTTATTAGAATATTACAAACAGACACTCCAATTTTATTTATATTATTTGTATAGATTATAAGTATTAAAATGGAGACTGAAAGTGATCTCTGTAAAGATAACAATGCAATATTTGTAATATAATAACGTAAGTCATAAAGCTCTATAACTTACATTACAAAGACAATTAATATACTTATATTTAATGAAACTACAATGGGTTGACGATTCTTTAGACGATATGAAATTAATTTTGTTCGTGGAAATCTGAGACATAAAAAAAAATTCGGACTATTCTAATGCTGTTGGTCGCAGCAAGCCTTTACAGCTCCACCGGACGATGGAGGCGAGTGCAGATGGCACATCAAACCCGCGGAAAGACTTATGGAGCGGCTGAAGGCCAACTCCCGCCTGACGAATACGTCTTTAGTCCGAGGGCACCGTTAGGGTTTCGAACCTCTGCTCAGGCTGTCGTAATTTCGATCCCCGTTTGAATTGGACGGGGGATCGATCGGAGGGGCTGACATAAAAAGACTTTGTGTCTCAATTTATATTTCTGAATGACTCTAGTATAGGAAACAACAATAACCCTCACTCACTAAATTTTGAGTCCAGGGTAAGCAGAGGGCTCCCTGTCATATTTGATACCAATCGACAATTATTATATAATTTATTCGTATATTGAAGTTCCTGTATATTATTTTTCTGTTATTTATTTTTCTTTACATTTTTCTAAGACATGTCTCTCTTCTCATTTATATTAGTGCACAGCCAAACATCTTTTCAGCACTCATGGTCGACTGGTAGGGGCTAAGTCCGCCATATATACACTTTATTTATGTGTATTGAAGTTCAGTAAATAAAAAATAATACCTCTTATTATCCGTTCGAGATAATAATTATAACAGCATGTATGAATAGGCGATTTAGTAGCAATGAGAAGACCTAACAATTTCAAATTATAATAAAATGAAAGTGCGAATTCAAACTACTGCATAATTTTGTCATAAATTTAATAAAATAAATACAAATCATATAATAAATTGAACAATTTTATAACACGTTGAAGAACTACAGAGCATTAAAAAAATACAAAATTTATCCATAACATAATAGGTACTTAACTAAATGTGACAAACTAATATTAATCTAAATAATTATAAATACTATTGGCAATAATAAAACACAGATAAGTACAAACTAGATAACGAACAATCGAAAAGTCCCGTTATTTATAAAGCGAAAGCATCGAGATAATAAGGAGATAATTATTTATATTATATAATGTAGTAATATAATAATATAGGTTCTGTCAACTGGAATGTTCATTTTAAATATTGATACTATAAGTCAATACAATATTAGAATTTTTGTTATAACATAATATTTAATGTCATAATTTATTATTATACTTAAAATGTCAGGCAAAGTTAATAAAATTGATCACGTAAACACTTTTATAATATACCTATGCATTGTACATAATTATTAACATTTTTTTATTACTAACACGGGCGGAATATACCCCGTTTTTGCGATCAGTTAGCGGCAGGCAAACTAGACAATATTTTCTGACCAAGGATACTGGATGTCGTTTTTAATATAATCATAGCTAGGTCTGCAACACTACCATTCTTAGTCAGGAACATTGCGGCTCTCTTATAATCGTCTATGCCAAGTCCAGCTAAATAGTCATAGACAATATCGAAAAGCTCGGATAGTTTAAACTTGATATCCTTCCATATATCTCTCATGGACACAGCTGAAACAAATAAAATAATGATGTAGATAAATCTATGTATGTGTAGATATTTTAACTAAACTAGTAAGAGGGTGTAGATAATTGTGTATAGTGGGAAATAATGCTACCGATGTTAAATTGTCAGATTGACATCAACGGTCATTCAATTTTCAATCGAAATTCAAATCAATCCCGTTGAATTCGCCACTGAGTTCATCTATCAACCTATCAAGTAAGTAGCTTTGACGTGGTCTAGTGTTTTGAGTAGTCATGCTCACTAAAATGTCCAGACTTGTGGCGGCGTGGTGGGGCGGGTCATTGGGCTCCCTAAAATATGGTCGAGCGCAGTGATGGCTGGCGCATCCGTCATACTCGTGAACGGATGCTGCTTGTAGGGACTGATCTGCTCTAATCACTAGGACTGATTTCCTCTTATTAATTGTTTAACCAGTTGGCTATATATTCAATATTTTTTCTATTTGATTATTTAATTGAATTAGTGCTAATTGGTGTTTTGTATTCACACACTTAAACTTAAAAATGTAAAGTTATAATAAAATTATTTATCTATTCTATCAATTATAATACATATATCACACACTCATGCCCCGTTATCACAGACTCGTGCACAATTATCATTCACAAAAACCCCCTAAATACCTTTTAGACTCTGATAAACTTAGTACCTGTCACGAAACTTTATACATATTATAAAATAAGCCAGTAGAAAAGCCACCTCATCGTCTAGGTACATCCGCCATTTTTTGACGGCAGCCATCTTAATCTTACAGAGACCCTGAATATATTATATATTTTTTTATTTGATTATTGGAATGGCAAACAAGTTAAGGGATAGCCTGGTGGTGCCTTTTTTTCTTTTTAATATATGATAATGGAATAATGCTTCCGCCTGCGATAACAGTTTACGCTGGCGGGGCACAGTGGATGATGATGAGCATGAAGTCAGTCAGCCCATCCTGACAAATTCACCAGGTATTTATCACAATGGTTTCCAGGGAGAACCGCGTGGCGGTCAACCTGACATGGTATATTGCTAGCAATAAGGGTTATTCACATCACTAACAACCCTCTTCCCGCCTGGTGGTAAGTGTTAACCGCCGCCTATATAACAGTCTATCAGCCATTATGGGGCCGCTATTATTTATGTATTGAGTGTTCTTTTGGTACAAGCAGCAGCAGGAAAGGAGGAGGTGAAATGATGAGTCCAGTGGTGGCTATGTACATATTTATATTGATTAAGTATTTACAAATTATAAATGTGCATAAGAAGAATATTTACAAGAGGATTCGGGCTCGAATGACAGGCTTGTTATTTTATTGTTCTGTCGTAACTATGCAACGGTGTTGCCGCGCGATAATAGTAAATTCGCCACAATAGCAACAAGTACGGTATCACGTAATGATGTGTGCTTGTGACCACATCCGTTTCCATTTCAGAAGACTAAGATGTAATGCCACTTATCCTGTAATTTGATTCTTAAAGCGTATCCTACAACTGCACAGCTTATAAAGCAACCTACGTCATAGGTAGGTAAATGTAGTTTTAATTAAATATTCAACACTATATTCACATAATATTGTCATCACAACTATTGATGTGTACTAAATTTCAGTTCAATCAATCAATATTGCGCACAAAATCTTTAAAAGACAGTCCATCCAGCGGAGGGGTGTTGAGGGGGTGTGTGGGATTCCTACCCACCAGGGGCGAATCGTGAATTTGTGGGGCCCTGGGCTAAATCTACTTAGGGGCCTACCTAATTATATTACTCAACTAAAAAAATACTCGGACCAAAAACAAGCGACCAGAAATTCCCCGTTCCTTTCGATAGACGCGCACTTGCATGGGTTCATTGATCTCAGGGTTGGCAACTTTATGATAGGTTTTTTAACAATCTAGATATTTTTTTATATTTCAAATATCGTTTCAGTGGGGACTGGGGGCCCTTCGTATCCTCGGGGCCCTGGGCTGCAGCCCAAAAAGCCCTTAGGTATATCCGCCCCTGCTACCCATTAAAAAACACACGGTGTACCTACGAGCACCATTGCCTGAGGTCGCGTTAGCATTCTACCGCCACTGCGGAATACACCGCACCCCTAGTACAACAATAAATTAAAACAAAAATTAAAAACTTTCGTAAAACATCTCTAAATTTTTAGCATTAAAGATTGGCATTAAAAAAAATAATTTTTTTTTAGTTTAACTAGTACTGTACTTGCAACAAACAAGGCAAGTCAAATAAAACTATTTTATTAAATAGTAGGTCACACCACAAAAGTTGTTTTGTCATAAAAATTAATATCGTTATTAAGAAATAGAAAGGTGAAAGTTTGGGTGTTACTTACACCCAATATTTGTATCACATCATTAAATAAATAATAAAAAAATATTTTGGTGGGTACACTCTCATCACTAAGGGGTATAACAAATAGATAACAGCCTATTGAGAATAGGCTGACAGACCTATCGAGTATATATATAAAAAAAGCGTTTACAATATTAATAATACTGTAAACGCGAAAGTTTGTAAGTATGGACGTTTGTTACTCTTTCACGCAAAAACTACTAAACGGATTTTGATAAAACTTTACAGTAATATACATAGGCTATAAATTTTACTCGGGGCGAAGACGCGGGCACCGCTAGTATCATAATATGACTAAACAAAAAATCAAACACATTGTAAGTACCTACATAAATAGGATACCTACCTACTGAGGCAGTCTTTGCAAAAAGTGATCTGCAGCTATTTCCTTGCTCATTCCAAATACTATGAAGGTTATTTAATTATATAATTATAATATTTATTTATTTATTTCTCCTCACAAACATGGATGAATATGAAAATACAAATACAAGTTGTAATTTTGCATAATATAATGCAAAATTTTATTTTACTAATATTGCGAAGCTTTTGATGCAAGATTCACTATATTAATAAGGTTTATTATAATTACAATGTGTATTTACCTGCAAGACCAGCGCCGCAAGCTCCACCAACCACGCCACCAGCGATGCCACCCCATTTTCTTCCGCCCTCTCCTAGTTTTCCACCATAGTGATGCCCGAGGAGTGCACCGGCCAGGGCCAGCCCCGTAGTCACCACCAGTGCACCTCTAGCCCGTCCATCATTTAGTACCACGCGGAAATCGAACTTGTCAGCGATCTTTAAAATGAGGTTCTCTATCGACGTGGGATCGAATGGCAATGAGCACGAGTTAGATCTACTCACACTACATGTGTCGTAGTCGTGGTCACTATCCGAGTCTGCGCAATTATTGTTTGCCATTGTACCTAGATAAGAATAGATTCTATTTTGTTGGCACTAATTTTATAACAAACTTTTTCTTATATTTCAATCACGTATTTATGTAGGTAATTCGATTATGCAAATAACAGATGGTAGGTATTTATTTACAGCGCTAACACGGACGGTTCTATAATTCTCCTTTGTAGGTATACATCTTGGAATGACATGAAATTCGACGCACTGTAGCGACATCTGGTTGTCTGTGGTCGAAATATTGGAATGACTGTCGATATATCGTTTATTGCCAACGATAACGTTCTCGCATATTGTTTGAGTACAGAAATATTAAATAACTAGTTACTCGACGCGGCTTCGCCCGGGTGGGGTGTGGTGTACATGTATTATACATATAAACCTTCCTCTAGAATCATTCTTATATATTAAAAAAACCGCATCAAAATATGTTGCGTAAACTACGCAAAGATTTAATCATACATAGGGACGGACCGACAGCGAGAGCTACTTTGGTGTATATTATGTTCAATAATTATTATAATAAATAATGAATGAACCGATTCAGCATCTTGTTTACTTGTTCGTCATTATTTTCGGTATGGATTATGTCTTTCGTAAAATGTAAATACCTAATATTGGAAATAATGAACGCAATGTTTCAGTTCATTAATAACTAATTTCAGGGGAAAAGTAAAATCATATTCAGATACTTGCCTATACAAACGTTGGTTAGTACGATTTACGTTGGAAATTACGATTCGGAAGCTATGAACTCGGAAACTATAGGGTAGCTTTAGTTCTTCGTCAAACCGCTAGAGGCAGCACCCTCCATACATGCTTAGCCGCTCTTTTTTCTTCAATAAACACTGTACTCTTTGTTAGTGTAGTTTAATTTAAGAACAATAATGGCGGGTCGATGGATTATGACATCAGAGTCGTTAATAGAGTCAGTGTGGCTCTCTTAAAACAATAGATCTTGCCTTACTTATATCACAAAAGTGCCATTTTTATTTTGTGATATGAAATAGTCAGTCAATTTGTCCGTTAGTTTATAACGGACAAATTGATTGACTATTTCATACGTGATAAATAGTTACTTATATACCAGAAAAGCATCATGGTAAAAGCCATATTACTAAAACTATTTTTTTTATTACTACTCTCAAGTACGTAACAATAATAATATCTCTGGACAATTCACAGTCCCAAGTTAAGCATACTGCATACTTAATGGTATGGGTACCAACAATTGATAGAAATCCTTAGATACATTTAGTTTTTTAAATACATACACACTCATGAATTCAAATATTTGTACCGTGCGAGGAATTGAACTCGGAATTACCAGAAGTAAAGAGGTATGCTAGATCACCTAATCCGTCAACGTAATACCACAGATAATATAATATTACATAGTAAAACATAAAACCATATTATGTTATCTGTGATAAAACTAATGGCTCGAAAGAGACCCGTAAAAATAAAAATACTTTGAAAGTGTGGATGAGTGCGGTGGAGTGGGTGATATAGATAAAAACGTATGCCGTAGGTACTATAAACAGCGATATAACGTTATACAATATTTTCAGAGACTATTGCTTAAATTAAGTATTTTTTTAATAAAATATGTTTCTATTTCTAATCATAATTAAAAGATTCGTATATTATAATTAATTAAACAATTTTAAAATAATACTACACGACCATTACTGAATTCCATACAGCGATATATTTATTTTATTTTTGTACATCACAAAACCATCAATATTATCAAGCATTAATTAATTGTTTTCATTTGATATTACGACTAAACCGGTATAGGTATTTATACATTGTGATTAACATTTTTTTCTTTTTACGGCTTATACGGAATCCGGCCCATCATTGTGATCTTTAAGAAGCAGTTAAACTGGATAAAACTTGCTGTCCGAGGGCACCGGACATCGCTCTCATTATGACGAAAGCCAGGTCTTCAAGATGACCCTTCTGTGTCAGCATCATTGCAGCTTTGCTGTAATCTGTGATTCTCAAACTTGCCAAGTAGTCATAGACAATTTTGAAGATCTTGTACAGCTTTGACTTGATACTATTCCATATCTCTGTGACAGCCACAGCTGCAAGAAATAATAAAATTAGTTTAATAGTGTAGGTTACGATATTAAGCATGCTCTCACCAACCACTAGGTATAAAACAATACATAGCAACAGTAGTTACTTCGTTTATGATCGTTTCTTGTTTCATAGTTTTAGGAGCGCCATTTTAATTTTTTTTTTATATAATAGGAATGGCATAGCTGATAATCTGTCCGATGGTAAGTGGTAAATGTCGTCTATACACATGAACATCACCATGGACATCACGTTTTTTGTATTTAATGATATTGGAATTGTGCTCTCGCCTACGCTAACGGTTTACTGGCAGGACACCAGTGGAGGATGATAAAATGAAGATGAAGGCAGGTCAGTTAACCCATTGTGGTAAACTCACCAGCAACTTATTATGACGGTTTCCATGGATGGTTGGCTAAACTGACCGTACAACCGAAACAACAGCTTACAAAGATATTTGTTTGGCGCCAGAAATAAGTAAAACTGAGGTATACCTACGCAGACGTCTTTTACAACCTACATCTGATATTCCTATTCCAATATTTCAACTTCACGTTTATATGTACACTTACTTTTTACCCAACGTTGCCCGTGATTTTAATGATAACGGACAGCGATGATATATTGGTCCTTTTATTTTATATAGCTACTTGTCCCGGCTTCACACGGGTGTACGTGTATTATACATATAAACTTTCCTCTTGAATTACTCTATTTATTGCTAAATATTACATTAAAATCAGTTGCGTAGCGAAAAAGCGATTACGTTTAATAGTATATAAAAATAAAGATAAAATAGAAAATTGTAGGTTGTAAAACCTAAATCCTACTTTTGTGTCTAAAATTAAATTATCTTATTTCATTCTATTCGTAACCTCATCAGCAGAGCCGTGATTGACTGTGTTAAAAAGTCCTTCTCCATCCGAAAAGTTATGTACATTTTAACTCACATAAAATTCAAAAGAGAAAAAAGCACGCATTTATAATATTATTAATTATGTTCATTATAATTATAATTTATACTTTCTTACTAATACTGACCTGTGAGACCAACCCCACAAGCTGCACCAACGATGGTTCCAATTACACTGCCCCATTGTTCACCTTCTTTTCCTCCTAATGCATAACCCAAGGCACTTCCAACGACATCACCAAACTCAGACAGCCCTGTGGTCACTGCGATCATATCCGTTGCTATCTTTTCGGTAATCACTACGCGAAAATCAAATTTTTTTGCAACATCTAATATCAGCATTTCTATTGACGCGTTGTTGTATGGTAATACGGAGGAGCCGTATCTCATAAGAGTAGTTTGTGGATAGTAGTCATCGTCGCTGTCGTAATTACTCGACATTTTGACAAAGAATATTTGTACCAAAGAATATAGTACTCAAGATTTGTACAAACCAAGCGTCTTTAAAATATGTAAATAATGAGGGTTTACTACAGCCGCATTACTTATATAGTACGACAGTTAATTGTCTATGGTTCGTAGCTGTTGTTGTCACAATCGATAAGAGTCGATGTGCTCCTTTGCAACCTAGATGATTAGTGCTACATTTTATTTTTTAATTACAATAATGGAAAAGTTAACTAGGCTTATAGATAGAAAGTAATAATAATAATGATATCCCTGAACAATTCACGCAGTGCCATATAGTCCTAAGGTAAGTAGAGCTTATGTTATGGGTACTAGATAACTGTTATAAATGACACTTCAATACAATTTTTGTATTTGAATGCATATGTGACGTATGGACTGTATTAAACTGATTTAAAATGAGATACGTTCCTAGGTGAGATAAAATATGCATATTCAGATAAAAGAGCAAAAGCGTAAAGACATGTAATAGTAAACAATCGGTATATAAAAACAGAACGTCAAAATATTAAATACAAAAATATATACAACACAAAAACTATCAAAAAGGTTGCATATATGATATGCATAGAAATAATGTAATCCAAAAATATAGCTGTAATAATCCGTTAATGCTATACATTTCATTTAAAATATAAGCTCTTTGAGTATCATGAAAAATAAATTATATTTCAATATTTTCTTCATCCATACACCGTACATATACTGACGGTTAAAATAACGTGCAAAATTAGCAAAAACTATTAAATTATGGTCACACTGCTCAAGTAAAAAGAAGTGAGGTATTCCTGAGACATAGATAATTATTTATTGCATCTAAGTCTTAGATATTCGGATGCAATTCTCATCATGACTATAAACTTGTTAAAAAAAATACTGTGTTGTTGTTATATTGATTTACGTTTATATTAGTTACATAGACGTAAATCAATATAACAATAACATAACAATAACGAGTCTTTTCATGTGTCTTGAAACTCGATACTCACGTATGTTATAAATGTTATAAATGACACTTCAATACAATTTTTGTATTTGAATGCATATGTGACGTATGGACTGTATTAAACTGATTTAAAATGAGATACGTTCCTAAGTGTACGTATTTCTTGATCTTAATTATCATTTGTTAGTTAGTGAATTATATTTCTGTAAATTGTTGTAATAAATTAAATATTATTTATCTTCCACAGATTTTTGTGAATACGAATTTTTAGGATCCAGTTTTTAAAAGGTTATGTTTCAAACAATTTTGTAAGTTAATATATAAAATTCTGCTACTAAAGATGTAATTAATTATACAGCTGAGAATTCAATTTCATATTTTCTTGAGTGACCGAACTGTGGATTATTAAATACGTCATTACTACTGTAACACTGACAATGACATTGACAGTTTATTTGACATGACTGAAATGAGTGCATCTAATACAATTATTGTAAATAATTGTTTTACTTTTAAACAATATTTTATATGATTTAACCTACATTTATTAATTAATTTACTTCTTTAAACTATCTATTAACACAATAAATTTCTAAGAAACTAAACAATGACTGAAGTGCAGTTACAAGAATTTAAACTAGATCCTGATTCGGAACTTAGATTTGAAGTTGAAACTAAAAATGAGAAAGTTGTTTTGGAGGTAGAAATTTTCACATAAATATACCTTGTGTTATTATATACCTATATAATAACAGAAGGCAATTTGGCTACGGCTATTGTCATCTAGCGGTCTAACACACCACCTTTCGATAGTAGCCGGCTCAATCCCTCTATTTGCACCGTACAAACATTTGTATTCATTAGTATTGTATTGGTTTGAGTGTTCTCTAATAAGTATTTACAAAAAAAAAATATAAATGTGGACACACGCTCTGCTTAGCTTGTTACGTTGTACTGGATTATTATTATTAATGACTACAAATTTACTATTTTTTTAGTAGATGGTAATGGTATGGTTTACCTGCCTGCCTGGTTTACTCTGGCGGGACACTGCTCCTCTTATCATCTGGTAATCGCTAGCGTAAACCGTTAGCGCAGGCGGGCTAAATGCACCATTCTATTATCATCCATAAAAAAAAATTCTACTACTATTGTTACCTTCCAGCTTATGTATATTAATAATACTTATATATTTATTGTTTTTAGATTAAAAGCGGTTATGCGGAATTGTTTGGCACGGAACTTGTGAAAGGAAAGCCCTATGAATTTCACACAGGTGCTAAGGTTGCTGTGTTCACATGGCACGGCTGCACTGTGGAGTTGCGTGGCCGTACCGAAGTTAGCTATATTGCCAAGGAAACACCAATGGTGAGATATTTTTTTTCTAATTACAGTAGTTTGCACACAAGCCAATATATTCCCATAACTAATTTGCTAAAGGTTTGATGAGCTGATTGCAAGATATGGATAAGGAAAAAAATTGATAAGAATGTCCACTGTCACACACTTTGTCCATCTGTCACACCTCACTCCACCAATCTCATGTAATTAAATTAATAATGTCCCTTTTTCCCCATTTTGTTTAAACATTGTAACTAGCTGACTGGCATAATATTGTTTGCTTCATATTTCCCCGTTTTTGTAACATTTTTATTTGAAACTCTGCACCTATTGGTTGTATATATAATGTGATGTTATATAGCCTATAACATTGATAGGTGACTATGTAACACTAAAATAAATATCAAAATCGGTTCAATAGACCCATAAGTAACTCCTTACAGCGTGATGAACATTTACCTATTATTTATTTTCATTTACCTCTTTATAATCTAATAAAATTTTTGTGTTACAGATTTCATTTTAAACTCCTCCGAAACAGCTTGACCGATTTTGACGAAATTTTATTATGATTCAGTAGGTCTGAGAATATGTTATAACTAATTTTTATACCCCTAAGCATTAAGGGTGGTTCACCCAAATATGTTTTTATTATTTCCACAAAATTTCTTTTATTATATGGCTTTAAAAAATACATACAACCCTAAATTTTCACTATTCTATCACCAACCCCTATTTTTTAATAGCGATAATTAATATTGCAAAACAATGTTTTATATGTCACATGTTGTATGGCAAAACAACGTTTGCCTGGCCAGCTAGTACTAATATAGATATACAAGTTTAGAATAGAATAGAATAGAAAATCATTTATTCAAATAAACTTAATTTAAGTACTTTTGAATAGTCAACAATTTTTATTATATATAAATATACCGCTTATTCGGAAAGCTGTTTCATCACAAGAAGAATAAGCAAGAAACTTGTGAAAAATTGTTTAAATTTTGTCATCAGGTTATTTATCTAAATGTGCATGCGGCACTTGAGCAGCAGCGCGTAGCAGCAGAACAGGAGAGCACGCGGGGCCCTGTCACCATGATTGTGGGCCCGGGGGATGTGGGTAAATCTACGTTAACTAGGATATTACTGAATTACGCCGTCAGAATGGGGCGCAGGCCCATTTATGTGGACTTAGACATTGCTCAGGGGCATATCAGTGTCCCTGGAACTATAGGTTTGTAACTTGTTTTATTGTTTTTTGTGGCATCGGAACAGGCTAGCACAGTATTTCCCAACGTGATTCCTACGCCGCACAGGGGGGCAATTCGAAAATGGACTTTTTATTAAAATTATATGAAATGTTAATTTCAATTTTCTTTTAAATTGCTTATCTACTATTTCATTAACAATTTCCTAATGATTTCTTCAAAGCGAAGAAAAGGCTAAGGTGGGACATAGCATTAAAAAAGTTGGGAAATACTGAACTAGCAAGTGGTTTGATAGGAAATAATGCAGGTGAATTGTCAGTCTTATAAAACAAATATGTTCTTATCTTAAAATATTATGCTAAATATATATCAGTAAATATTATTTTACCGTAGTGAAGTAACAAATCTAACGTAGTAGTAGTACACCGGCTTACGTCCGATGGTCGCAATTCCGCAAACATTTGCATTCAAGAGTATGATTTTTCCCGATAGTCAGGGTGTTGTATGTATATCAGTTGTCTAATACTCATCAGGTGCTTTATTAGTGGAAAGACCGGCATCAATCGAGGAAGGTTTCAGTCAGCAGGCACCACTCGTATACCACTTTGGGCACAAGTCACCCAGTGAGAATTTAGAACTATACAATACTATAGTGTCCAGGTTGGCAGAGGTCGTAACCGAGAGGTGCGAGAACAATAAAAAAGGTAAATAAAATAAAAAAATATATATTCATTCATTTCTTTCACCCTCTTATCATAATAAGCAAGTCATTAATATTTTTATCACTCCCTACCATCCTCTCTGATCGATCCCCCGTCCGATTCAATCGGGGATCGAAATAACGACGGCCTGAGCCGAGGTTCGAACCCCTAGCGGTGCCCCCAGACTTGGCGGGAGTTAGCCTTCAGCCGCTCCATAAGTCCTTCCGCGGGTTTGGAGTGCCATCTGCACTCGCCCCCTATCATCCGGTGAAGCTGTAAAGGCCAGCTGCGGCCATTAGAGTAGCCCTAAAAAAACTTTATACCGTCCAATGCGGCTAGCTACTCAGTTGAGAAGAACTGCTAAGAAATTCAACAGATATATATGTCATTATTAATTTAACCAGTTTATATCGTAACACCAGCTTTAAGAGTCCATAATTAAATGTTTTTTTTTATAATTTTATAAGATTTTTTTATGTCAATTACATAAAAAATTACATATAATTTTATAAGATTTTGTTATGTAATTGACATAAAAAAATCTTAAAAATTATATAAAAAAACATTTAATTATGGACTCTTAAAGCTGGTGTTATGATTTAAACTTCATAAAAAAACTTCATACCGTCCAATTCGGCTAGCTACTCAGTTGAGAAGAACTGCTAAGAAATTCAACAGATATATATGTCATTATTATTATTTAACCAGTTTAAATCATAACACCATCTTGAAGAGTCCATAATTAAATGTTTATTTTTATTAATTTTATAAGATTTTTTTATGTAATTGTAACGCCAAACTGACGACCCACCTGATAGTATGAAAAAATTAGTTTCAATGCACAGATGACAGTAGAATTAACTCTTGCAGCTTCCACTTCCGGCGTTATAATCAACACGTGCGGCTGGATCAAAGGCCCTGGGTACAAAGTGCTTACTCACGCAGCGCAAGCTTTCGAGGTGAGGATTACCTCTATAATTCTATATGTATATGCCATTCTTCTTTGTAGTTTTCGTAAATATATGTTGTAAAACAATAGACATGTTTATTTTTAAAATTCCATGTTTACTATGCATCTAATCTTATATATAAAATTCTCGTGTCACAGTTTTCGTTCCCATACTCCTCCGAAACGGCTTAACCGATTCTCATGAAATTTTGTGAGCGTATTGAGGTCTGAGAATCGGCCAACATCTACTTTTCATCCCCCTAAATGTTAGGGGTAGTCCACCCCTAATTTTTTATTTTATTTTAAGGCAAAACAACGTTTGCCGTGATAGCTAGTTAATATTATACAAGCGAAAGTTTCTGAGTATGGATGGATGGTTAGTTCACGCAAAAACTACTGAACTGATTTTAATGAAACTTTACAATAACATAGCTTATACATTAGAATAGTACATACAAATTAGACGCGGGTGAATCCGCGGGCTAGTTATTTATATTGTTAACCAGATCTTACCACGAATAATTTATCTAAGAATACGAAAGCTAATACGTAGGTACCCCTTGGAGTTCAAGAGAGTTTTTATGTGTATTTTGTTATTATAATTCTTTATTATTTTAGCCGCATTCAAGTATCTCTGCACATCCCAAAGGTTGACTGGGAGAGAATGCTATAGCATATCCACCTTTTGGACCAATTTTAGTGGTCAATAAAGCAAATAAACAAATATTTTTTTTCTGATTTTTGTAGGTTGATGTGATATTAGTATTGGATAACGAAAGGTTGTACAATGAGCTGAAGAGGGATATGCCGAAGTTCGTCAAAGTCGTCTACTTGCCGAAGAGCGGAGGTGTAAGTACTAAACACTTCTCCACTATTTATAATTATTGTAGTATTTTTTATTCGAGTGAAGGTCAACGTGATAGGGTACATTGTTGGTAATAAGCCTAATAATCCTATTGCATCCCATGTGGAAAGGGACTCCATCACTCGTCGGTCACAGCTTAATGCCTACATGACGCCAGCAGTGTACGCAAGAGACGACATAATGCTTCCAGCTCTTTCCCACATACTACAGGGGGTACTCCACGGCTATATGACACGTTCGTTGTTTAAGGTTGTGGAACGATCGACGACGCAACGCGCAGAGTTCCGAGACTCTAGGATCCGGGAATATTTCTACGGGAAGAGAACACCGTACTATCCGCATTCGTTCGACGTCAAATTCAGTGATCTCAAAATTTACAAGGTAATATTTATATGTACTGCATTTATTTACTATTACTTAGCTAGTATATATAATATATATCAGCAACTTCCTTCCTTAAGAGCGCGTAACGTGATAATGAATCTGTATATTTGTTATTTGTATATCATATTTGCCTATAATAGACCTATGAATAACAATATTATCTACATACAATCACTGTTACATATTACTACGTTATTTCTGATACTGTTCTTTCTGATATGCCGACATATAATAATAAATATATAATAATAAACTGACACACTCACGCGAGGCTCGAAAGGAGGGGGGGGGGGGGTCAAATATAACAAAATATCACGTGAAGTGAAGTGGAGGATATCCCCTGACCTCGAAAGCTTGCTTAGTAGCTAGTAATTAATGGACATGTACGTAATGACCGTGTTATTTAGTATTGTGTGTGTATGTCCTGTATGTCCGGTGCAGGTGGGCGCGCCGTCGCTGCCGGACTCGTGCATGCCGCTGGGTATGCGCGCGGAGGACGCGCTCACCAAGCTGGTGTCGGTGTGGCCGACGTCTGCGCTGCAGCACCGCCTCCTCGCGGTCTCCTTCGCCGCCGCGCCCGACGACGACGTGCTGCACTCCAACCTCGCAGGCTTCGTATGCGTGTACGTATATCTTTGCTTACGTTCAGTACATATCCGTCAGGCAGGAGTTGGCCTTCAGGCGCTCCATAAGGTTATCCGCGGGTTTGGAATGCCACCTGCAGTCGCCTCCTATCAGTCGATAGATGTAAAAACTAGCTAGAACCCAAATAGCGTTAGAGTAGTAAAAAAAAAATATAATTTTTACGGTGTACACCTAGGGTTGCCAACATTTTTTGACATGAAAAAACGTACAAACTGCTTTGGATAGGAAAAATTAAGTATTAGGATAAAAAAGTTTAGTTTCAAAATCTCATGTTTTTATTGTTTTAAAAACGTATTTTTGTGTGCTTTTAACACTAGAGCTGTGACAATTTACATCCAACATTTCGTTCAGTAGTTATAAATCGTTAAGTACCCATAATGAGTATTTTGTTTTACACATCACAATAAAGGTTGAAAATAAAGTAGGATACGTTATCATAAAGTATGGCTGGCAACCCTATGTACACCGCAAGACCACCGAGCCTTTGATGAAAGAGAGACCATTGTTAATAATTATTACTATCCCCTCAGTACGGCCGTGGACATGGAACGGCAGACCCTGACAATTCTGTCGCCGCAGCCGCGTCCGCTCCCCAACACTGTGCTGCTCCTCTCCGAACTGCAGTACATGGACAACCATTAGCACGCCGCGACACGTCTAGACACGTCTAGACGCGGCTGGATTCGTCGCTACGTGCGCACATCGCATCTCACTGTACATACCAATGCTCATGTTACATTGTTAAGTATTTAAGAATTTAGTTTAGTAAATAAATTTGAAGTAAATTATGTTTTCCTTTTATTTTTTAAGACAATGTGTGTGTATATATCCGGATGACTATCCGGTGAAGTAAACTGATAAAACTAAAAAATCATCCTATAGGCTCACTCGCTGCTACTTCGTAAAAACTCGCTGTACTTTATTAAAACCTCATTAATAATTTATTTCATAATTTTCAAATAGAAAACGCTGTGTTCTCAAGAGCACGATTGCCTTTTGTTTCTGTCCTTCTTGAATATTATCATCACCGCTGATTACAACCATATTTCAAAAGAATACAAGCTGAGTTTCTTGTCAGTTCTTCTCATCTTGAAATCATTCCGAAATGATGGTATATTTGACATATTATAAGAGTCTGTAATAGACCTACATGAATAAAGATATTTTGATTTGATATATCGATTATTATTATAAAAATATATAATTACAATTTGAGTTTCAACGCACACGGACCTCGTTGAGATTCAATCAAAGTGTTCAATTAAGTCCAAGTGAATACAGGTAGAAGCTCCTCTGAAACCACTTAGGTTCCAGCGTGTGGGGATAAATTCCCTGACGATGACAAGCGATGGGATGGTAAAATCCGTAGGTACTATTGTTTAAAAATACAAACAACAGTTCTGTGCGATGTCGTATATTTACAAAAACATAAGAGGTAGTTAATATCTAAGCATAAAAGGAAGACTAGTTCAATTTAAAAGACTTTTCAAATCATTCTATAATTTCAATATCCATATTTATATAAAAAAAATAATACATAATAATCTCAAGAACCATAAACAAAATACTACTGTTATATTTTTTTTTAACACCTGCAAAAGAAACAAAGTATACCTCTAATTCCGCCATGCGTCTTTGTCTATGTTGCCATTGTTACTAACTACCGAATTTATTCCAAAATATAAATTATTCTATACTCATTATTCTATTGACTAATTTCCATATAATTTAGTATTAGACGTTATTATCACAAATATTATTTACTGAGCAATGGACTCCCAAACTAATATTAATATAATAACTACATGTTAATTTACACATTGATACAGACAACATTACAATACCTTTATCAAATTTTTTTACACTACACACACTACACTGCACTATTGATTGAAATTCCTTAGCCCTTTCAGTCCTGACAAACAGACGGGACAGACATTCTTTACGTTGAAGGTTGGCCTATACGTGACTATTATACCCCTTAACCGAAAGAAGTCCTGATTGATTTATGACGTCACTAATAGCTGTCTTTACACGACACGTTCTTTCACGTGCGATCTAGAGAGGAATAACCAGAGCGCGCACACGAGTAATCACTCGCAATTTGTATGTGTGTGATTGCACGTATGTTTTAAGTAATTTCCCATTCTTTTCAAATTTTATATTTGATTCCACAGAATTTATTTTCTATAACACGTTTTATAATGAGAATTAATTATTACAAAATGGCGCTAAAGCACGCACGATTGCTGTACGTGGGATGCGCTCACTGGCGACGCGCAGACTCTCTTTCTCGTTCTCTTTGTCTACATTATGCACATTCATTCCTGTGTGAAAGCCGATTCGCGTGTGAAGTATGTAAGAAAGAGTGTACGTGTAAAGGCAGCTATTGTGTTTTTAAGTTGTAACTCATGCCCAGTGTCAAATCTGAAAGGAGTACTGTGCGGGCTGAGCGGCTAGGCAAGTCTACGAGTAACAACATGGCAGTACTAACTAAAAATATAAAAAAATTGCCCATATAAATCAGTCATCATTTAGAAGTATATACAGAAAAATGAATTTAATAGCAACTATTTGTTTTTATTTAACAATAACAATTATTCTATTGAATAAAATTAAAGATTTCAAATTATTTTTTCAAGTGAATTAATTATTATTTTCTGAGCCCAAGATCTACACGCTATCGAAAGCAAATTATGTCAACTGAAGGGAGTTTAAGTCCACCAGGTTTACTGCTAATCTACAGTTTAGTACCATTCACACATTCGACTTAGTGAGACGATTGTTCTGTGCATCTTCATTCTTATTGGCGCATTACCGAAAGGGGCGGGGCATAACTACCAAATGCACCAATCGAATACCAACTGAATAGTGTGTGTCCACACTTAGTCGTCGTTTCTACAAACAAATCTAAGAGATATTCAACATTAGTTGTGTTGTCTGTTTTTACTATTCTGCCCACGTGTGTCGCTACTGTGCCCGTTGTGTTTGATGTGTGCTTGAGCATACTTGATGGCTACTAGCATTGCGTCTTGCACCAGTTGCTCGCAGTTTATTAGGCTTACCTGTATGTACATACAATAAATAAACAACCCTGAACAATCAACATAACGCCATCTAATCCCACGGTAAGCAGAGCTTGTGTTATGGTTACTAGACAACTGATAGAAATATTTTTTTTGTATATACATATATAGTATACATAGAAAACACCCAAATAATCATTAGTTATGAATACAAATGATTGCACCGTGCGAGGAATCGAACCCGCGAGCATCAGAAGTAAAGCGATGTGCTAGACCGCTAGAACATGAAGTCCGTCAATATTTATTTATTTCTACTTATATCCTACAATACACACAAAAGATACGTCTAAATCATATCAGAATTAACTAATATTGATGACAATAGAAATATTGTGTATCAATTTATATTTCTGAATCACTGGCTTTTTATTAAGGGTTATAGTTAGTAATGATTAGTGGTCCCAATCGTTAGAAATATACCCTATTATCCGGACTTCGTTACGATTTGCCCTAGGAACCC
This sequence comes from Achroia grisella, assembly GCF_030625045.1. Lineage (NCBI taxonomy): Eukaryota > Metazoa > Arthropoda > Insecta > Lepidoptera > Pyralidae > Achroia > Achroia grisella. The sequence goes on along the minus strand of NW_026712572.1, from coordinate 1,436,843 downwards.
TTATGGCTGCGGAACTCGCCACGGCTAACTAATCTGACTTCATCTTCATCCTAGCATCCTCGGCTGTAGCCCATCTCTAAGTGATCCTTTTTTTATGACTTGGAGAAAATCTCTCATGGATCCTCCCGCCCGCCCCGGGGGAGGCGAGCGGGTACTGTGATACTCCTATTCACTAAAAACTCGCTCTCTCTCTTGTTAATCCTTACTGCTGAGGCGCGCTACTGCGCGACTGTACACTATCTTGTCGGCCATCTGTCGCCATCGGTTGCGCTCAGACGCCTGGTGTATTGTGGTGCTGACAGTAAGATGTCCCTCACTTATCGCCATAAGCCGGCGCCGGGATCGAGTATCAGTCCACCGCGACAACTAACTAATATTCTAACATGTAGCATTAGAACCAGTGGGTTCACCATAATCACGCATTAAAGAAAATGACTTTCCTACGCTTAAAACACCGACAACATTTATTGACTCGCGATGTTTTTCTATCACTTAAATTCGAAGGAGACCACGACATTCTTAACTATTATACATACTAGAAAGTAACATATATGTAGTAACCTTAGCGGCAGTCATTTCTGCGTAGAGTGTGGGTTCGATGCCTGCGGTGGTCCGTAGTTTGGAACCAAACACCGCTGCAACGCAGCCGAGCCACCGCTCTGCGCAGAACGACGAGTTCACCATCCCCTGGAAATAAATTATCATCATCACTGTGCCAATTAGTTCCCAGAGATACCTAGTGAAGTTAAATGATGACTATAGCCAATATACACGAACAACGTTATGTATCATTATATATATCTTCTTATGTATAAAATTCTAGTGTCACAATGTTAGTTACCATACTCTTCGAAACGGCTTGACTGGTTATTGTGAAATTCTATATGCATATAGTTCTGAGAATCGGCTACTATCTATTTTCATACCCCTAAGTGATAAGGGTTGTCCACCCCTAACCTTTTTTTTATATTTTGGTAAACTTTTTATAATGTGGTATTAAAAAATACAGAAATCCTAAATTTTCTTCTATCAACAACCCCTATTTTTTAATACCAATATTACTACTGAAATTTGTATGGCAAAACAACGTTTGACGGGACAGCTAGTAAATATGTAAAGGAACCTGACCTGCGGCACCCTGCACGTGGCGAGGATGTTACCTCCGGCGCAGCCCAGCAGCAGCGACGGCGCCTGCGTCCCATCGTCGGGCGCTCCGCCGGCGGTCAGGGCTCCGCCAGCGGCCAGTGCCTGCGCCAAGCCGTCCGCTTGCATCAGGTACGAGCACCGCAGGAAGTGCACCACAAAATTCCGACCAGCGTTTTGCGCCTCCGCGAACACCTCGCGCACTTCCGCTTCCGCGATAGCCCTACCCATTATAGTAAGTCTTTATACAGGTATTATAGAGGAAAAAGGTATACTAAGTCTAGTTGTTCCGTATTCCGAACCTCCTTAGTCTAAGCAGGTTGTATCACCGGCTTGCTTACTGGAGCAAAGGGCGCTTGGTAATACTGGCCACATATAAAAACATGTGGCCACTTAAATTTCAAAAAAATAATAATAAAACAATTGAAAATAAGTACTGGAACAAAAAGGACGCTCCGTATTTTTATCTATATAAAACAAGATAATTAAGGAATTATTTAACACAATATAATTGTTTTTGATGAAAATATACACTCTAGAGTGCGTGGCCACTAAACAGTACTACACATCGGGACGTTCCTGAACAAAGGTGAGTAAGTTTGGTGTTACATTGCTTACTTTGGGGTGTTCGGAGTGTGGAAGACGTTCTTCCAGGTCGAAATCGTATTTTTACTTCCTTTTCCATTAATTATTTTCTTTTCAATAAATACAGTCCACTCTCTCTTTTATATATTAATTTATAAGGTTTCGTAATCCAACACTACTATTGTAACTTATTACTAATAACTAATTGAGCCAGCGCGATATCTTATTCATACAAAAAAACGTGTAATATTTATTACAAAGAATCGGTAACAATATTCATTAGTATTCCATTTAAAACGATTAACTCCGATTTTCATTCATATAAACTATCAATGTTACATATTTCTTATTATGGCAATGACAGCCGATGTTAGGGCAGTATCTTTTGTTGTTACTGTATTTTTAATATAACAGCTTTGAACCCATTTTTCTCTAATAAATTATATGGTTCCAGGGAAAGTTGTTTGTTCAAATTCAAAATCATTTATTCACGTAGGACATTTTGGTCGCTTATGAACTTTAAATATTTACATATTTTCGTTATATCCTGGCATATTCGTATATTTCCGACTAATCCTATATATTATTGGAATGATCAACAAGAACAAAATCTTAAAATCCTAACAGAAAAATAATACAAGAAATACTTTGTCCCATAAGTTGATGTCAACTTATGGGACAAAGAGTGATAGTGAAACAGGATGCAAACATTAGTATTCCAAGTATTTCTTGTATTATTTTTCTCTCCTAGGATTTTAAGACTTTGTGACACGGATGGCGTTCTAAAAAATATAATGATGTAAACTCACTGTAATGCCATCTCGTTCTTATTAACATCTCTCTTCAGTAACGTATTGACGCGCGCGAGACAATGTGCGTGCTCGCCGTACGGCGCCCCGGTAGACCCGCAAAGTTCTAGAAGCTGCTGTTTTATGCGGGATATTTCTTCTTCACGACGCTCGGAGCTGACCAGATCGATAACTTGCTCTAGCTTCTCTGCTCGGCAGAAGAGTTCGCGTACCTATTATAAATAGGTTTTTAGTACAGTAATTATAGGGGTTAAATTATGAAATTGTTGTTCTATAGTAAGAGATACTTTAAATTGACATAAAACCTTTATGGTGTGATATTTTCGAATGAAACCTTTTCAGTCTTAAAAAATGTGTAACATTCAATTTTCGTCTTTCAGTTGTTTATTTATTCAGATTAGACGTAAAATATGAATATGTAGGATAAATATAAAATATACTATTTGACTATACAGCTTATATTAAGTTTATTTGGATAGGGATTATTTCTATGCCTGTTTTGGTCCATGTTGACTACTTGGACCGAAACAGACAATTGTAATTTTGTTACTTTATATAACGAAAATATTCATAGAAAAAATACAGACAAAAATGTATATATTAGTATATGTAATAATATCTCAGTAGTGTAGGTAATTATGCATTATTATAAAGTAAATGTCGGGTAGGCTGAATCAACAATAAAGGCAGTCCCAACTAGCAACTGGTCTTTGAGGCACGTCCTCCTTGCATCCTATATTATTATATACATAAAAACATACATAACAAGTAGTTTACTACCCATACAACAACTTCATTTATTTTGTAATAACAACTAGATAAACTAGATAAGAAGTGTATGATTAGTAGAATTATTATTTTTCATTATATTTATTTAAATTAAATTTTATACATATATTATATTAATACAAATGATATAACTGACCTGTTTAGCGGCGTCTCCGGTAAGCGCGTGTATGGTGGGCGTGTTGCCACCGGCACCTTTAACGTTGGTGATGCAGAAGTCTTCAATAATTCCGGTAGAGGGCACGTGTGTTCCACAGCATAGTTCTCTATACATATAACATACTAATTGTTCTTATGACATCTTAGAATTACTAATTAAATTATTGACGGCCTCGCTGGTCTAGCGGTTTAACACACCAACTTACCTCCGATAGTCGCGTGTTCAATTCCTAACACGGTAAAAGAAATTGTATTCATGAGTATGATTGTTTGTATCGGTCTGGGTGATGTCTATCTTATATATAAAATTCTCGTGTCACAGTTTTCGTTCCCATACTCCTCCAAACGGCTTGAACGATTCTCATGAAGTATTGTAAATTGTGTATATGTATTTATTTTATTTTTTAGACAAAATTTTTAGTTTCTTTTGATACAACATACAAAAATACATACAATCCTAAATTTTCACCCTTCTATCATCAACCCCTATTTTTTTATAGCGTTATTAATTTATATGGCAAAACAACGTTTGCCGGGACAGCTAGTGTTATATATATATTTGTCAGTTGTTTAGTAACACAAGCTCAGTTTAGCTTGGAGTTGGTCACACTAGATACACAATTAGTCCATAAGAATTTTGGATGGGGTATGGCCCTAAAAAAGCTAAAAAGCTTGGGAAACACTAAGTTAGGCCGTCAGCTTCTCTACCCTTCTAATTCTGTAAAGAAAATGTAACAGTATCTCGCAAAAGCATTTATTACCATGACTTACTTGGAGAGCAGCGGCGCCTTCACTCCCACCAGCCGCAGCCCACTCTCAGGGTACACCTGTCCGGGCACCGTGGTCACCAGCTCCGTCTCCACCACTTGAGGGTCCTCCACTAGCCTGGTTTCCACATGAGCATTCGCCTGGATCGATTGCCTGTTAATGAAATTAAAAGTCATTATATAAAAAAAATTAAGTTCATAAACTGGTAAAAAGTCCTAATAATGATTTTTATAGGACATTTTAGCCTAAATGATATTTGAATTTGGATAATAATGAATATTTTACGCCCTCTGTGGTTTAGGATACCGGCTTAGTTCCGATCGCCGCGGGTTCAATTCCTCGCACAATATATTTCTATTCATGAGTATTATTGTTTGTAGCGGTCGAGTGTTTATATGTATGTATTTATATATGTATCCGTTATATAATACCCATAACACAAGCTTTAGGTTACTTGGGTCTAGAGCGCTGTGTGAATTGTTCTGAGATTATTTATTATTTAATATAATAAATTAGATAAATTGAAGTGATGGTTATAACACACTAGGCGGAATTTCAGCCATTGCTAAACAACATTGCTAAACATACCTTATTAATTCTTGTGCCTGCAACACTACATCTTGCGACAATTTCTCGCCGTAAACCGACAAATTTAAATACAGCCCTTTCTCGGTTACACCAGAACCAATTTGACACACCACACTATTTGGTAGGACTTGTTTTATAGCCGCATTCAACAAGTGAACACCGGTATGATTTCTCATTATATTCAGTCTTCTAGCACTATCTATTTCTAAACTTACATCACTTTTATAATTTATATAATTACAATCTCCACCTTTGTTCGCTTCGAAATAACCCTTATGAAATACGAAGCCTCGAATCTTGAAAACGCTATCTACTTTTAAGGCCACATCTTTATTTAGTCGTATAATACCACGGTCAGCGATTTGACCTCCTTCTTCGCAATAGAAATTTGTGTCTTTTGTTACTAAATAATAAGGTCTGCTTTCACATGGTTCTAAATAGTCTATCCATTCGCAGTCTTCATTCAAAATTGCTACTACATTAGTCTTCAACGGTTCGAATTGAATTTTGTTGTCTATGACTAAGTACTCATATTTGTGCGAGTCGTTCGTTGATGTCGTACCACTTTTAATAAGTTTCTCTATGGTTTGATCAAACAATAAGCCTTTGTTAGAACTCTGTTCTTTAAAGGCTGTCTTATGTCTAGATTTGTGCTGTGACAGAAGTTTCCAGAATTCCTTTTTGTCTATTTCCAAGCTGTTTAATTTAGCTATCCTCTCAATTAGTTCCTCTTGGAAACCATGTGTGTCATACAATTTGAAAACTAAATCCCCTGGTATTACTGTTGCATTTTGTTTAGACACCGTCTGTAAAAACAAATATAATTACATGAAATAAATAAAAGTGAGTTACAGTACCAAAGATGTGAGCATCTACACGGGATTTCAGAGAATCTTACTAATTCAAATCCAAAATCATTTATTGTAGGACTTTTTAGCTATTAATAAACGTTAAGTTTGTAAAAATTCAATTAAGAAGAACTAGCAAGAAACTCAAACTGAATTTCTTTTATTTAAATGTTTATTTTTATTGTTTACTTATATTGGTGTCTATGTCCAACAATAAATTAAAATCCACGTTTGCCATGCACATTAACACAGCGCCATCTAGTACCAGGGTAAGCAGAGTTTGTGTTATGGATACTAGAAAACTGATATAAATACTTTGATATTTTTTATGTATACATAGAAAACACTCAGACTGATACAATCAATCATACTCATGAATACAAAAGTTTGTACCGTGCGAGAAATCGAACCCGCGACCATCGGCAGTAAAGTGATATGCCCAACCGCTAGACCACTGAGGTCTTTTACACTCACCTCTTTAAACTCCTTATAACCCAACGCAAAACCACCTAATTCCACGTCACTCAACACTTCAACTTCCGGATATTGCTTGACCAGGTCCCTCCACTTCTTCGCGAGGCCGGCCCTCATCTTCTCGTACGCTTGCATCTCATGTTCGATGATCACTTTGGCATCCTTCTCTTTGGTTTCCAGTTCTGGATATGTTGTGCCAAGAGTATTCATTACTTCGTCATACAGACAGGCAAGTAAGCGAGGGTTATGGAATACATCTGTTGATATTTTGAATGATTTCCGCATGACCTGTTTTAGATTTAAGCTGAAAAGCAAAACAGTTTTAAACGTTTGGAATGGAAAATTAACTACAAAAAAACTGTATTTATTTAGAATAGAATAGAATAGAATAGAATAGAATAGAAAATCATTTATTCAAATAAACTTACATTGAAGCACTTTTGAATAGTCATTACATTTTTTAATCTACCGCTCGTTCGGAAAGCTGTCTCATCACAAGAAGAACGAGCAAGAAACTTGCGTGTTGCTCTTTTAAATAATTTTATTGTTACTTTACATTTTTAAGTTTAAGTGTGTGAATACAAACCACCAATTAGCACTAATTCTATTAAATACTCAAATAGAAATAATATTGAATATATAACAAACTGGTTAAACAATTAATAAGAGGAAATCAGTCATAGTGATTAGAGCAGACCAGTCCCTACAAGCAGCACCCGTTCACGAGTATGACGGATGAGCCAGCCATCACTGCGCTCGACCATATTTTAGGGAGCCCAATGACCCGGCCCACCACGCCGCCACAAGTCTGGACATTTTAGTGAGCATGACTACTCAAAACACTAGACTACGTCAAAGCTTTACAATTGCTATCTGATAGTTATAGTTTACATTTTACATAAGAATGCATGCGGCAATCAATACAAAAACCGCTACTCTTTCATATTTCTAAAATCAATCAATTAAATCAAGAAAGCAATGAGAAAATTAAATTATAACGTTGTATGCTAATAAACTAGTTATTTACTTGATATGTTGTCGTCTATGAATTCGTCTATCCTGTAATAGGCTTTCTTACACAAAAATTGTTTAATATAAGATTTGAATTGCCTCTCTGTCAGATTTAGTGCAGATTCTGGCAGTTTATTATAAAATCTTACGCAATTACCATAGAATGAATTACTGACTTTGTGCAGGCGGCATTTAGGTAAAATTAGCTTATTTTTATTGCGTAAGTTTCTATTTGTACAGTCTTTAAGTTTTCTAAAACTCTCTAAATTCTTCCGTGTATACATGATATTCTCATAAATGTATTGTGAAGTAACGGTGAGGATATTTGAATCTTTAAAACACTGACGTAATGACTCTCTTGAACCCATACCATAAATAGAACGTATGGCTCTTTTGTAAAATAAATATAGTATTTATATCGGCTGCTTTACCCCACAGTAGTATACCATATGACATAATGCTATGTAACTAAAGTATACAAGTTTAGCCGTCGCCACGTCTGTTAATTGCCTAATTCTTCTAATTGCATATGCAGCTGAACTGAGTCTATTGGCCAATTTTGAAATATGGGGCCCCCATTGTAATTTCGAGTCCACTGTTATACCTAAAAAAACTGTATCATTAACAAAATTTACTATTTCATCATTAAGCAATAACTGTGTATTTATTGGTCTTACATTAGGAAGTGTAAATTTTATACACTTTGTTTTGCTGGAATTTAATAATAGGTTATTACATGTAAACCAATTTAATATAGCAGACATAGCACAATTTACATCGTCTAATTGATTAGTTTGACGTCCAATTTTAAACACTAACGAAGTATCATCCGCAAACAGCACTATATCTGCAATTTTCTCTACCATAAAGGGAAGGTCATTTATGTAAATTAAAAAGAGAAAGGGGCCTAAGATTGACCCCTGTGGAACGCCCATCCCAATATTAGCTCCCTTAGATTTTATACCGTCAATATCTACAGTTTGGACCCTAAAATAAGTTCTCATTAATTTTAGATCATTATCTTTTATACCATAATGTTCGAGCTTGTACAAAAGTGTTTTATGATCCACGCAATCAAATGCCTTTGATAGGTCACAAAAAACTCCGAGTGCATCCTGTGACTTCTCCCATGATTGGAAAATATGTGTTATCAGCGCTACACCTGCGTCAGTGGTAGACTTGCCGGCGGTGAAACCATATTGTTGACTGTGAAGCAGTCGGTTATCCCTAAAGTGTTGTAACATTTGATTTAACATTATCTTTTCAAACACCTTACTTAGAACTGGCAAAATAGATATAGGTCTATAGTTCCCTGGCTCAAATTTATCACCTGATTTAAATAGTGGGATTAATTTGCTAAATTTCATTAATTGTGGAAAAGTGCCATTATCAATACATTTATTAAAAATAATAGCTAGATATGGAGCAACAATATCTATGAAAGAACTAACTACTTTTACAGACATGCCCCAAAGGTCTTCTGTATTTTTTAAATTTAGATGTTTGAATATTTTTATGATATGAACGGGGCTAACATGTGAAAATTTAAATCTTAAAGCACAACAACCGATATTAGACTCTAGTAATATTTTTGCTCGAGATGGAGATGAGTCCAGAGAAGATGTAATGTTAATCGGAATGTTAGCAAAAAAATCTTCAAAAACATTAACTACATCTTTTGTTGCTGTTATTAATTTATTATCATAATTTAATGCAAATTGATTATAGGCTAATTTAGATCTTCCGGTTTCTTTATTTATAATGCCCCAGATGGTTTTAATTTTGTCAGAAGACTGGTTAATTTGTTTATTAATATAATTAGATTTAGCCGTAATACAAACTTTTTTAAAAATTTTTGAATAATTTTTCACATAAGTGGTGAATTTGTCATCAAATCGATATTTTTTTTGATCGTATAAATCAAACAAAATATTTCTACTTTTAAGTATACCTACTGTTGCCCATTCCGTGAATTTAGATTTAACATAAACTTCTTTTTTCTTGAAAAATTGTTCATATTCTCCTGATAGAATAGTAATTAGCTTGGTGTAAAGATAATCAGGATTATTACTAGATTGTAACAGCAAATCCAATTTATTTTTAATCGCTGCTAAATAGATGATTTTCTTTCACACTTTAATAAATACTAGTGGGTACAACTAGTATTAACTAAAGCAACTTCATCCACATGGAATTTATCTTTATTTTATTGAAATAATTTAAAATCTTATATTAAAAGTGGGCTAAGTGATTCTTTCTAACATTAGCTATCTGTGAGTGAAAGTCCCGTCAAAATCGATCATGCAATTTCAGAGACATATTTATGTATGTAAGTACTTTGTATATACTTTCATACGCATTTAGTGAAAATCTGTTAATATGCAATTACAAACGGACACTACAATTGTATTTACGTATATGTTATTAATATTATAAACGCGAAACTTTGTGAGTATGGATGGATGTTTGTTAGTCTTTCACGCAAAAACTAATGAACGGATCTTGATGAAACTTTACAGTAATATAGCTTATACATCAGAATAACACATAGGCTAAAATTTAAAAATATATTATGTAAATTAGGCGTAATATAATAAATATCAAGTAAGTATGATGCAAACATTGCGCGGTTCAATTAGTGATTCATAAATAAAAATGGCGACTGCCAGGGAGTTAATGATATAAATAATAGTTTTAATAATTACTTGGCAGCAGGGAACGCGCCGTCCGCCAAACAAACAGCCACCATGCGTGCGTGGTCGGCCAACCGTCTGTAAGCGGTGTCTAAAGTAGCCTCTGGTCCGTACCGATGGCTGTATGCCGGTGTACCTTTGCTGTTCTAAATAAAAAAAGTAAAATATAAGTAAAAAATTAAAAATATATAATAAAAAAAAACAAACACTATGATAATGTGCATGCTATTACAATATGTACAATATTGTAATGTGCATGCTATTACAATATTGTACATATTGTAATAGCATGCACATTATCATAGTATTTGTTATTTTATAGCATAGGGCTTAAACGAGCTTGCGGCTCAGCTGATGCTAAGTGATTATCGTGCTATAAGGGGCGGCAAACATGTTATAAGAGACACTGATCCGTATGTGCTATACGTCAATAAGGTGTTATATCTAATTTAGGTTTAGAGCATCCTCATAATGGATTACTCAACTTTCTGCTGTTTGATGTATGTATTAAGTAGTATATTAACATTGATTATAAGAATAAACGAAGCACTATATACACTCAAATGTTGTACCTATCATTTGCCTAACAAGCACCACCCTTATAAATAAATTAGTTTTGATTTATAATAATATAATAATAATAATATTTCAGAATAATTCACACAGCGCCATCTATTCCCAAGCTAAGCAGAGTTTGTGTTATCGGTACTAGACAACTGATATAAATACATGGATACATTTTTTTTGTAAATAAATACATATTATACATAGAAAACACCCAGACCGATACAAACAACCATACTCATGAATATAAATGTTTGTACCGTGCGAGGAATCGAACCCACGACCATTGAATAGTAAAGCGGTGTGCTAAACCACTAGACCACCGAGGCTGTTTTGAATGACATTAGAATTTGATTTGATTGACATTATAGTGTATCAAACAGTATATTATACCTTGTGTATGGCTTGTATGATGGGCTGGAACAGGTCGGTGTGGTAGTTGGTGGGCACGCCCTGCAGCAGCGCGGCGGCCCGCTCCAGGCCCAGGCCAGTGTCAACGTGCTGCCGCCGCAACGCAGACACACTGCCGTTCGATTCTCTGGCGGGACACAGTACTTATCAATACTGCCTTTACACATACACTCTTTTACTTAATTTCATACGCTCTTCAGCTAACCTAAAATAACTTTTTATATAAAGATATACAGGGTTTTTTTTATGGATGATAATGGATTGGTGCACCCGTCTGCGCTAACGGTTTACGCTGGCGGGGCACTAGTGGAGGATTATAAGATGAGCATGAGGTCAGGTCAATTAGCTTATCGCTACAAATTCAACAAGAATTTATCACGATGGTTTCCAAGGGGAACCGCGTGGAGGTCAACCTGACATGGTACATTGCTAGCAATAAGATCATTAGTCCACATTACTAACAATCTCCTTTCCCCTAGATATTTAGGATTAGTCTAGAAAGAAAGAAAGAAAGAAAGAAAGAAAGAAAAATATTTTATTCAGTGTAATGTAAAAAATGTAAAAGGGTATACCAAACTAGACATGACTAAAGGGAAATAACACATACCTAACTTCACGGCTGTAATCTTACAAAGGGTAGTCAGATCCTTTATTAACTGTCGACGCCATAAAAAGAGCACTTGGAATGATCTTGATTTCTGAATGATTCTTCAGTGATGTAAATACAGATATCAAACGTAATATGTATAATGTATGTGTTTACAAAAACCTAAGTAGTTATCTATATCAGTTGCCTGCTTGTGTTTAGCCATAACACAAGCTCTGCTTAGTCTGGAATAGATAGCGCTATGTGAAATGTCCATAGATATTACTATTTATATTAACGGAGCGCGAAACGCGGAGGGATCTTAGAGATCAGATTTTCATTCTTTATAACGATACTCCTCCAAAATGGCTTAACCGACCGAAACCAAAATTTCATCATATTTCGATCATCGGGCGTCCATCGTTTACCACTTAAAAGAATTCAGATCGGTCATGTCCTTGAGGAATGGTCGCTGATAAAAGTTACCACAGACTTAGCATGGCAGAAAATATTCACGCGCTACTGAAAATAATTTAATTTTAAAGGCCGATTTTTAAGAATATCTGACCTGGTATGTACGCAACAAACCGGTAACAAACTTAGTTATATTTCTAATGTACCTGTTGCATTGTATAAACACTAGATTCCAGATCTCCGTGAGAGTCCCGTCTGGGTGCACGTAGTGTATCTCCGTACACGGCCCGCAGGGTCCGGTGACGCCCATCTCCCAAAAGTTATCGGCGGCACCCAGTCCACGTAGCCTGCTTTCGGGGACACTGCAAAAAAAAACACGTAACCGGAGTGCCAAAATTGTGGCCTTTGTGGGATCAAAAATCCACTGTCTGACATTGGCGAAAATGACCGATAAAAAATGGGTGGCAGCCATTTAAAATAAAGAAGAAAAACTGGAATGCCAAAGAAACAAATGGCCCACCTGTTGGAAAGTTGTAAGCTTCGCCTCGCATAGAATGAAATTAATTCTATACATGGATAATTCTTGGTGAATCTACCATAATGCGCTAACTTGACTTTATGTCATACCGCTAGCACAGGCGGGACAGAATTACATTATCATGCACAAACAATGTACGTCCCATACGTACTAGATATTTTATGGTAAGTATTATATTAGCAGGTTGTTTATACCAAAGAGGACCAATGACGTTGCGGCTCACCTGATGAAATTGCAAGTACGTTGCCGGCCTTTTAAGAAGGAACAAGCTCTTTTCTTAAAGATTTGAATATCGTATCGGTTCGGAAATATCATTGCTGGATGGTGTTTCAATAATGTGGTTGTGCGTGGCAAAAAGTTTCTGGAAAAACGCACGGTGGAGGACCGCCATTCATCCAGATGATCAGGATGGTATTTGGTACCAGTGTACTTTACCAAATAATAAAAATAAAGTTCTAAATTAGTAATTATAAATTTAGCAAAATAATTTCTTCCAATTCCTTACCCAATTTGTTTCCAAATATCCCTGCATTCTTTATCTTCAGGGAGTCCAATAACAGCGTCACCAGAAAAGTATGTGACAACTAAATTCTCAGGTTTTAGCCTGTACGGACCTAGTAGTAAGTCCCACGCCATCTGACAAGCTTCTTTCTGAAATAATTAAATAATCACCATATTAACTGGAATGTATACATGATTAAAATGTTACTCATCCTCGGTGGTCTAGCGGTTTAGCTTTACTATCGATGGTCGCGGGTTCGATTCCTCGAACGGTACAAACATTTGTATTCATGAATATGATTGTTTTTATTGGTCAGGTTGTTTTCTGTATACTATGTATGTATCTATAATAACATATCTAAGTATTTATATCAGTTGTCTAGTACCCGTAACAAAACGTCTGGTTGCCGTGTGATGACGCTGTGTTAATTGTCCACTATTTCCAGTTGCGCTCATTGGGATTTTCTTATCTGTTTCTTATATTCATTATTATAGTACTATCTAATACTATCCTGATGTATATATTAATGGTATTTGTAATTTTTAGTTTGACGCCACTTTGTCAGTATGATAATTAATTTATGTAACTGTTATATCTTTCTGTGACAGGAACAATAAAGTGTTTTTCATTTTCATTCATAATGGTAGACTAATTCCTACCCTTTGAAAATAATAAAGATCTCTGTGAGAAAAGAAACATTTTTTTCACTGTCATTAACCAAAAATATTTACTAATATACTTTATTTATTTAATCATAACAAAAATTTAACTATTAACAATAAATAAATTTTAAACATATATTGGTAACCAAGAAAATTCTTCAATTGTTTCATTAAAAACCCATTTGCTGTTTTTTTCTTACATTTCCTCATACTTTTATACTTTTAAAGCAATCAATGTATTATCTAGTAAATTATCATAGTTATGTATATCATTAACATTATTCTAGGCCAGACTGAGAACAACATAAAACGTAATAACGGTCAGTGTTATTCCTAAGGTTAAAAAACAAGGTCAGCCTGATCTGTTTATGAACATTTATACAGTTAAAATTAGTTATCTATGAAAGATTCTGATTTCTGGAAGGAACTACATTTTACTGTCTTTGTGTAAGTATTGTGATAGTGATAATGAAAATTTTGAAAATGCAGATTATCCTTTGAAGAAATAACATTTATACACAAAAATATTCTTTATTCATTTGTGCATAATTGAATAAAGAATATAAAGTAGCTTCTACCAATTAAAAAGGAGACTAAATTTCTTCTGCATGCTATGTTCAATGGAGCATATAATTGGCCTGCTAAATATAAATTTTATATGCAATGTAACAACTGCTGGAATGTAATCTTTCCATACTCTAAAATGAAGTTACTTCCACTGTCTGTTGTCTTAGATCTACTAAAGTATGCAACAGATTTTAATGCAGTTTTTAGTAACAGATAAAGTAATTCATGCAAATGTTTATATGTATAATAATACACATACACTTGTATGAAGCTGGTGCAAATAGCTATTATTATATAAAGTATGTCTATTAGTTATCTTTTCACAATAAAAATACTGAACAAATTTTGATGATTTTGATAGTTGGACTTGGAGAACAAATATTTTTGTTGTGAACATAGCACAATCAGGGATTGAAACTGAGAAAGTAATGATATGGAATTTCAATAATTACCAAGTGATATAAAATACACTAATTGAGGCACTTATTAGTGGATAAATTTAAAATAAAATATCATTTTGAAAAACCCCTTTATAATATTCCGGAATATATAAACTAAAATGGAATTAGAACATAATTATGATTTTAGAAACATATTATATTGTGTATCTATGGAAACTGTATTGTGTATCTATTGAATTTGTTTTATTTAGTTCATTAATATAATTTTAAATAAATTGAAATTGACTTGCCATATATGTAACAAAGTTTCTTACATAATATAAAAAAAGATAAATAAATACCTTGTAATAATCACCAAAGGACCAATTGCCAAGCATCTCGAAGAATGTGTGATGGTGTCCATCGGTCCCGACAACATCAAGATCATTATGTTTGCCTCCGACACGGACACACTTTTGTGAGTTCACTACTCGAGGATATGGAGGGTCTACATTACCAAGGAATACACCTTTGAACTGAAAACCATAAAGAATTGCCCATATTAAATGTCTCAAACTAAAAATTATATAAACTATAATTATATTTTCAAATTTGAAATTATGAGCCAGTAGCTATCTTCTAGTCTAAAAGATGAGAGGACACTCTTGCTTAGAAGCAAGCAGACAACCAAGAAATTTTATATATATATAAATTTTGCTTGTTAGCTCTTAGCTAGTATATACAACAAAAAATAACCAAAAACTGTTACATCTGAATAGAAGGCTATACATAAAAAATAAATAAATATATTACGTTTTAGCAATGTAAATTTTATACACCTAAAGACTTTTAATTTTGTAAAAATTTTTGTCGGAGAGGCTCAGGTATCTCGGAGTCTCCAATTTCAATTGTCAAGCAGCTTTCTTAAAAAGCCTTGTTTTGGTTTTAAGATGAGCGAAATTTATGGTAAAATGACAGGATAAGAGGTATGACAGCTTAGTCCTAAAAGAATAGCAATACAGTGGAACACATGAGTGGCATCACTACTACTTTTCCATAACCAATTAACATGAAATAACCTATTTAACTTTAATACCAATCCTATTACATACAAAAATTGTTAACATTTTTTATTATAGTAAGTTTATTTAAATACAAAACTTTCTGCATCTAAAATTAAGGATATAAATTCTATAGGAAAAGAATTGGATATAACTCATAATAAAAAAATACTGTAATTAACATACAAATAAGAAGAACATGGAGTTTCAGTCAATGGACAATAAGGATGGTACTTCAAAACAAAAAACACTTCATAACTCTATTCTTATTATTATAATTAATAATATACTTTTTATACTGTTATTAGTTTAATGAATAAAATTCGGAGATATTATTTTTCTGTTATATTTATTTCGTTTGAACATGAATTGTGGGTAGTTTTAGGAGCGGTAAAAGTTCACTTGGTAATCTTACCTGATTCATACCAGCATTTACAAAGGGCACAGTGGGATCAAATAGCGGCAAAACAGAACTGGACTTTACATGTTTATGGCCGTGTTGGCTCACAAAGTAATCTATAAAAGTGCTTCTTATGAAACTACTAGAACTTTTGAAACGTATCCAAGAACTGTGCATTCTACATTTAACCGGTAACCGAAACATAGTTTTAGGTTAGTATTCACTTTTTGTATTTTTGATAATTCTACTCAGCCACGGAAGGAGTTACTTCAAAATTAACAATACGATGTATGTAATAAATTCGTTTTAAATAAGAAATACAAAAATAAAATATTCCAATTGTAAACTTCTCGAATGGTTTTTGCAATTTTTTGCAATGTCAATGTCAAAAAATCAGCTGTATACTTTTTTTTTAATTTATTGGTATATGGATATACTGTATTTGGATATACAAACTCTATTCTCTTCTTTTACTTTTATTTAATATGCGGCCAATTGAAAGTGCAATCGTATTATTATATCCATTAAAATAAAATAATATCGACTATTATAGATATTTAAATCTTTTTTATTGTCTATTTCATAATTAGAAAATGTTGTGCTAATTTAAATAGCTTAAATAATATACAAGTGAACAATTTCCGAACTCGTTTTAATCCCAATTATGCAACTTATAAGGAATATTAGAGTTATATAAATTCTGACAAACATAGCGTTAATTAATATTAATATGATAAGCAAATATTTAAAATTTACTATCATACCACTAAACTCAGTACAATGAGTTTATAAGATACTACTACAAATGTAAATCTCGTTCTCAGGATCTCTAATCTGTGATAACATAATACTCTAAAGATATTAAGTCTGTGATCTGTGCTCTGAGAGTAATATTTTACTATCGAGTATCGGTCACTTTACATTTTCAACTTTCAATCGGAAATTAAATATTATAATAATATTTTTATTAAACAAAATAAAAATAAATTAATTTATAAATGTAACCCTATACACGTGTTTCTTTATTATTGGTCATAAAAAATTAATACCGGTCGGTTCGTTATCGTATGCAAGTGTCATGTCAATTCGGTACACGTAATCTTTACTAATTTATATTGTTTTTGTTTTTATTTGATAAATATGGGACGAAAAGAATTGTGTATATTGTGGTTGTGTGTCTGTATCGTGGCCTGTGAATTACTGGGCCCAGATACTCGCAAGGAAAACAAAAAATCCGAGGACGAAGATGATATTGTCGAAACATTGGATACGAACTCTCAGGCGGACCCAGATTACATGAAACAGTTAACAGAGGCGGTAAATAAAGAGATTCGTGCACTTCAGGACTATGCGGAAGCCTTTAAAAAAAGCAAGACAGACTCCAAGGATGAAGATAGCAATAAAGGTAAATTTCTAGAATTTACTTGAATAAAAATATTTGTAGACTATTCTAGAACTTTCAAATCTGATAGGAGCCTGCTTTTGCATTTTTAGGTACATGTTCTAATATAGAACCCACTGCAGTTCTAGACAGGATCTTTTAGAAGGTTGTAGAGAGATGCTAGTACACTTCTCGCTTCCACTGTAACCACATATAAATTAACCTCATAGCCATTTTTGTTAATTAATTTATTGATTCATAATATTTATGTTTTTATTGCATGTTCTTTAGATGTATTTGTCTTTGTCCAGTACCAAGATTTTTGTCAAATGTAAACACTGAACTTTAAATTCTGTCCAAGTTAATATGTTTTTTTTTAATCCATGAATATGAATTGGGTGGATAGAGTGCCCAGTGAATTATTATAGGCTAACTCACTGATACTGGTGCCCTGCCAGTATATACTGGTAGTGCAAGTGGGTGTACCAATTCATTGATGCTCAGAAATAAAAATAATATCAGGCCAGAAAATGCAAATACTGTTTAATTTCCATATTTTGTTTTAATAATATTGCTATAGATTAGATACAATTCATACACTATATATTACCATATTTCTTATTTTAATACATGCTTATTATCCCACCAGATACAGAAAACAATTAGAATAATAAATATTCATGAACTCAGTAGAGAAAGTAAAGATAAGAAAATACATTGTCTGTTTTATTTATTTATCAGAAAGCCATTTGGAGCAAATGGAGTATACATTGAAGCTCCTGAAGAAGAGTCTACTCAGGCACACAGAGCCAAGCTGGATACATGACCCTAAAGATGCTGACTCCACAACCAGTGATGTTGAGGTAATATTATTATTTAACACCCATGCAACTTTGTCAGCTCACATGAGAAGAGGAAGAAATTTCCAATTGGTGTTCCATTATGTTATATCGCTTCCTCAATAAATGGACTTTAAAATACTGAAATATTTTTCAACTTGAACAAGCCATTCCTTAGATTGGCATATTAAACCAAACAGATTGGCTTTAGAATATTCTCTTCTTAATCGTTCCCTCACTGCTGAGGATCGTGACTCTATACTATCTTGTCGACTAGCTGGCGCCATCTGCTGCGCTCAGATGCCTGATGTACACAGTAATGTTCAGTTGAAATATTTTTCAACCTTCTATCTTGCCTGTTACCATCAGTCTCTCCATATTGTCTACATCCCTCCGAGCGATGTGTCCGAAGTATCGCACAATTGCAGACATAGAAGACAGCCGCTTAAACCAAACAGATTGGCTTTAGAATATTAATATAGGTATAAATGTCAGCAAAGAGGCCCCTTAAACCTACACACAGGTCACAAGTTCCAGGCTCTGAGTTTCCCTCTCTGCCACACAATGGACCCGGCACCCACACATTGGAAGTCATGGAATGCTTAGAGTTTGCCTCTTTTTATTAAGATATATATATGCAAAAGATAGAAACACATGGCAATTGTCAGGGGAGACCTTTTTGTCTAAAGGATATGTTGACTCGGAGACTAATGTGCAGAATAGGTGATAACATATATGTGATTAATATTCACTGTTTCTATTCAAAATCATAGTAATTTTTTTAAACTTTCACATTTGGTACATATTGTAAGTAAATGAATTTTACACAAATAATTTAATGGTAAATAAAGGTATTTATCTCTCGATGTTTCTACTAAGTTGCACTAGCCCTGGTCACAAGCTGACTCAACTGAGTGAGCTCATTCAAGACCATGGCTAGAAAATATTTCTGTTTTTTAAAATTATGAAATTTTTTATAGTTAATGAATGAATTTTATTATTGTTTACTACATATTGTAGTAAACAATAATAAAATTCATCAAATAAATGTTTTCCAGAAATTAGGTGAGAACCCCCAGGACATTCTAGATACATTACCACCATTACCTGTGGAAGAGGAGGGTGAACTGACTCCGGAGTTGAAAGAAGGTAAATACACAATTCTTATAGATTTTTTTTTATTTTCTGAATGTAATCTGAGGTGTTTTATTTTTAATAATTTACTGATTCCGATCTGAACCAAAAAGTAGTCAAGGAAAAACTAGTTGTCTGGTACCCTTAACACGAGCTCTGCTTACCTTGGGACTAGATGGCGCTTTGTGAATTGTTTGGAAATATTATTATTAATTCATATAATAAAAAAACTTCTTTCTCAGCTAAAAAACTATATGACGAAGCCACAGCGAAACTTCGACGCCGTTCCCCCGACATACACTCGGCTATTATGCAAGTGAAGCAGGCTGCTGACCGTGGCTACATCCCGGCCAGAATCAAGATGGCGTCATGCTACATCTTTGGAGAGGGTGTAGATGTCGACATTGGGACAGCTAAAGCTATATTCGAGGAATTGGCTGAACAGGGCAATGGAGAAGCTCATGCGGTAAGCATTCTACATGTATATACTAGCTGTTATCCACGCTTTCGCTTACGATTTATTTGTCTAAAAAGGCCTATCCTCGTATAAGTGTATTGTAGTACTCTGCTTTCCTCATTTGGGCTGTTGTATATATTAAAATTGTCATACATACAATCTATGTTTAAGTCAATTTCATTAAATAACAAACAGACAGACATACTTTCGACCGCTTGCCGTAACGTTATATAGACGGCCTCAGTGGGCCTATACTGTTATGGAATGGTGCACTCGCCTGCCAGTGGAGGAGATAAGAGGAGTATGAGGTCAGGTCAGGTCAGTTGGTCCATCGTAACAAATTCCCAAGAAACTTGTCATCATGGCTTCCAGGTGGAAGTTCCGCATAGAGTCCATCTGACAAGGTACATTGCTGGTCATGGGGTCAACAGTCCACAGAACTAACAATCCCTTTCCCCCTATTATTGTGCGTTGGCGACCAATGGAGTTAGAACACGACAAATTCACCAGAAATTAACGACGTCTGTTAGGCGGGATTGCGTGGTATGGTACTCTCTATATTTCTAATTTCTTCCCTCCTTTGTGTACAGGGTCTGGGCTTTCTATACGCAACTGGGACGGGTGTCCCAGTGTCCCAGGCAAAGGCGCTAGTACATTATACGTTGGGCGCACTGGGCGACAGTGATTACGCGCAAATGGCACTCGCATACCGATATTGGGCCGGAGTCACCGTGCCCAGTTCTTGTCCTAAAGCCATGGATCTGTACATGAAAGTTGCTGCTAAAGGTTTGTTATAAATTGTATACATACCTTCCATGTGACATTATTTGTCAAAATGTTTTTTATATATTTACTTTTGAAACAAAATATGTACCTATTATTTCTTTATAAAAAATCAGCAACCCTTTCGGCGGCAAATCCTTTGGTACTTAATCAAAAACAGCCGAGGATTGTTGATTTGTGGCGTGGTATGTCGGAGACGTAACAAAAAAAGGCCTAGAAATTTAATCTTAAAAACTAACAATGTCCATTAGACATTTTGCTATTAAGATACAGCTTAAGATAATGACAGCTGATGTTAGGGCTGTGTCCTTTGTTATTATTATATTTTTTATATAACATTGAACCCTCGACCTTGGCCTCAATAAAAAGTCGTGTCAACTGGTGGTAAAAAAATCCTGTATAAAATGGTGTTTGTCGTGGTCGTGGTACGACGCGTGCAGGCGCAGGTGACACACACACACACACTCACACATACCTCATCGAGTACTACCAGCTGCTGGCGGAGAAGGGCGACGTGCAGGCGCAGGTGACACACACACACACACTCACACAGACCTCATCGAGTACTACCAGCTGCTGGCGGAGAAGGGCGACGTGCAGGCGCAGGTGACACACACACACACACTCACACAGACCTCATCGAGTACTACCAGCTGCTGGCGGAGAAGGGCGACGT
This sequence comes from Achroia grisella, assembly GCF_030625045.1. Classification (NCBI taxonomy): domain Eukaryota; kingdom Metazoa; phylum Arthropoda; class Insecta; order Lepidoptera; family Pyralidae; genus Achroia; species Achroia grisella. The sequence continues at coordinate 1,415,624 of NW_026712572.1, read as the reverse complement.
GCAGGCGCAGGTGACACACACACACACACTCACACAGACCTCATCGAGTATTACCAGCTGCTGGCGGAGAAGGGCGACGTGCAGGCGCAGGTGACACACACACACACACACACTCACACAGACCTCATCGAGTACTACCAGCTGCTGGCGGAGAAGGGCGACGTGCAGGCGCAGGTGACACACACACACACACACACACACACACACACACACACACACACTCACACACACACACACACACACACACACACACACACACTCACACAGACCTCATCGAGTACTACCAGCTGCTGGCGGAGAAGGGCGACGTGCAGCTTCACACAGACCTCTCGTAACACAACCAGACCAGGAGAACCAGAAGACAGGGGACAAACGAGTATGTTTTACCGCCGCCCATGAGGCAACACCAGGGGAATTAAGTGTTTTCCAAACTAAGCTTTTCTTGAAGGTTTCAATATTTGATTCCACAATGTCGTTGTATAGTGATAGGTATAGTATATGTAGAGGAGAACACAATTATTATAATAAAAATAATGTTGGGATGATGCAGGTGGGGCTGGGCCAGCTGCACTTCCAGGGCGGGCGCGGCGTCACCCTCGACCTGAACAAGGCGCTGCACTACTTCCAGCAGGCCGCCAAGACCGGCAACGCCGTGGCCAATGCCTTCCTGGGGAAGGTACGGTATATATATGTAGTATTTGTAATAGTATTTTATATATATAAGTATTTATATCAGTTGTCTACTACCCATACAATAAGCTCTGCTTACCTTGAGATTTTTTTTCACTCAGAGGAGAACCTAGTTTGGTTCACAGACGGATCCAAAATAGGAGATGATGTAGGATGTAGATTATGCGGTGTAAAATCCAAAATCTGCAACTATATAGGCTTAGGACAATACGCCTCAATCTTCCTAAAAGCATCGCTTCTAAGAATATTCTTCAATTCTTGTTCCTGATTGGTCTTAGTTTGTTAAACTCTGAAAAAGGACAAGCACAATTGATCTATGTAAGTCGCAGTACAGGTCCAAGCTCCTGACAATAGCGCAAACAACCCAATAAATAAAAATACCTTGGGATTGATGGCATTGTGTGAATTATCCAGGATTATTACTTTATAACTTTTTTAGTACTTTCCCTGTAATGGGATGACAACAAAGATGATTATCATTAATATTTTTTAAACATTTAATATTATTATTGTAAAATATAATTAATTCTTTACTTTTTTCAGATATATTTGGAAGGTGGCGATGGTATCAAAGCAGACAACGAGACTGCACTGCGATACTTCAAAAAGGCAGCCGAACTGAACAACCCCGTCGGTCAGAGTGGACTGGGCATTATGTACTTACAGGTATGTTTAAACGCCTGCTCCTCAGTCACATAATAAAATTTACGATGCATACTGGCATAATTAACTGGCACAATATTTATATCTCGTAGCTACCATTACATTTACACGCTTTCACGCGCGAATCGACTTTCGCACAGGAAATAATGTGCAGGTAAATGTAGACAAAGAGAACGAGATAATTGCACGCGCCGCAAAGTCTTCGCATCGAAACAATCATACTCATGAACACAAATGTTTGCACAAATTGGAACCTTTTGGATGTAAAACGGTTTACCGTTAGGTCATAATAAAGTCTGACTTTTGGTCATGTATTTGGTATGAACGTTTTTTTTAATGTTAAATGGTTTTATTTAAAATATACAGGGACGCGGAGTACCAAAGGATACAACAGCGGCATTCAAGTATTTCACGATGGCAGCCAACCAGGGCTGGGTAGAGGGACAGTTGCATTTAGGATTCATGCATTTTGGTAAGTCGGTTTGTTTATAAAATTGAATTTTTCATTGAATTTTGCATAGTTAAGATCGATTCAGTGGAAAATTCGTATAATTAAAGAAAACCCTTTATTTACAATACTTTACTTGGAGAATAGTGGATAAAATCTGTTGCTAAAAGTACATCAATAACACCGTGTGTAATTTCACTGGTTTTTTATCATTCTAAAGCAATACATCTAAAGCATTTTTATAATATGTGAAAGGCGAATTAAAATGAGATTATTAGTATAGTGAATTAATTACTCTATTACTAGTAATATGCCATATCAGGTTGAACTCCATGCGGTTCCCCCTGGAAACCATCATGATAAATCCCTGGTGAATTTGTCACAAACTAACTGACCTGATCTCAAGTTCAATAAAAATTCCACCGTGACCCGCCACCTTAAACGTTAGCGCAGGAGAGTACAACATTCTATTGTCATCCATTTAAAAAAATTGTGTGTATGTTTGGTGGTAGGAGGGGTGGGCGTGCGGCGCGACTTCAAGCAAGCCAACAAGTACTTCTCGCTGGCGTCGCAGTCCGGACACGTGCTCGCGCTCTACCACCTCGCGTACATGCATGCGCAGGGGCTCGGCGTGCTGCGCTCCTGCACCACCGCCGTCGAGGTACTGGCCACCATCACCACCCGTACCACATGCCACCACCCGTGGTTTTATTTCTTTAAATCGACGAGCTGCCACCGCGGTTTGATAAGTCTTAAATTAAAAAAAAAAGCTAATAGTTCGGTTATGGAATATAATTTCACTATTTGCGTTTATAAAATACGCTTGTTTTATATATTGAAAACCGGTAAAATTAGATCCACGAGCAAGTATAAAGTACATTCTGATGCTTAAAATTTTCTTATGCGTTGCCATTTCTAAAGATTACGGTATGATTTCCATAACCTGTAATTTCACTGCACTTCGAACCGAACTTACGCGCGAAATAAGCGCGCTAACCGAAAGGGCTCACTTTCAATGAGAAATATTTTAGACGCAAAGTTTCGCTCCACTCCAGCTGTTCAAGAATGTTTGCGAGCGTGGACCGTGGAGTTCACGCCTGATGCTGGCCCACGCGGCGTGGCGGGCGCGGTCCACGTCGTCGTCGCTGCTGCAGTACCTGGCGCTGGCCGAGCGCGGGCTGGAGGTGGCGCAGTCGAACGCCGCGTACCTGCTGGACGAGGGCGCGGCGGGCCCGTACGCGGCCGGGGAGCGCCTGCCGCGCGCGCTGCAGCTGTGGGCCCGCGCCGCCGCGCAGGGCTCCGCCACCGCCCGCGTCAAGCTCGGCGACTACCACTACTACGGCCTCGGCACCCCCCGGGACCTCGACGCGGCCGCCCACCACTACAGGATCGCCTCCGAGCAGCTGCACAACGCGCAGGTGATTGCGCCGATACCCGTCAAATTAAAATCATGCGATACGATATGTATTACGACCCGACACACCGAAGCAGCGTATCCATGATACTGGCAGTGTTTCCCTTTTAGCTATATTTTATTCTATGCAAAGTAGCTACAGCATGTATGTTACTTTACAAACTTTAGGTTCACGTGCAGTTCTCATAAATACAGGTCTATAGATGAAAATGTTGACATGTCTGAAAACAAAAACCCCAAAATAAATCTAGATAAAAAAAAAAAAAAAAGTCTATAGATATTTTGTTGTGGCGGCATACATTTTTATTTTTATCTTATTTCGATATCGGTTTAGTTGTGTAAATTGTCCTGGGTTATTATTAATATTACATTGACATTCATTAGGTATGTAGGTCACAGCAGAAAATACTGTAAAACTGGTTGGTTTATCTGCATAGTGTTATCACTAATTTAATACGGATTATAAGGGAATGATGCACCCGTCTGTGCTAACAATGACATTGCTAGCTATAGGGTGATCAGTCTACATTACAACCAATCCTCTTTCCCCCCACATAATGATAATGAGTGATGGTTATCTGGTTGTGTGCAGGCGATGTTCAACCTGGGCTACATGCACGAGCGCGGGCTGGGGCTGGCGCAGGACGTTCACCTCGCCAAGCGATGCTACGACCTCGCGGCAGACACCGCGCCAGAGGCTCGCCTCCCGGCCGCGCTCGCACTTGCCCGCCTCAATGCGCTCGGAGCACTAAACCAGCTGTACGAGGTGAGTAGGCCGACACCAGGTGTTCAGTACCAGTCGCATCATAGACGTGTATTCGTGATGATCTCGGTAGTTTAATAGTTTAGCACGTCGCCTTACTTCAGATGGTAAGCTAATTGACTCTATTATCTATCTTTAGGCTCTCATTTTTGCATGTAGAGCCGAGACTACTAAAGTAGCCAGCTAAGCTCCTCCCAGAAGCGCAGCCTCCTGGTGTCTTCACAGGCTTCACGGAGACCTCACCGTTCCGAGGATTAGACTGAATAAAAATAGCAACTACAGTGGCATAATCGGTCGCCTTATTCAGGTCTTCCTTCTTGCAAGACTGTACACAAAGGAAACGAGATGGGACATGGTTTGGGACGGACCCCCTTGTCCCAACTGCAGCAAGTTGTGCCTGCAGTGAATCACCCACCGAACCCATAAATCTGTTAATGTGCTTATGTATTTCTTGCAGTCAGTATTCGAGAGTCCGCTGGGTATGATCTTCCTATCGGGTGATTCCATGTTTCTGTCCAACTGGGACCTGTACCTCATCACGTTACTGGTGGGCGCGCTCGGGATCGTACTATATCTGCGTCGGCCGCGCCCGCAGCCGCAACCCGCGAACTGAGTTCTAGTGCGTGTAATAAATATGTGATAAGTGACAAGATGGTATAAGACTTGAACTATCTGAGTATTTGATACTCAAATGAACATGACCGGGGTCTCACTATGCAATTGTAAGTCAGTGGTATGTAAAACTGTGTAAATAAGGGCTATGAATTTACATTCACGTCACATGTTAAGGAGTAGTTACGTCACATGTTATAGGGGGCGGGCCCCTTTCGTTACACTTTGTCGACATAATGTGACAAAAGGGGGCGAGATTGAATTTCGTAACCTCGCATTTCAATATCTAATGTAAAGTACTGAATAACAAAATTTGAATTAACAAATAGTAAAAAATCAAAATATGTCACGTCACACTACCCCCTAGTGTCTCACAAATGTGAATAACTGTGACAAGGATGGGGGATGGGACAAAAATCGAGAAATGCATGTGACGTAATTTATCGAAGGCCAAGGATGTAGTTACTGTGGAAATAAATTAGATTTGTGCAATAATTTCTCATGTCTTATTGAAGCGACTGTTGAAAATAGTGATTTAATAAATTATACTTATAAATAATACCATTTAAGATATTAATCTATCTTTCTATAAAATTTTTGTAATCACACTAAAGTTTTGTTTTAGCAGAATTAAACAATATAAATACATTAAGTAAAGAAATGGACTTCCGCAAAATAACACCTAATTCAATAAAATGTATAAATAAAGGAAATCAAACATTGTTCATAACTCAATCGAAAGTGATTAAATTAAAGGTGATTTAGTTTTAAAATAAAGTAAATAATTGTCTATTTTATTCTATTCGAATTCATAGTTCGACATGACTATAATTTTCGTCTGTTTTAGTCTGTTGTATAATTTTTAATCAAGACATAAAAAACCAATGGCTCTTATAGAAATCACCTACTTTTAATACATCGTAAGATTTTCGTGTGTTTATTAAGACCCCAATTGTACATAGATTATTCTGTTTGTGAATATTATAATTTATTTTGCACTTATTAATTTACTTTATATATATATAAGTGTTGTTGTAATTATATAAAATTATGTATAACAAATACACTGTTTGTAAAATTGTTTAGTGTAAAAATTTAAGACTATTATGAGAGTGATATTTTATAAACATTAATATTAATTAAATTTATGTGTAAACTATGGCTTTGTCCATGTGAATTGGGATACAAGTGTTAGAATGTAATCTATCTATGTACCAAATTTGATTGAATTCTGCCCAGCCATTCAAACAGTACCGCGTATAATAGTAAAATTAAATGGAATTAAACAGGTTTATTACATGACACTTGTACAGTTTTTTTGTTTCAATAAATTTGACGATTATTTGCGTCATCCGTGTCTAGTATCTCTTTCTGTAAGCTGCTCTGCTGTTACACATTAAGTGAACAGAATTATGTTTTATAGAATTAAAAATAAGAAGCATACGACCCGCTGTATGATAGATTACAAACCAAAGTATAAGTCTACAAACAGATACAATTAAATCAAGATTATAACTTATTAGAGAAAATAATGGAATAAAAATTGTGATTTCATAATAAATATTTGTATTTTTTACATGCTTTCTTATCGTCTTGCGTGTTTTAATTTTTTCTAATAGTACAGTAGTTATTATTATATCTATTCTGTTGATTATTTCAAACGAACATACATACTCTTTCGATACAATACGTTAAAAAAATTAATAATATTAATAAATAACCCAGGACAATTCACACAGTTCCATTTAGTCTCAAGCTAGTGTTAAGGTTAATAAACAACTGATAGAAATACTTAAATATTCTTTTGTATATACACGGACCGGAAGACGCAGCGTGGGAAGGCCTCCAGCAAGGTGGACCGACGATCTGGTCAAGATCGCTGGAAGGCATTGGATGCGAGCAGCGCAGGACCGATCGTCGTGGAGATCTTTGGGGGAGGCCTATGTCCAGCAGTGGACGTCTTCCGAGCTGCGATGATGATGATGATGACACAGATAATATATAGAACCCGTTACCATCGGATGGCGGTGTTACCGCTGTTACCGCTGTTAACTTTGACCCTCGTAGGGTCAAAGTTCAACTCGACATGTATATAATGCATTAAGATGGATGCTATACTCGAATAATCTTCATTCAAATAACTATAGTCACTTCACTAACATTCAATTGATCTATACAAACTGACATATCTCACCTTACAGCAAGCAAGCTTGGTGGCAGAAATAATAAACATTTAAAGGTGTAACTTCATTTAATTTTGTACTTAGGTACATGGATATAATAGAACCACTAGGATCCAATAATAAACATTCGAAGTTATGAATACATTTACTTTGTATTTAGATACAATAGGCATACTAGGATCCCTGATGCATCTCAATCTTCCTTGCGATATCAGAAAGCAAGCTCCTTGGTGGCAGAAATAGTAAACATTTTAAGTTATTAACCCTATTTACTTTTGTACTTCGGTACATACATAGGTACAGTAGGGATACTAGGATCCCTGACGCTCCAGCATCTCAATCTTCCTTGCGATGTCGTCAGCTGAGAAGGCGTAGTCTGTAGCATCTTGTTTTGAATCTGGTACGGTGCCATTCTGTAAAAATTAAAATTTATACCTACAACATTTGTGACTATTGTTAACAACATACAATATGCTACTGTGCTTACACTTGTAATATTTCTGTCAATACTCGGCATACTCCCATTGGTTTTCCTCTTCAGACAACATAGATTTAAGTTGAGTATAAATTGAGTCTACGTCTCGACTCTGCGTCGAATATACTCGTTACTAATAAGCCATGTAGCACACTACCAAATAAACTTACTAATGTACAACAAGTAGTATCATTATTTTACCGGTATACTCACTATCTACATACTACAACAAACAAAATATGTAGCGACACCTCATCACATCATATAACGCTACAGTGGTAAGGTAATAACCACCGCGCTACAATTTCATTACCGGAGAATTGGTCAATATAAATATTTACAGACACGTAGTTTTCTTAATGCCAGTATTGAATTCACGACCTTTGGAGACTTAAACCGATAGGGAACGACACTTCCAAAATATTTGTTCAAGATCTTACCCAAAACTGTGCGTACTCTGGTGATATGGTTTGCAAATGTGCAATCTTGTCCTCCACTTCCTTAAGTCGTCGATATATATCGGGAGCTACGGGTCCAATATTCAGATATTTCTCAACAGTAAGCACCCTCTCGGCGATGTATGGAGGCAGGCCGCTGTCAGCCTTCGATTCATGATGGGTGTCCATGTATTGGACGGTTTGCGGGCCCCATTCGTTATGGACTTTTCGTACTGAAAGTAAATTATACTATTTTTTATTTTATTTTTAGGGACTTTTGCACAAACTAAAAGCATATGTCAGTCCCATTGTACCCTAAAACTAATAGCTACATCACTTCACCAGTGAGCAAATTGCCTTAACTACACTATCCGAAGCGAGCGATAGGACAATTAGACCAATAACCTCTCAGTTTAAAACTTCTATAACGGTTAAGGTGTTTTTTACCAGCATAAGCTTTTACAATAGCATATGCTGATGGTCACTCGATTCTCCCAAATTTGAATTTATAATGAATCTGTATTATTGTAAACATGTACAACATTTATTTGAAAACGTACGAGATGAATTTCTTCTCAGTTCTTCTCATCTCGAAATCATTCCGAACTGGCGGTAGATTTGACATTATGATATGTCAAATCGAGTCTGTAATAAACCTACAGAATAAAGATATTTTGAATTTGAATTGAATTTTATTATGATGACGTGAGCTGCAGTTCCGAAGGTATGATTTCTAGTATTTTAGTATTTTTTTACATGAATTAACAAGTCAAGAAGTTACTCTTAAATTATATGAACTAATTGTAAAAAATCTTACTCTTCAAATGCCCTTTAGAATCGCTGCGCTTCACAAACTGCGTTCTCACTCTTGCACACGTATCCGTTTCTTCTGTCTCGTTCACTCCTTGCGACGGTATGAAGTCTTGTATGTTGCTTATGTTAACCTGTTGTCTCTTTCGCTCTATGAAGTTTTGCATTCGCCGTTCCAACTCTTCACTTGTGACATTTATTTGTACTAAGTTTGGGTCTATGGTATCTGTTTTGACTGATGGTCTTCTAGGAACCATTTCGGTTGGACCTGGAAGGATATTATGAGGTTCAGAGATGATTCAATGATGTACCACATTCGTATCAGTTATGAGAGCTTACTGTCTTGCCTGATGACTGACCTCGGTGACCTAGTGGTTAGGCACCGCCTTACCACCTATGGGGGTTAAATTCCTCGCATGTTACAAAAAATTTTATGAGTACGATTGTTTGTATGCTTGTATGTGTATAGCATAACGCATTTACATACATGTGTTTTCAAGTAAATATTACAAAAGAAAATTGTAATAAAAAAATATATAGAATGCTTTTACTTCATTCATGATTTTTTTAATGTATGACTAATATTGTAGCACAATTTGGAAATTATTATTGTTATTATAATTATTATCTTTATGAATACTTGGCCATTATATAGATTTAGTTAATAATTGTCTAAATCTATTATTGTTAAATTCGACGCTACTTATTATTGAGAATTAATAAATATATGAAAGTATTATTCTAGGTGGCATTTGACTGAGTGCATCTGGTATGTCAGAGGCTGTTAGGAATGAAGAATTTCTTGTTATCATAGATCATTGTCTTATTGTACAAAAAGAAAACATAATAACCCTGCACAACCCACATAGCGCCATCTAGTCACAAACTAAATAATACTTGATCTATGGGTACTAGAGGACTGATAGACATACGTGTATACCATTTTAGTCAATTATTTTTGTTCAAATAAAAAACAAACTGTAAAACAAACCATTTATTTCTATTATTGCAACATTTTTCTATTCTTACATCTAATAGTGCTACCCTGATCCAACCAAGTTCTTACTAAAATAACAACATTTATATATAGTGTAAAACAAAAGTATCTTAAAATAATAATAAAAACAACCCAGGACATATCAAACAGCGCCATCTAGTGAAACAATCGCAAACTATGCGCAACTTGTACTGTAAGTACCAAACGACTGATAGAAACACTTAAAAACATTATTTTTTTGTGAATACACACTTAATTAATAATATATAATTAAGTGTGTATTATATACATATATAGTTATACCAGCTCAATACAAACAATCATACTCGTAAATACCAATTCTTGTATCGTGTAAGAATCTAACCTGCGAATATCGAAAGTCCGTGCTAAACCGCTAGACTACCAAGGCCAGCTTTTTATGAAGGTATATGTTATTGAATGATGTCTCGAAGGTTTCAACATTATTAAATATATATTTATAAAAATATCATCTAAAAAGGTAGAATTCATTGTACTTAATTATATTGTGTAAATAAATCTAAAATATTTTATTATGCATTTAATGCTTTACGATTTTGTTCTTAGCATATATTACTGTAACATTGTTTCTCAACCATTTTTATGTAGCGACCCACGGTAATGCCATAAAGTTAAGTAAATAGTCTGCAACCCCTCTACTACTATACAACTATCATATGTCCATAGCACGCTATTTCTATCGAAATAAAATAAACTTATAGTTTATTTTTTCATTTCATTTATTACATCTTAATATTTAGTTTTATAACACTACAAGATTAATTCCTTTATTAAACGAATCTTTTGTACCTATATGTAGTTTCTATTTATTATTTTTCAACAGATCGCGACCCGTTTTAGAACTAATTACTTGAGAAACGACATACCATTGTTTATAAGTAGTATCACAACAATTGTTATTGAAATATTATTGGAGGTATTGCATTGTTATTAATTACTAGCTGTGCCTGCGACTTCCTCCGTGTGGAATTTTGCAACAATACTTTATTTTTCTAAAAGAAACTCGATTATTTGAATATTACATTCCAATTTTATATATATGTATAGATTACATTGCCCCCATTCATTGGGTATACATTCAAAGCACTAGCCAGAAACCACTCGTACTTACACTATGAAGTAACATTAATTCCCTTTTTATTGTAATTAAAATATCTTTGCTAGTGTTTTATCTCTTTTTGTCAAATGACGAACATACTTGATGGAAAAGGACAAAACAGTAAAATAGGTTAGAGACGTTTGTCATTTTTATAGATACGAGATTAATAATATTTCTGCACTATTCGTCAACATTTTTTTAGTAATTCCTAAACATAACGAAATTTTTAAACAATAGTAATATAGTTTCTTTCGTAAAATGTGAAAAGAACAAATGGCAAGTATGGTTAGCAACATATTCCAATTCTAAGGTTATTTACCTGGGGAGGAGAATTTTGGACATGGATTTAGAAATGGGTGTAGTGAGCCCATAGTTAATAATATACATAATACATACAGTCAAATCAACCACATGATTTGTCTGAAAACCATTGTCTAATTCCTCATGAATTTGCCATGATGTCCTAACTAGACAGTATTCGCCTTCATAGCCTTTCTCTTACTCTCTCTTAAGGTAAGAAGTTAAATCTCTCTATAACTCTCGTTCACATTACGTTTAAAATTGTAGAACTTTTAAATTAGATGATGATAATGCCGATTAAATTATGAATTAAGTCCTATCACTTTGAATATGTCAATATTGCCAAAGGAATTTAAACTCTCTGTCTATTAGCTCTATTTGTACTTGACCACGCACATTCAGCATTCTCCTTCCAGACGGGCGCATCTCCCTCGTAAACCTCCTTCTTCCAGATGGGCACAGTGGCCTTCAGCTGGTCGATGCAGTACGCTACGGCGTCAAGGGAGTCCCGGCGGTGCGGGCTGCTGACTGCTATCACTACTGATGCCTCGCGACATGGAACATTACCTAACCTGAAAAAAAAAGAACTCTGAATAATAACACAGCGTCATCTAGTCCTACGGTCAGCAGAGCTTGTGTTGTGGGTACCAGACAATTAATAGACCTATACAAATAATCATAGTCATGAATACAAATGAACCAGCGACCATCGGAAGTTAAGCGGTGTGCTAGTCCGCTATACCACGGAGGCCGTCCGATGCATATAATATATTTAAACTGGAGGGAAGGGGATTGTATGTAATATGACTGATGACTCCATTATTAGCAATGTACCATGTCAGGTTGAATGCCGTTGGCTCGTCCAGAAAACTATTGAGATAAATTCCTGGTGAATTCACTACGATGGGTTAGCTGACCTAACCTAATGCTCATCTTATAATTCTGCACTGGTGCTATACCAGTGTAAACCGTTAGTGCAAGCTGACAAATCATTCCATTATCATTCTTTAAAAAAAATATAAACTGGGTGGAGGGGTTAATAGTATTAGGGACTATTATATTTATAGACCACCAGACATTACAAACACATACATAACAATAGAAAAATTTTATCTTACAGGAATTGAACGTGTGCCAATCGAAATATAATCTCGCTGAGGCCCAAAAATTAGACACCTACAACCAAATACTAGAATAAAAGGAGAAAACAGTAACTAAAAAATATATATAATAGGAATATTCTTTATTCAAATAAACACTTTATAATATGTATTATTTAGGATTTTAGTCTACGGCCACAATGAAGATTAAGTTTTATTATGTATATATACCACTGACCACTTCTCAAGTTTATAAACCGGAATCGGCCGAAGAATAGAATCCTAAATAAATATTACACAAGTGTGGAAGTGTTTATTTTAATTAGTGTACTGTTTTTTTATCGAGTGATTCAAAGGCAGAGTGATGAACTAAAAAAAAAACAAGGCTGATGTGTGTGACTGTAGCAGATTGTATAGTAACGTTTGTCGACCTTGGTTGTCTCATTATAAGCAGTTACGTCTGTTTCGAAACAGTAATACTGTATTTCCGCCGAATGTATTGGATACTAAGTATACACTTACAACTTGCAAATTTTTATATTTAGGACATGTTATTGATTCAATCACTTGTAACAATTTCACACAACGCTATCTAGTCCCAGACTAAGCAGTTTGTATTATGGGTATCAACTGATATTAATATAATACTCAGATATTTTTTTTGTAAATACATATTATATGTAGCAAACATCCAGACAGATTTTCAAACAATCATACTTATGAATACAAATATTTGTACCGTGCGAGGAATCGAACCCGCGACCATCGGATGAAGTGGTGTGCTAAACCGCTATACCACCATCAATAAATGTGTTTCATACAATTTTCACCAGTGTAATAGTAGGTTGAGGGGGGAAGTGTATTATAAGTAATGTGAACTAATAATCTCATTGCTAGAAATGTACCAGGTCAGGTTGACCTCCAAGCGGTTCCTCTGGTGTCCATCACGCTATATTCCTGGCATTTGTCATGATGGGCAAATTAACCTGACTGTATGGTCATCTTATCATCCTCCACCGGTGGCGTAGCGTAGCACTAGCGTATACCGTTAGCACGGATGGGTGCACCATTCCATTATCCTCCATTAAAAAAATACTTGGTTCTACACTAATAATTTTATATACATTTTATGATATAATCATGGACAGCATCTAGGATATTAAGTTGTCTTGACGCTCATGGCAACACTCATGTACTGCCATTCCAGAGTTCCATTCTGTACATTCACTGTACTATCTCAGCCTTTAACCGAAACACATCATATTGAGTGCGGAAATAGGTGGCACAGATGTACCTATGCAGACAACTTTGTACAAAGTGTATCACAGAAAATAACATTAACAAAGACTACTTAACTTAATTTATATAGAAATAACTAACCTGTGGTATATTGCTATACTATGAACAGGTGGCCATTTGCTTCTGACATCATCACATATAGCTTTCATGGCTTTTAAAGCCATAGACTCGTACGCTTCATACTCCAACCTCACCACCTGGACATACAAACAATCTTGGAATGTAGTGTGACTAACATCAATAAGTTAAATGTTTCTAGACTTTATCTGGTTATTGTTGTACATGTTTTTACTACACTACTCTTATTTGCTACTGGTTTATAAGGGTAGTACACGATAGGCAAGACTTTTGAGTTTATAGTGACTCTTTATTATTTTAATCCATAGTTTTTTTATTTATTTATTTAAACTCTTTATTGCACCAGATAAAGAAAACACACAAAATGATATATTACATAAACTGATACAAAAGACTTTTGAGTTTATAGTGACTGTTTATTATTTTATATCATATAGTTTATATCTATATATATATTATTATTATATATATACATATCTTCATATGAAGGGAACTATGATAAATATGAATAATATAAGAGACTTAAACTAAAACTTACTTTATATTATTATTACATACATTTATTCAGAGATCTACATTTACACAGAGAGAGAGAGAGAGAGAGAGAGTGAGAGAGAGAGAGAGTTATATAACTCTATTTTGTCTAAACAAAATAATATATAGGCCAGTCAAGACTTGTTTTTTATTCATTATGTGACTTTTGACAGTATTTAATTAATGTACAATTATGTATGGACCTATTTACACAACAATTCTAATTAATATTTATAAAAAAATAATATAAAATAATAATTCTCAGTAAAACTTTTCGATAATTATATGAAAGTATCATAATAATTATTTAGAAGTTTTACTGAGAATTTCAACAATATATTAGGTATTTATGTAATGTTTTTTTAAATACTTCAACTAAAAATTAAAATGTTTTATTTATGCCACAAAATAATGGGCAAATATTTACTGTTAGCCTTTCCAAATATTTATACATTTTTACAAGTTTCAATAAGCTTTAATTACAAATTACAAATACAGTAAATAATAAGGAGTAACATATACAAAACTCACCAACCTTTTTACCATCAAAATTGTCTCTGGTAGTCCCCACAAAGATGGAGACAGCTCCGCAGCTATCATCTACTACGAGTTCACTTATGGCATCAACTGACAATATGTCAACAGTTAATTTGAGGTGATCCATTTTCAGTCTTATCCTCCACTCAGTGGTGGTATCACAGCTATGCTATCTCTGTCACTCACCACTATATCCACTGTTTCCTCACACACAACCTCGTTTTTCGCGAGCAAAATATTATTTTTTATTGTTTCAAGGTTGTACTTCTTCGCAATAATGTTTAATAGTTGCTTATATGAGATCTTTTTAGGAATAGATAGTGTTGTTTCTTTAAATCCAGAGAGTTCTTTGGACTTTGCAAAAAATAATAGTTTCACCGTAACACTATGCTCTATGTCCATATTTCATTCTGTAAAATATAAATTTATTTATTAATTTATTTCAAGCAACTAGGCCCATATCATAAATACCTTATAGACTAACATATGAATTATTAATATTATAAAACTAATATATTGATATTGTCTGTGTGGTCACGGTACTGACAATGGCAATCTGCCATGGTAGCGCTTTTCATGAAGGTTGGCAGCGTGTTGGTGAGGACACAGGCCAATTATGATGCATAAGTAAGAGTACCAATTAATTAATTTTAGAGTATAGTTTTGCTACATCACTTTTATTGTACAAAAGGATTCTGGGAACAGTAATAAAATTTCAGGATGTGGCACTAAGATAGAGACATTATTGCAATTAAATATGTACTTTAAATAATAGATAGTCCCCAGTAGATACGGTAACAGTATGCTCTGTTGGGATCATTAAAACATTGATTCATAAATAAATAAAAAATATAATTTGTTTAAATCACGTGCAAGATGCACTCTAGCCGTGATTTTCGAACCGGCTTCCGTTTAACCAATAATATGACTTATCGTTCTTTATTTAAACTGTATGAAATTGATAGCGTCACATGTCAATTACGTGTCACTCACTGTAAGTTCAGCAACTGAATAGTTAACCACCATTTGAACGTACAATAACTCGGATATAGTAATTACTCGCTATACCGGTATGGTCAACGATTAGTGCACTCGAGTGGAACAAATATCAATTATGAATTATATTACATACATTATATATAAACGATAATGTTGCAGTATATCCTACACTATACTAAATAAGAAGTTAGATTACGTAATCATTTTTTTTATTTATAAATAAATAGCAACAAATTAACCTCAAGGTTATCAATGTTTTTATCATATTATTTTTGAGTAGTTACAATTTTTACCTACTTGATTTTTTATTGAACAATGTCATTAGCACTGTATGTATATACATGTAATAGAAAAAAAAAGAAATAAATAGTACTTTTGCCAAATAATTAGAACTTTAACGAAGAGAATGTGATAAAAGCCATGTTTATTTTGACGTTCAAATGTCAAAATAATACGATCACAGAGCACTGATACAATACGATAGTAGCATTCATAGATTAAGAATTTATGTTAGAATATTATACACATGAGTGTCAGTTTTCAAGTAAGCAAAATATTTCTAATTATAAAATTGTTTTAAATATTTATTGTTGAAATTTTAATTTAAAAACTATCACCATTTCAATTACATGTATATCATAGCACAGAGTAGATTTTAATGTAGACGTTTGTCTAGTCATATGTGTGAACTACGGCTGACTATATAGTACGTGATGTATGAGCAAGTCTAGTGTAAATCTACATTAGGGAACTTTGACGTACTTGACAGTTAAAAAGTTTGTAATTCAAACGGTTTCGTTCGTTCGAACCAAACAAACAGTGTATATTGCTCTTGGATTTCCTTGCAACACTATTTTTTGGCAAGATTCCCTCGGGCGCGCGAGCTATACAAAATAACCGTCCTCTATCGAGCTTCAAGTCAAAAAGGATAAAAATAGAATTTCAGAGTGAGTTGCGTGTTCAGTTCAGTAACATTTTTGTTTGTAAATGACATACATACCGCGCCGCTGATTAGATTACGTGCTAGAAATCTAAGTGAAACTTATTGTAATCGACTAACTGTAAACATTGGACTGATTTTTTTCTTTATTTTACTGCAGATTGATTTTGAGAAGAATATATTGCTGACGGCCGTTGGTTGTGACGCATATAAAAGTGCACGGACGCATTCTGATGTAAATTTGCTGCGTAGCGAAGTGAAATAAATCAGTGAAATGGCTCACGAAATAGAGCCGATGGATATTGACAATATTGAGAGTGACTTTGACAATAAAGAGAACAGTTTTCATCATAGCAATGTTTTGCCAAGGACTCCATGTACGGAGAAGGGGTACGAGGAACTGGATGTGTCGGAGCTCAATATGAAACTCAGGTATTCAATGACACCAGCTTCTTCTCCAATGTCTAAAAGTTATACGGCAAATTGTGCTGACAGTAAAAATGTAGAATCAATTAGCGACCTCGGTGGCAATAATAATTTGACCCGCTCATACAATTCTATGATAAAATCTGAAAATATGTCTAAATCATTGAAACTACATCCCCTGCAAGTGCACTCATCTGACCAGTCATCGGATAACAATAGAAATGTATCAGTGTTGAGACAATTGGATACCACCGTAACATTGATAGACAAGAATGTAACTGTAACAGTAACTGGTACAGCAGATATAGATGAAAATATATCACTACCAAGTTCATCATCTTCTACCATAGAGACACCTGAAGCAACAACTCCGACAAAGGAAATTCCAAAACATGATGGTGGTTCTCCAATTATGCGTGGTTTGAAAAGTGTTCTGAATATGTTTAGATCTTCCCAGAGTCCTATATCAACTGAGGGGGATAATACTGCAATGAATAGAGATATACTTAGCCCAGTAGATGGAAGTCAAACTGATAGTGCAACCTGTACACAAAAGGTAGCTTTGGCTTCAACACCAATAGCTACCAAAAGAAACAAGGATGGATCATCAAAAAGAAGCAGCCCCCTTAAGGACAGCATAGTTTTTAATGATGATCTTGAAAAAGAACTATTGTGGAAGGATGAAACTACAATTTTATTTAGTGAAGAAAAGATTCCTATCCATAAATTATTTTATCAACAGTCTCAACAATTACCTAGTTTACAACTAAAAACTTCTGATGTTACAAAAGCTAGTACAGTAATTGAAGACGAAGGAGATAATATTAATTCTACTGTAGAGTATATGGATGTGTCATGTGCAGATTCATTAATTGATAACAAAACAATGGCTGATTTTACAACTGAGCCAATTGGTAATCAAACAGAATCTGATAATGAATTTGTGGATTGTGAAACATCTTACCCAAATAATGAAAGTGAACTACTGAATGATACAGATTTAAATAAAACATTAGACAATTTAAACATAAAATATGGTGTATCAAGTAACAATACCAATATACATATAAATACACAGATGGATTTGAATCTTGCAAAGGAATTGACTACAAATGTATTAAAAGAATCTATTGAAAGATTGACAAGTAATGACTATACTGAGAATATTGAAATGTTTACTGATAATAACATTATAGTTACAGATATTTCAAACTCAGATGAAATAGATAAAGAAACATTAACAGAAGAAGATTATGAAAATCAGTCTAGGCCAATAGAACTTAAGTTTAATACAGAAATGGGAAATAGTTCATATAAAAATTTACCTTCAGAAAACATCAATGACAACATCAACCCTGGAAATCTAGATTCACCCAGTAAAATGTTTGAAAATAACATAAACCATCAAAATGATAGTCACATGGCAGCAAAAGACATGGGACAGTCGGAGGAACAGTTTAATAATAAAATTTCAAATGACTCTGTAAGTTATGCAGTTTCATTAGAATCTGAAGATGGAATAATTACATCAATTACAGCAGCCAAAAATACTTCATTAAATTCACAGCCTACACAACTTCAGGAAAACATATCTTCGAATGGTAACACTTTATCTGAAAGATTACATGATTGTGAAGTTAATGTGGACATTGAGCCAAATATATCTAAAGATGATATTCATTCAATTTCAAATATGCATGTTCCTGTTGGTTGTAGTTTAAAAGTTGTATCTGAAAATGTCTTGTCAGATATCACTGTTGATAATCTAGGTCCAGATACTGTACTACAAAATGTTGCAGCCTGTACAGTTACAGAAAACATTTTAAAGTCTATGCCCCTTGGTGTTGAAGATAATGTATCTATTAACATAATTAATGCTGACACTAATTTACCAGTAGACATTCCATTACCAGAGGATGATCTTGAGACTGAAGAATCTTTTTCTGATCAAACATTAAATGAAAATATTGCTTTACAGTCTAATCTTCCTCCTGATGTCATAAGTGACTTAAATACTAATACTAAAATAGAAAATGCAGTTAAATTTGAGGGATTACCAACGGAATCTGTAAATAAAAGTTTATCAACAGCCAATTTTATTAAATGTGATGACAATGAACAACAAAATATATTACAAAAGAATGAACCAGTCCATAAAGAAATATCAACTATATATAATTCTGAAAATGAAAATGAATTAGTGGAATCATTTGCTAAAAAAAGTAATGAATTAAACAGTTTAAAAGAGAATGAAGTTATTAAGGAAATTAAAGAAGATGAACCTGATTTAATAGAAATCAAAAAAGATGCTAATGATGAATTTGTTACACTAAATTCAACTTCTATTTTCCAAAATACTACATATACACAAGAAGAGGAAAACCTAACTGATATCCACATTGCTGATCAATCCCAAGGACAAATTACACAAAATATAGGACCCATTATGTCCAGTGAGCACATATCACAAGAAGTAATGCAAAAAGAAAAAATATTACGATGTAATACCTCTATTACTGATAACAATGAATCTGTCAACTGTGAAATTAATGTACAATCTCAAGACGTTAATGTAACTAAAGAAAAAGAATCACCTGATCAAAAATATACAAATTCCAATATTAATTCGGAACCTGAGTCTATAGATATAGTAAACACGTCGATTGATAAAAAATATACTATTGTTGAAAACTCGATGACAGTTTGTGAAGGCGACATTAAAAATGGTGTTAAACGATGTTCTTTCATAGCAGAAAAGGATATTGAAACATTAGATGAAAAATACATAAAAGGAATAGAAGAAACAAAGGACACATTTCTTCCTACACCAGATAAACATGTAAGTATGTCAGACACCATCGTTCACGAAGAATTACTGGTTTCTGAAAATAATAGTCCTTATGTTTTGATATCAGTTGATAATGATTTAGAAATAATGTCTGCATGTAAAATTGATGAATTAGATAAAATCGAAAATCCTTTTACAATTAACACTAAAGTAGCATCTCCACCAATTTCTCCCAAAATAACTTCAAATGGCTATAATTTAAATTTTGATGATATGGATGATCCATTTGCCACTAAGACTAAAATTAGAGTATCTCCTCCTTTGGACTCTCCAAAAGAGCTTGTGAAACAAACAATTATAGACGTATCGAAAAACAAAATTGATACCAAAGGTAAAATAAAATTCCAACCCGAAAATCACAATCAGGGTCTGACAAAGATGCTTTGTAATTTAGCTGGCGATAATGCTACTAGTTCATTAGATAATCAAGAAAATTTGATAACTTCTGTAAACATTGACAACAGTAATGATATAAAAAATTTTAACAGTACAATATGCACTGTTGATATGGCTAAATCATTTAAAAATGAAATTGTAATGGAACAAGCCACTAATGATAAACCATTAACTGTAAAAATTGAAGATAATTTAATAAAGAAATCTGAAGTTGGGAATGATTTGGATAATTTGTCTAAAACACCTGATCCTTCAACAGTAGGTATTGATAGTAAATCACCAGGTGAATTGAATAAGACATCAAATGAATGCAAAGACACATCGTCCTCAGAGCAGTCTATTTATCTTTCTGCTGCGACTTCATCTGGTGAAAGCATCACATCTCGAAATGTTTTTAACATTCCTGAAATTGACAGTATCAATCCATTTGTTACCAAGATAAAAATGTGTCAATCCCCACAATCAGATACAAAAATGGATAAATTGTTTGAGAATAACGAAAATGTTGCATCTATAGAGTCTAGTTCCAAGGAGAATGCAGAATCGCAAAATTATAATCTCGATGATGAATCTAAAACTCCGAATGTTTCGTCAAACATCGAAGAAAAAGAGCATATAGATGTAAGTAATACTACGTGCTCTTCAAAAACAACAGATGATAAAAATATCACTGTACGTGAAGTTCACACTGATGAAGAAGATACAATTGAAGGTCCCTTCCTGGAAGCAGACGATTTAAATAATGATAAATTATCAGATTTTATTTATGACAATGCTGATATGATACACTTTACGGAGTTGCCACCTCAAGCCAATGATGATTTAGAATCTGGAGAACTTTTTATTGATGCAGAAGCGTTTGAATTTCTTCTAAATCAAAACAAACGCAATGTTGTGTCTGACAGTGGTAAAGAAAGTTTATTCTTAAAATTCGACCCCTTGTTTGCCAAGAGAATGTCTTCAGATGGAATGTTAGCAGCATTAAATAAAATACAAAAAAGGCAAAGTACACCCAAAAAGATGTGTAAGCCAGTGACTACACCAGCTGGTGACATTCCCATAGCAGGACCTTCTACTTTGAATGTTAAGCAGAGTAGCATATCGGAAGATGTTGAGGATGTTAATATAACAACGTCGAAACCAATGATGGTTGTAACACCTGCTGTCAATTCAATTGTATCTCCTAGAAAATCTGCAACCCCCACTATTTCTAATCGTCGTTCTCTCACATTCACATCTCCTGCCATTGCTGTTATTGACAGACTATTGTCTTTGAGCGCAAACAATTCATTAAATGATCACGATACTTCAGCTGTGCAAATTGGTAGAGAGCAGAATGAAGCAGATTTAGTGCTCACTCAACTAAGAGAGCTGTTGGCTGAAAAAGAAATAAGCGTGTACAATTTAAGATCTGAGAGTAAAGAGTTGAAGAATAGGTTGTCCAATCTGGAAACTCACATGCAAACTTTAGAATCTGAATGTGACGAAAGACTAAAGAAAATTAATGATTTAACGGATAAACTTTCTGAAAAAACGAAAATCAATAGAAGTATGGCATCAGTTGTAGAAGAATATGAGAGAACGATTGCTAGTCTTATAGCAGAAACAGAACAAGATAAAAAAAATCATAATGAGGAACGACTTAAACTTATAAAAGAAAGGGATGAACAAACTGCACACTTGGCAAGTATGGAGGTTTCGTTTAGCGACTTACATAGCAAATACGAGAAGAGTAAACAAATTATTTTGACTTGTAAAGCTAATGAAGATACATACAAGAAGTCTATTAAAGAATTTGAAGAGAACCTGATTAAAATGCAGAATAATTATGAGTTATTAAAGCAACACGCAACTTCAAAACTAAATCACGCCAATCAAGAATTAGAAAAGATGAATAGAGCACATGAGGCGGAGGTTTTGAAGTTAAACGCCATGATCAAGAGAAAGGAGTTGCATATTACATCTTTAGAGGAAACTCTCACACAAAAAACAAAAGCGAACGAGGAATTGACGGCGATATGCGATGAACTCATCAATAAAGTCGGCTGATCTAATTTGAGATAAATCCAAATATTTACTTTGTTATGTGTCTGTGATCTAAACTGATGATATATCGGACATGTTGCTTTTGTACTTATCCAATGATAAGTTTCATAAAGTGTAGAAGGTTAAACACCAAAAGCATGTGCCAAAAAACCTTGTTAGTGCCTATTGAATACTGAAAATTTCCATTCAATGGTAAGACTGTTACTTGTGATATAAATTCTTGTAGTAATAATGTCAAAATTTCTTCCTCCTATATTTAGAACACCGCACATTTTTTATTATGCCGGACATAATAAAAATGTGCCGTCTGATGTCTTAAATTAATATGTCAAAAAGAAATGTGTACGGGGACTGGGAAAGCTCCAAATTAAGATATTTTAAATAATTTATTTTGTGAAATACAATTTACAATTTGATTATTTTTGTTATCATGTATGGCGAACAATTGAATAGTTAAGTAGTATTTTTGTATATAATTTATTTAAAGAATATATATTTTATGAATGATGTAAATAACAATTCATTGTAATTCATTCTGATATTGCATGTGACTGACATATTCTTCAATACACTCGGTCGGGATTGAATAAACATTGTAGTCATATATAAGAATGCACATACAAAATCCTGAATGGCAGTGAAACCCGTATCAAAATACTAATTGCGTGATTTAGAAGTAGGCGAAGAAATATATGCTGACAGCGATTTTACTTTATGCTATTGAGACATGTTTCACAAATTTCATGTAAGTATGGTTATATTTATGTTAAACCATGTACATTTTTTTTTCTATTGATTAATACATTTTTCATAATCTTACCGTTTGTAAAAAAAATTGTTCCGAGTAGAATAGCAACTTGAGAAAGTATATTGCCACGGTACAGATATGCATATACCATATCGTATAAAACATAACTTACATTATTTGAATTGTTAATGTTTTAGTCATCTAATTGTACTTCTGGCCACTCAAGATACGCATGTATAATTTACAATTTGAAAAAATGTGCATATATAGATATTTTTTCCAAGTGTTACATTTCCCAGAGTTTGAATATAGAATTAGATATTTTTTATAATCTGTATTAATTATTTATTATAAGTTTGAGTATCTCTAATTTTATTCTATTTTTTTAAACTATAAATTGTGATGTTTCTATTCTCATTGTATTAGTCATGTTTTAAAACTTTGTAATGGGATGACAATTGTTTCCAATTGTAATGTGTCTATTATCCCTTTTAGATCTAAGTTTTTTTATTATTTTAGATTGATTCCACTTGTATGCCTGAGAGTTACTAATTAAGATTACGAATTTATTGGCTGTTTTGGAAAATCATGTTATCTCAGTTTCATATCTAAAAGGGAATTGCTCACTCCTTGAATCTCTTATCACCCGTATGATATATACAATTTAAATCTAATTAACTCGTAAAGTAACCAGTGTAGTTTTCTTACTGAAATCTTACTGATTGTGTGACTACACGTATGTGAGCTGTTAAAGCCCTTTAAAAGAGTAGGTAGACAAAATTTTACGCGCAATCGAACTGAAAAATTGTCGAATATTTTTTATTACAGTCAATTTAAACTGAAGTTATTTGAACTGAACTTGTATCTGTAAAATATATTTATAGAGCTGTAAAAGGATAATACTATGGAATATTTTTTATAAATTGGACATAATTTTAATATGATTATATTGACATTTTAGCAGTTGTGTATGTTGCATTAAATACAATAAAAAATTGTGTTTATATATATGTCTTAAAATGTTGTAATAAAATATAGTAGGTATATTTGTATATAATTTAGTATTTAATATGATTTCTTTATGGTTTAATATTGAATATAACGATATTCTCGATTTAATATCGAACCATTCAAATCAAAAGCCAGTCGTAAATTGTTGGACTGTTTTTGTAATAGTTAAGTGTGTGATGTAATTAATAGCCGTATTATAACTTGTTATGTGAAAAGTATAAGATTTAAAGATAATTCTTAAAAGACATTTCACACGTTCGTTCACGGATCGCCGTGAGAACACAAAAAACTATTTTCACTTAATAAAACGGTTTAACAAAAGCAGTTCGTTGCATCACCAATGTATAGAGTAATTAGATATTTTAGATAAATAAAGTTGATTTTTTTTTTCATCTTTGTTTCTATTTACATCCTTCTGCACTTTTCGTTGAACTTTCTGTTTATATTTTTGTTTGTTTATTGGATGATAATGGAATGCATCCGCCTGCGTTAACGATTTACGTTGGCGGGGCACCGGTGGAGGATGATAAGATGAGCATGATGGTCAGGTCAGTTAGTCCATCGTAACAAATTCACCAGGTATTTATCATTATGGTTCAGTAGGGACCGCTTTTTTACGGACTACTCTAATGCTGTTGGCCGCAGCTGGCCTTTACAGCTTCACCGGACGTTAAGGGGCGAGTGCAGATGGCACTCCAAACCCGCGGAAGGACTTATGGAGCGGCTGAAGACCAACTCCTGCCTGGCGGATACGACTTTAGTCTGAGGGCACCACTAGGGGTTCGAACCTCGTCCGCCGTTGTAATTTCGATCCCCGTTTGAATTGGACGGGGATCGATCGGAGGGGACAGGAGACCGCGTGGAGAACAACCTGACATGATACATTGCTAGCAATGGGGTCATCAGTACACATTACTGACAACCCCCTTTCCCCATTCTATTTTTATTAAACTAGTAGGCGTTATGACTTCACACTGGTGGAACATATATAAAACATTTTCTTGCCTTCATTCCGTAATTTGGGGACGGCGTAGTATGTCATCTTCCACCGGGCCCTATCGACCGATAAATCTATATAGATAGATAGAGTGTATTCATATCCATTGAAACACATTTATCCTACAAACAAATATGTGTATGAATGTTATAAAACTAATAAATAAATAACACTGGACATTGAACACAGCGTCATCTAGTTCCACAGTAAGCAGAGCTTGTATTATGGGTACTGGACAACTGATATAAATACTTAGATTTTTTTGTAAATAGGTATATAATAAATACACATAGAAAACACCCGGACCGATACAAACAATCATACTCATGAATGTAAATGATTGCATCGTGCGAGGAATCGAACTCGGGAGATCATCGGAAGTAAAGAGTCGTACTAAACCGCTAGACCACCGAGACCGTCAGAAAACAATACACTTTAAATTATGCACGTAAAATTTCAATAAATATGAGCTTACTCTCCTTTTCAGCATTATTTACTTATATATTAATATGTCTAATAGTTAATTCTAGATATAGCAACACTAACTGGTACCCGCGCCATTGTCTGTTTTTTCCTGGAAGATGTTCTATACCCGTCCTCGTCATATAAATCTATTTTCACGTTAAATTTTATTAACATCCGTTCAACTTTTTTTCGTGACATGGTAACAGTTATCATCATCTGCTTTTTCCTTATATTATTCCTTATATTTGGTCGTTGTAATATGTTTTTCTCTTCCAATCATCCCTGTTTACAGTCATCGCGTTATTTACTCCCTTTCTTACCATATCATCTTTCACACAGTCCATCCATCTTTTTTTTGGCCTTCCTCTACCCTTATAACCATCCACATTCATATGTAACACCTTCTTTAAAATATTAATAGTATCTTACAATTAGTCTTTCAATTCTAGTACATTAGTTACTTATTTTATGATAGTAGCAGTCAAATTCATAGGATCTGTTAAAAAAGATCTGTTCAAACAATTAGTTGTGAATAAGTAACATTGCTAGTAATTGGAACAATAGTTCCCATTACTGATAACCGTTTCTAAATAAATTATAAATATTTTGAACCCCAAAATTGTGGTAGGTATATATTTATAATGTGCACAATAAACGGAACCTCCTTAGCCTGGGGGAAGAGGATTGTAGTAATGTGGATTAATAATCCCATTGCTAGAAATATACCATGTTAGGTTGACCTCCACGCGGTTCCCCCTGGAAACGATCACGTTAAATTCCTATTGAATTTGCCACGATGGCCTAACTGACCTGACCTCATACTCATCTTATAATCCTCTACTGGTGCTTCACCGGAGTATACTGTTAACGCACGCGAGTGCACTATTCTATTGTCATTCCTCCAAAAAATACCCTCTTTAGCCAAATCAGTTAAAGAATAACAAATTGTAATCAAAGATATTTTTAGTTTGCCAGAGTGTACCGTTAACGCAGGCGAGTGCACTATTCTATTATCATTCCTTAAAAAAACCCTCCTTAGCCAAATAGGTTAAAGAATAACAGATTGTAATCGAAGATGTCTTTAGTTCTCTACTCTTTATGTCCATATAGTAAACAGTGCCAGCCTGTGCCACGTGTGTTTACCGTAAAAAAACATAGCGCGGGGGCGACGACCTCATCCAATATTATTCTGGCCCGGCTCTCGTGTCTTTTCACCGAGGAGTTCCAACGAAGTAGGATACGTGGTCTTGACGCGTTGCTATGGCAACCAGCGATAAACACTGCCAAACACTGTCAGTTAGTACGGAGAAAAAGCAAATAGTTGACCTCGAGGAGTATGCCCGAGTGATGTACGATGAGACAGTGGTGGTGAATGGTAGAGAAATCGAAAGTCCTAGCTCTGAAGAGGAAGTGGAGGCAGCAATGTCCAAGTTCAATCCCCCGGTGAGGCACACGGCGCGCCATGACTTCGACTCGGACAGCGAAACTGAATCCGAGCCGGAAAAATTTTTGGATAACGTGTCGGAGGATGAACGGGTAAGTAATTGTTATTTATTATATTATCCGCTAGTAATATAATACCTAAGTATAGTAATTATTTGTCTATAATTAGGTACATATTATATTATTATATTAGCGGATATTACATATTAGTATAAATCTAGATAAAAATTATAATTAGATCAATTCCAATGTGCAGAAGTTGAAGCACATTCTTGGATATCAACTAACTAGTTGGTACTCCCGACTTCGTTCGGGTTTAGTTGAACGATTCTTTAATTTTTAAACTGAAAGTAGCGTAAGTCACTCTTTATAACATTAGCTATCTGCGAGTGAAAGTCCCGTCTAAATCGATCGAGCCGTTTCAGAGATTAGCAAGATTTTATTTAATTTTTTTGTGTTACTACCGTATAAAGTACATAACATTCATACGCATGAAAACCCGTCAATTTGAAATTACAAATAGATACTTCAATGTTATTTATTTGACAAACCATATTTAAGCAGTAAATTTATAATCAATTAATTTAATATTGGTACTACATGTAAGTAGCTTTAATTTCAATTAATTTGATATTGATTTCCTTGAATACCAGGTGGAGGTCTGGTTCCCATTATTAAACTCCATAGAATCGGTTGCCTATAACTATTTAATTGACCTTTAGTCTCCAGGAAGGAAGATTCCTTCGCCCTCTGAGAAGTCCGTTGAAGCTCCGAAGGTGAAACCCAGAGAAACAAAAAACGCAAGAGCTCCGTTGAAAAAACCGGAATCTTCAAATTCGGGTAAGACTTAAAAATTATTGATTATTATACACCTTACATATTTTTTTCTTTTTCATTTTAGGTCCATTCGCACAACTCCATCTAGTCTCAAGCAAAGCACAGCTTGTCTTATGGGTATACTAAACAACTGATATTAATACGTAGATATTTTTTTGTTAATACATATATATAGAAAACATCTACACCGATACAAACATATATATGAATACAATTGCGCGAGCAATCGACACCAATGAAAATAACTCGGTTTCCTGAACCGCTAGATCACCAAGACCTTTTTAATTTGTGATATCACATTTCTATTTTTACATTATATTAATTTAAAATGTCCTCGATGGTCTGGAGGTTTATCATATTAATTTACGACTGTCGCAGGTTCGATCTCCACATAATTCAATGGGTATACTAAACAACTGATATTAATACGTAGATATTTTTTTGTTAATACATATATATAGAAAACATCTACACCGATACAAACAGTCATACTAATGAATACAACTGCCCGAGCAATCGAACCTGCGACCAATGAAAGTAACTCGGTTTCCTGAACCGCTAGATCACCAAGACCTTTTTAATTTGTGATATCACATTTCTATTTTTACATTATATTAATTTAAAATGTCCTCGATGGTCTGGAGGTTTATCATACTAATTTACGACTGTCGCAGGTTCGATCTCCACATAATTCAAACATTTGTATTCGTCATGAGTGTTATTGTTTGCATACATCTCATGTTTAACGGTTATGTAAAAAAGACTAGCGATCCGTTCTGTTTCGCACGGAATAAATGATATTCCTGGAATATCACTTAAAAGGAAGGAAAAGGACACATCCAAACAAGACATCATTAAAAACTGCATTTAGTTCCATGCATTGTTTTTACGTGGCGCGTGTACAAACATGCAGCCTGACAAACAGACAAAAAGTTAAAAAATTCTGACGTTTGCTCTAATAAAGCCTTAATAGCTAGTTTTTTCTTTAATATATATTATTAATATTATAAACGCGAAAGTTTGTGAGTAGGGTTTGTGTGTGATGTTTGTTGCTCTTTCACGCGAAAACTATTGAATGGATTTTGATGAAACTGTACAATAATATAGCTTATACATCAAAATAACATATAGGCTATAAATTTCACGCGAGTGAAACCGCGGGCACAGCTAGTCTAAAGGTCTATTAAAATTTTATTACATGTAAAGAAGACATAAAGATAAATGAATAATGTATGTCCATATTTATTTTAGTTAGTAAGGAATTGAACTTTTGTCTGAAACCAAAGGAAATTCCTGGTCTATTTTTGAGTTTATAGCTCATTGAATCATGCGCTTTTATTACTATGATTGAACTGTCATGTGTAATGATGAAAGGAATGGACGAAACACCGTTCTACTTATATTCACGGCTTCTAAAATGAGGCGACTAATTTGTGTTTACCGTTCTTGTACCATATATAATCTATTTCCCGGTATCACGCTGCTCTTGTTTTATTTTTTGTCATTTTTAAACGCAAACTAGGTACCTGACAGTCCATGTAAGTAACGTAACGTCGTCGTCTTACGTGAGTTCTTATTTTACTGTATTTAAATATGAATTTAAATAAAATGAATGTAATGTAAATGAATTTAAATGAAACAATTGTCGCAATCGTTTCAGTAGTTTCTGAGTTAACTCGTTACAAACATACAAAATTTTTTCCTATTTCCTTTGTCAATGTTGTATGTTTATACATGTTTATATATTAATAGTGAATATAAATGTCTGTATGTGTTCTGTGATGAGAACAATAAAGAATTTTAATTTCATTTCATTTCAATAATAGGTACCAATATTTCTTCCTTCTAATATTAGCGTAGATAAAGCCATTGACAACTTAAAAATAACAATAGTAAAGTGATAAAGTGTTACGTATTTACAGAATCAGATAGTGCTGATTTGGAAGCTGAGAAGCCAGAGCCGGTTGCTGGAAGTGGAAGGAAGCGCGGCGGAGCTGGCGTTGTCATTCCAGCCGAGGGCGCTTATGACCCTAAGCAGTTCCAGGATTTGAAGGTGCCACCAGAGATTGAAAACATATTCCAGTACATCATGAAGTAAGTTTTGACATATACTTTTTTTTTATTAATTTTATTTGTTTCTCTGTGTTTATTATCACATTTTTTGGATATTACCTACTTCAGTCGAGATTTGATACGGCCAAAGTTTTAATTGTTTAATGTGTTCCTCTGGAGGGGATGCTAAATTATGAAATGATAAATATATATTTTATATACATTAGTTAGTAGTTAATACTTAGATATAAACATATACTACACTATGTTTAATTTCAGTACATATACTAGAATTAAATATTTACTTTAGTGATAAATCTAGTTTACAGACCTATATATATAGGTGCTTGTTCTCTGGGCACTTCGTGTTATGGTGTAAAATTATAGTAATTTATTATCCACTAGCTTTTACCCGCGGCTTCACTCGCATTGAATCCATTAATTTTTTTTAATAAAAAATATCCTATATGAAAATATCAATATAATTTAGTATTTAATTTGATCTATAAATCGTGGTTATTTATTGCAATACGTGTTATGAAATAATTGATAATATGATATTATATTTAATAATATAATTAGATATTATTTTCATATACATTTTAATAAAACGTTATTAGCATTAATAAATTTAAGTAGTTAAACAGAATAAGTTGTTAAATGACTCGATGGTTAGATAAGTGTTCAGAATTGCGACTTTGGAATATTACAGTCTCAATTTTTTTTATAGTTGTTATATATATACAAATAAATAAAATCGAGTGTCTGTTAAAAAATTCCAAATCGAAACGTTTTCACTAAATGCATATGAAAGGATAATATGAATTTATGAAATAAAATATGAAAGAAAAGAATGTCTATTCTTGCTGATCTCTTGATCTCAGAAACGTTTGCACCAATTTTGATGGGAATTTTGCACGCAAATAACTAAAGTTGTAAGGAGCGACTTAGGCTACTTTTGTTTAGAAATTTATTATAATTAAACTCGAACAAAGTCGAAGGTCCCATCTAGTTGGCTAATATGTACGTATAAGGTGCAACTTCTGCACATCAGAATTGGTTTAATTATAATTTTTATCTAGATTTGTACCTTGTACCCTAGTATCGTTGCATAGTGGGTGTCCCTCCCACGCGCAACCTTGTCTGAACTGAGCTGGTGTCGTTCCAGTAATTTACCTATTTGCAGTAATTGTATTACATACTACAGGTACCAAGTAGTTTTATTTCATTTATATTATCTGTGATATATATATTACATCATTATCATTACATAGTATAAAATAAAGTCGCTGTCGCAATCTGTGCCGTCCCTATGTATGCTTAAATTTTTAAAATTACGCAACGCATTTTTGAAGCGGTTTTTTTAAATAGATGGAGTGATTCGATAGAGTTCGTCTACACAATCTTCAGCTAGCTTAACTTGGGTATAGATGGCGCTGTGTGAATTGTCCTGAGATTATTATTATTATTATATTGGAGAACTTTCTTTTCTTAAACTAATAGATGTTAGGGCTCTTTGCTACGATGCATCCGTTACGCGGTATGTGAGTAAGTATAAATATCCATTGTTTATGTGACCCGGTTTTTTCAGATACACCCCACAGAAAATAGACATAGAGTTCAAATTGCAACCGTTCGTCCCGGAGTACGTGCCGGCAGTAGGCGATATCGATGCATTCCTCAAGGTATCCACGCCCGCGGCCAACGTGCGCGCCGCGCCGCTCGCCGAACATGTTCTCGAGCATATAGACAACCTAGGTATATTATTATACAAAATCTACATAAGGTTTAATTATAAACGCGAAAGTTTGTGAGTATGGATTGATGTTTGTTACTCTTTTACGCAAAAACTAATGAACGGATTTTAATGAAACTTTATAATATAGCTTATACATCAGAATAACACATAG
Organism: Achroia grisella; assembly: GCF_030625045.1. Lineage (NCBI taxonomy): Eukaryota > Metazoa > Arthropoda > Insecta > Lepidoptera > Pyralidae > Achroia > Achroia grisella. The sequence goes on along the minus strand of NW_026712572.1, from coordinate 1,384,028 downwards.
GCTATAAATTAAAAAAATATATTATGTAAATTGGACGTATAATGATAAATATCAAGTAAGTGGAATGCAGACGAAGTTGCGCGGGACAGCTAGTTTTACAACGCAATACCAGTCACCGCGGTTGTCTGGGCCCTGAAATATAATCTAGAAACAAAAAAATTAACTTTTATAAAAATTATGTGAAAGGTAAAACATTAATTCTGAAAATTTAATTTAAACACAAAACATTAATTCTGGAATAAAGATATACATATCATGCATCCATCCAATAATAACAAAATATGGAGCGATAAGAGTATATGATATGTCAAATCTACCGGCAGTTCGAAGTGCTTTCGAGCCAAGAACCAACAAGAAACTCAGGTTCTTTTCAAATGAGTTTTTATATAACTTATACATAAACATAGATATATATTTTTTTGTAAATATATACATATTATACATAGAAAACACCCAGACCGATACAAACAATCACACTCATGAATACAAATGTTTGTGCCGTGCGCGGAATCGAACCCGCGACCATCGGTCGTAATGCAAGTCGTAATGCTAGACCGCTAGACCACCGAGGTCATCTGAGAGACGGACGGACGGACGGACGGACGGTAGGAAAAAAAATAAAATTAGAATGTAAAAATTTGACGTTCATAAGCGGCTAAAATGTCCTACATGAATAAATGATTTTTGAATTTGAATTTGAGTATATAGTGATAACCAATATACAACACATAACATAACATACAACAACAACATTTTAAATTTAAAATATGCGTGTTGATGGCAGGTTTAACAGTATTGGACGAACCTGCCTCGGAGCAGAGCGAATCTGCCCTCCTACATTTGCAACTACGAGCCATATCGAAGATCAGCAGCGCCAAGTCCAATGTGGTACGTTAATTATTCACTGGCCATAATACTCTATTATATATTGTACACACAGACAAAACAAAAACATTTTTTATAACTTATTATAAAATCTATAAGTTGTATTTGATATTCAAATTTACTTTTTTTATTTAAATTTGATTATTATTTAGACAAAAAAATGTTCTCTACAGAAAACAAATGTTTGCATTATACGGGAATTATATCAGAAGTTAAACACGCTAAACCTTATTAGTGTCATGATTTCTATGTTAAATGACAATAATTACTAATTGTGAATGGACTGTATATATATGGGGCTGGTAGATATAATTATGCAAACACAGGTTTTAGGAAGCAATAATATAATATTATGTACAAAAATAAAATAGCAGAACAAGAAGGACAATTACATATATTTTTCTATATAAAATAATAATATACAAAGAGGTGCGTCGTGCACACTAATAATGAATCGTAATTGTCATTTGACAGGTAACGAAGAAAATCGAGAATGCGGAGAAGAATACGAAGGCAATAGATCGGTGGATCAAGGATGTGAGCGAGCTACATCTCTCAAAACCGGCGCCCACCGTTACGTACACCGCGTGAGTTTTTGTTTTTTTATGTTAACATTAGGTGGTGTTTTGCCATATAAATTAATATCGCTATAAAAAAATAGGGGTTGATGGTAGAAGGCAGAATTCAATCATAAAGTAATTGAAATAAATAATTTTGTTCATAAACATTTATTTTGATTAGTAATCTGCATAGATATATAATAATAATAATGATCCTTCACAATTCACACAGCGCTATCTAGTTCCAAGCTAAGCAGATCTTGTGTTAAGGGTACTGGACAACTGATATAAATATATTTTTTTTGTAATCAAACTCATTAATACAAATGTTTGTACTGTAGGAATTTTACCCGCGACCATCGGAAAGTAAAGCGAAGTGCAAACGGCTAGAGCACCGAGGCTTCAATATAAATAAACTACCAATATAAATAAACCGTTACCGTAGGCAGATTCACCATTAACAACCATTAAATGTTACAGTAAAACACCAGATATCGATACACTAATGGAGGAATGGCCAGAATCCATGGAGGACACCCTGAACGAAGTCGGTTTCCCGGCAGCGAACCTCGACTGCTCGTTATCACAGTATGTGGACCTGGTGTGCGGTATATTCGATATACCAATAGTAGGTGATACGTTGAATGCTAGGATACAAGCCCTACATCTGTTATTCAGTTTGTACTCGGCTGTGAAGAATTCACAGTTGTACGCGGAGAGACAGAAGGAGAAGGAAGATAATGTAGCTGGATAAGGGGGAAAGTGGATTGTTAGTAATGACCCCATTGCTAGCAATGTGCCATGTCAGGTTGACCTCCACGCGGTTCTCCCTGGAAACCATCATGACAAATTCATAGAGAATTTGTTGTGATAAACTGACTGACTTGACTTCATGCTCGTGTTATCATCATCCTACACTGCTGCCTCGTAAATTGTTAACGTACCTAGGTTGGGGTATATTTCCATTATCATCCATAAAAATGTGGTTGGATATATAATAAGGTTGGATAATAATAAGGACAGTTTCAAGTCAGAGTGAATAAATTCATATAAATAGTTATTTTAGTCAGATAATATGTATTGTATTAAAAAAGCTTTAAAGTGTGAGCAATTATTAGCACTCATAAAGAGAAGTAATATTATATCAACTATGAAGTTAACCCAAACAATTAATAATATGCCTCGTCCAAGAACATTACCATTGATTGGTACAAAATTGGATTTTTTTATTGGTGGAAGCGGAAAATGTTTCATGAATAAAATGTATATTTTATATAAATTTAACGTTTTATTCACTAACTGTGTCTGTGACATCGAATTAGCACCTAAAAACAAAAACCTTTCTAGAATGAGAGATCATGTTACAGTAATGTTTAAGATGAAAGTACGATTTCTAAATATATGTGACTAACCCTTAATGCAGATTAATAAATAATGAATTATTATAAATAAAAAAAAATCGTAAAAACTCTACGAAGATTTGTCAGCAAAAATATAACAATTGGATTCTGGAATTCAGAAAGTTGTAAATTATTATTATATTTCTGTGTTTATTGGACAAAGACAGTTTTTCACGATATGTACCCAAGATATTAACAAATAAGCAATCTTCATTTGTGAGCTAAAGTAATTAAAAAGCTTATTTATATTAATAGAAGGTATACCACAAATACACGACGCATCGTGATGAGGCATGGACTCTTACAATATTATGTTAATTTATTTATGGCTTTAGAATTTATATTGGTTTTCCTAACTAATAAAGCTATTACGTCAGGGATATTACACTGTAATATTTATAGACCGTAGATTAAAGTTTGTGTCTAATAATTCTCTGTTATTATTACAGAGACTGACCTACATGAATAAACTTATTTTGTTACAAAACATAGGAGAACCTCAGTACACAATTAGACATATCACGTCTGGGTGCTGTTTATGTATAATTATGTATTAAAAAAAAATGATTCCAAATATTTGTATCAATTGTCTAAAAACCATAACACAAGCTTTGCATAGCTTGGGACTAGATGGCACTGTGTGAATTGTCCATTATTACTAAGATTTCATTCATATGAATAACCCTCACATAAGGGTTATTGTTTAATATTAATTCTTAAAGCCGTTATATTGGGGTTATCATTACTGCTACGTTATCCATTCATAAAAAAAAAAACATACATAACCGAGGTTATTTATAAGACGAGGAGTAAGAAATAAAAAAGAAGTCAGTTTTTAAATAATTTTATTAGTAAACCGGGCAGGTGACCGCATGAGATCTATGTCTTTTGTTAGGTTACATTGGAAGACTACACTGTTGACAATAATTTACACACTAAATAACGTGGACCTAGTTGCACTACCTGATGCCCGCCGGTCCCTTCACACACTACCATCGCAGACTATATATTTTATAACCGTAAATATCCCGTTAAAGCCTCTCATGACAGACCTAGAATGCGTTTCAAGAGAAGAATTGATAAAATGCAAGATCTTAGCAAGTATACTCAATAATCGAATCGCACTGCTTTCAATTGAATAACATAAAAAAATTACCACTTGAGTATCTCGCCAGTTCTTCTGTCTCTAGCAGCCGGCCGAATTGGGCGGTAGGGATAAATATAACGTGCACAAGAGCTTCAAAGTATTTAGAATAATTATCACCTAGTGGTAAGTGCTTACCGGCGCCCATGAGTACCTGCAACACTAAGACAAGTGTGTTGCCGGCCTTGTAAGACAGAATAAACTAACCATTTGAAAATTATATTAAATAATTCACTATAGTAGTCTTTACGGTACTAAAATATATAGTCTCTGCTTCTACTATAATCCATTCCAATAAAACGTTTTGCCATAGATGCAGTAATCAACCTTGGTCAAACGACTAGATATCTTTGCCTTGATGTATATAAAATAAATAAAAAAAAAATATAAGTTTTATTCTATATAACAATAAAAGGTGAATCCATACAGACAGGAACCAGACGCCAACATATAGAGTAACTTATTTATAATAGTATTAGCTACATTACATACAATAAATAATAAGAAAATGTATGTAAAAGGTGGCCTGCATGTTGTCCTCATTTGGTATTATCGGTTACAAAAGAGAAAAACATATACCAAAAATCCACCAAAACCGTTGCTTTAAAATTGCTATATTTTGCGTCTCATTTTGTCTGCATTTCTGTCTGAGTATTTTGGATCAATTTTCCGCTATTGTATTGTGCAGTGTTCCTGATTTTGTCTGACTCTGACTCTAACTGATCCGCTTTATTTCACTCTGAGAAAATGTTGGTAATGAACTCAAAAATATATAATCATATTGTAAGATTACAAATTGGGCCGTTGGGCCAACTTTGCGGTGTGAATAGTGCTCTCGTAATGTCAGATAGGGCGCATATGCAATGATTGTTTGAGTGCAATTTTGTATCTGGAAACTATATGGTTTATTATATCGAAAATTCTGAATATATTTTTTGTCGAAAGTGAATGTGTCTTTTGTGTATGAATGAGGATAATATTCAAATGGTTTGCAATTATACCTCAATTTAAAAAATTCAACTAATTTCAGTAGTATATAAGCTATTCCTATTATGACTTGCTTGATGCCACAATAGTAAATTTAAAAAAAATACAGTCATCGATCAATAGAAACGCACTCTTATAAAAAAACTCTCAAATAAACATGTCACAACAAACAATCCAAATCTGAATAACACTGACATAGTAATGTCGTCCAGTTTATCTTTATATAGTTAGACAGAGTTATATATATATTTCACAACATTTCATTCAGACGCATCAGAAGCAAATTGCGAATAAAATATAACTTGTATTGTTTAAAATAAAGCTTATAATTCAATAGCATTATGAATGCATAAAATTAATAAAAAAAAAAACAAAGAGTAATGAATATGTCAAAACTGCTACTAACCGGTTAGTAAAGGTTAATACAAGCATTTTCAATTTATATCGAAGAAAAATTTATTTTGGCGTGATTTGACAGTGTGTGTGTGTGTGAGTGCATTTCCCAGTATTGTACAGTATGAAACTAAAAGGACATTATTACATATGCATCGGAATTCTTGGAATGGATTCTAATTTAACTCTAATACGATTCATTATTGCTAAATTGCTGGACAAACCTCTAGAACATTACTAATAATAACTATTAATGTAACATACAATCTGTTTTATTACACTTGGTATATTTAGTAAATCATCATTACTTAGTGAACAATTTCGAAATATCCTTATATCACAATTACACTTTTTAATAAAAATAATACTATTTTTTTTAATGTTTACAGTTGACCATTCCTCTGCCTCTTAGTATATTTTACATATAAAACGTCTCTAAAACAAATGTGATACCCATATCAAAATTCGTTACGTGGTTTAGAATATGCAAGCGAAAATAGATGTAGATAGATTCAAACAGCAACGTTGGATATTGTACAAGCAGTATTACTCTGTCTTCTTGTTTAATAGAGTAATTTCTATAAAAAGATACACTAAGTTTGTTTACTAAATATGCCAAGTTACAATTTGTATATAAAGTAAGCAAAATAGTATTTAATATTTTCTGAGGTCAATTCATACAGAGCCTCAAGCCTCAATCTAGTCCCAAATTAAACAGAGTTTGTCGATACCAAATAAGTGATTGAAGCACTTAAATTTTTTTTCATAAATAGACACATCTTTATATATAAAAATTATGTGTCACGTTGTTTATCCGCGAAACTACTGAACCGATTGCAATTTTTTTTGCATACTGTGTGCAACTTGTAAGATAGGATAGCTTACATCTCAATTTATAGTCGCAATTTTATTTTATTCAAGAACCTTAGCCACAGCAATACCTGGCCGGGTCTGCTAGTTAACAGAAGGAACCATGACAATCATATACAATACAAATCTTTGTATCGTGTGAGAATCGAATCTAACATCGGAGGTAAGGTGTTGCTGGCAGCTAGCCTACCATTCTTTTTATAAATATTGTATTATTTTTATTTCTCTGTTCTCTCTGTTTATATCTCTGTTCTTTATATATCAGTTTTGACTACTTTTTTTAACTCTATACACATATTACACAATTATTAAAGTGTTTCAATAAACAGTTGTTATCGTCACATAAATCGATAGACTACTGACAGTCTATCGATTTAACTCATATATAGTTATGTTTATTTTATATTCTAATTATTAAGTTGGTTTTTCATTGCTAATACAATAATATAGATTGTATGTTGTTGTATAAAAAAAAATTAGAATCATCCTCGTTGACGCATCACCCATTATAACGGATATGACGTAGTTATTAAACACTATTTTGGTTACACAATATATAGTCTACAATCGTATGACATAGAATAAATACGCGCTAATAGAAATACTGACTATTCATTGTAACCTACACATCATAAAGAGCCACATCAAATTAGTCTTAGCCCGTGGCCACACCGTTGTTCAGTATATTACTAAAGTCACAGTGTGACCGCGGCCTTACGTTCACTTCTTAAGTAACGCTTAATTTAAATAAATCTATTATGTACAAGCAAATTCACAAAGCATACTTTATCACAGTTCAAAATTCTGCACCCACTCAAATTGTTTTAATTAAATATCTATCCTATTTGTTTATTAATAGAATCTAAAGTCCTGTAAACAATGATTTACTGGTTCAAGTAAGACTGCTAATATACAGTATACGGTGAGTTATCAGGTTACCCTAATACAATGAACGTTGCGATAGACATCGATTCACGCATTTGGTTGCTACGTCCTGCTCGCTTAGGAACATTAGTAACATTCGGGCAACCTGATGAAAAACCGACTGTATATCAGCAGCCTAAATAACCTTGTCTTGTAACACGAACACAAACATCTGCTTTTATATATGCTTTAGATTCTATTAATAATTATAAATCAGAATCATTTTACAATAATTCCCATATTATAATATAAGTCGACGCCTAACAAATATTTTATACTTGGCGCTTAACACAATGGCGCCACCTAGACACTTTAATTTAACAAAGTTCATTTTATTAAACCGCATCAAGCTATAACGTTCGGTATATATTTTATATATATTTTGTCTCTTCCTTTTGAATTATATCTTTATTCAGAAAGAAAGAGATAAAACACAAAGATATAATTAATTATAACATTTCGAACTAGGTTTTCGGGGGAATCGTACAGACCGTTCCCCAATTTCTTCTTTTATTTAATTTAATCGAGCCATCGTAGACTGAACTATATATTCAATTATACTTCTAGAATGTTCTATAATGTCCGTGAATATTTCATATTCTGAACGTGCCAGCTAACACATGCTACGTTTTAAATCACATATATTCTGTCTCGCAGTACTATTACACATACACTAGTTATTTTTTTATATGACTGACTTGAAATATTTCGAAGTGCTGAGTGAACTATGTATCGATGTTTCATCCTGAAAAAAAGAGAAAAAAGATATTACAAATATATAATATATATTATATATGACATTTTTTATATAGATATTTTTGTTGGTTATTTTATCACATATTACTCGTAACAGTATTATAACTTGCGCTGCTCATTGCCAAACACTTAGTATGGTTCCAACCCCCCGCAAAAAACATAGAACCAACAAAACTGTCTGGCAATTTGGGAAACAGTTTAATAGTTCTCTGAATAATATATATAAACTTCAGTTTTAATAAAATAACGTATGTATATTTATAAAATAATATAGTTTAGGGGTGTCAGGCGGGGGCCAGCGTAAACTGTTAGCTGCACTATACTATTATCATCCATAATATTACCGTCCTTTGTTGGCAGTAGAAATAATAAGTGATACTCACTAGATCTAGCGCTAGTGGTAGTGGAACAGATTGAGCAGCCGCCGGTTGAAGAACGTCTGCTGCTTCAGCTCTCCTATTGGTTCATCATCGTTCCGGATGCAGAAGTAACTCGTGATCACGCTCCGACATATCGGACACTTGTCCAGTTTAGCTGTAATCACAAATAGAATAATAATAATAAACTCAGGACTATTCACACAGTGTCACCTAGACCCAAGTTAAGCTAGCTAAAGCTTGTGTTATGGGTACTAGATAACTTATACAAATACATAGATACAGTTTTTTCGTAAATACATATTATACATAATAATACAATATAACGATACAAACAATCATACTCATTAATACAAATGTTTGTGCCGTGAGAGGAATGGAACTCGCGACCATCGGAAGTAAGTCGGTATTAAACTGCAATACCACGAAGGTTGTCAAATATAATATGAGTGTCATAGCTCATTCGAACTAGCCCCTAGGGAGCTAGGGGGGAGAAGGTTAGGGACTCGGGGCGAATCCCTTTGCCCCAGCATCTACTGCAGGGGCTACAATTCCCGGGTTGTTACCCTTTTAGTGCGGAATTACCATGTGAAGAAATCTAATTAAATAAACTTAATAACACAAAGCTATAAATTTCATGTAGGTAAAACCAGGGGCCCAGCTAGTTTCATATAATTTTTTCATACATTCAATGCTTATTAATAAAATCTACGAAATCAATCAAATTAAAATATCTTGACTCATGTAGGTCTATTACAGACTCTTGAGCATTTAAACTAAGAAGAACGGACAAGAAACTCAGCCCGCATTCTTTTCAAATAAGTTTATATACGTTTAAAATACAGATTCATTTATAAATTCAAATTTAGGCAGTATAGAGTGACCACCAGCATAAGCTATTTCAAATTTATATAAAAGAAATGTTCTAATCAGTGACCGTAACCAGAAAAGACTAGTCTCCACAAGCAGCACCCGTTCACGAGTATGACGGATGAGCCATCATTGCACACTGCTATCATAGTGACAAGAGGATAATGAAGATGTATCAGTATTAGGCAACAGTAAAGGTCGCGGCAATGTTAGTGGCATTGGGTCCGAATAGAATTAGTTATTGGATCCGTTTATGCGTTGATCGTGTGATGCATAACAATGGCTGTGATGTAGTGAGTGCGCGTCGAATTAAGGTATTGCCACACAAACAACGCTATATATACCAGGCTTGTTAGGGAGCTCCATAACCGTAAGCGAAACTATCCGATAACCGATATAAAAAACCGTAACCGAATCCGAGAAAAAAGCGTCGAATAATATCGGATAGGGGCCTAATTGAGACACGTTATGTAACCATTTTATTAGCTATTTGTATTTTACTTTTGAAATTCTTTAAAAAATACTATCCGTAACCAAAATTATCCTAAAAAAATTCATATCCGCATCCGTATCCGGTATAATAATCATTCCTATATCCAAAACCTATCTGTATTCGAAATAGTATATCTATAACATCCCTGATAAATACTATAACAATGCTATACATAAGAATAGAATAGTATTTAAATAACAAAAATTAATAAAAATTACAAATGTAAATTGTATTTCCTTTACAAACAATTGTTGACATTATGCACGTGCACTAGCACCTTGTAACACAGTTTTTACTAAAAAACTGTGTAATGATAAGAGATAATGCTATGCATAGTAGGTATATTTATATATATAATATCCCTCGACAATTCACACAGCGCCATCTAGTCCCAAGCTGAGCAGAGCTTGCATTATGGGAACTAGACAACTTAATAACAACGTATAAATATACAAATACATTTGTATATTTATACGTTGTTATTCTTTGTACATCCATAATTATGTAATATACATAGAAAATACCTAAACCATTACATAAAATCAATCATACTCTTGAATAAAATATTTTTACTGCAAGAAATCGAACCCGCGACCATCGGAAGTATAGCGGCGTCTAAACGATTAGACCCTTGATGGCGCAAGTTAGTTTTTCATCAACCATGAAATATGGTCAAATCTATATTTTGTAGTTAGTGAAAGAATTAATTATAAATGTTATATACATTAGCAAAATTTTTATTAATTTGTATATTAATATATAATTTAAGAGTACGAAAAGGCATACATAATCGCGATCCAATATCATTGGATTGGAATTAGATTCTACAGTAGCCAACTGTTCCGTCGTTTGGCCGTATCACAAAAAAAAACAATAAATTAAAAACCTACACTATTCGTTTTTGGTTACAAATTATAGCATTTGTGGCCTAGTGTAGCGCCGCCCTAATTCCTCTTGATGCATCTCGCGGTCAGTCCGTGAAGAGAATAAGTAATCATATCGGACGCGATAAGAAAGAATCAAAACAATAGGATACATAATGGGTATGAATTGTCAATAAACTATAAATAACAATACAACCCTTATTTTAGTCGATTCAAGGCAGAAAGTCTGGTACAAGGAAGGACGCGGACACATTGTTTGACATGATGCCCACGGCTAACTTTTACCATCGCACCGCTCGCCATCGACAGGGAATTTAGTCCCACACGCTGGAATCTAAGTGGTCTCGAACAGTGCGGTTCTAGAGGAGTTTCCTCCCGCGTACACTTAGATTGTGAAATACCACTTGCCGAGGTTTTCTCGAGAAACTACAATATACGTTGTAATGTAAGGTGGACTCCATTTTGTGTAATCAGCCTCACATTTGGGCCGTTGTACCTGTGGTACATTGTGGGGTTTTCCAAGAAGGTTACATTAAGGTTTCTTAAGGGTCGGCAACGAGCACCATACCCCTGGTGTTTCAGGCGTTCATAAGCTACCGTATACATATGGGCCATCTGCACTGAATATCTCCCTCACATCAGTCATTCACTATTGTCTATCAGGTGGATTATGAACTTGCTAATTCTAGAATTAAGAAAAAAGGTAAAAACAAACTCACGGAAACATCTGGCGCATAGACAAGCGTGCCGGCAGGGCAGCAGCGCCCGTGACAGCGGCCTCGCGGCACACACGCAGCACAGAGCCTCCAGAGGTCCCGCGGACACCCCCTCCGCGTCCTCCCCCACCCCGTCAGCACCCTCGTACTCCGCCTCGCTCACCGCGTCGCCACTCACGTACAGTTGCTGTCGAGAATATCACATCTTCTTAGTTTTTTTTCAAACTATCTTAATGTTCTTGGCTGTAGGGGGTCTATTCTACATTACAACAATTTCAGGAATCTTTATGACAAATGCCACAGCTGGTTATATTTTAAATTAAATTTCACTGGATAACAACTATGAGTAATTATGGTCCAGTAATTGTTGAGTTATTCGTTAGAAACGAATCATACAAAAATATAAATAAAATGATATGTATTTATTTGCATGAAATATGGTATACATATTAAAAGAATGGCAGTATTAATTAAATAGTCCACATGACCATTGTTTTGGCATTCAAATTTTTACATAAAAATTACATTATATTTTTCTCCTTCATAATATTAGCGTAAAGGGGACTTCTATCAGTATTGTCCTAGACAGAACGACCTCTTCTCCTGGTTCAGGGAGAAAAAGAAATTAATATTTATTATCATATAACAAATTTAGACTATACTATTAGAGATATTTCTATAAGTATACACATTATCGAGTAAAAAATAAAACTATAAATTGGTAATTATTTTGTTTCTTCTTAGTATTTAAAAACAAACTTGTTTTCCACTTCATGATTACATTCTGTGATTAGGTTGTTAAGACTAGTTGTTTTCTACGACTTGATGTGTTTTTCTTTAGATAGAGATAACCTATGTTCTTATGTATAATTTATCTTTACATAATGATTAATCTTTAAATAATTTTAAATTTTACATGCCTAATGAGGCAAACATAATGGGACATTATATTCTACAATAACAACGTAAATTTATGTTTCTTGCAAATAAATTTGATTTGATTTGATATTTAAAATTTCCATCAAGGTCTGTTTAGCCATATAGTCGCAAAATGGTAACTGACGCATATAGCTAAATTCTTTATTCATCAATTATAAACACATATAAAGAATTCGAGGTGACTTTAAGTGCCGTAAAGGTGAAGAGGCAACCAACTCAGCATAAAGGTACAGATAAATCTGCAGCGCCGATGTTCTGTTGGCTCGTTTTTTTATAGTACTAATTAGGGGTACTAGGGCTTGATGGTAGAATGGTGAAAATCTAGACTTACAAAATATTGTCCAAAAATATAATATATAATTTCCTGTGGTTACTGGAAATATTAATGACAATGTCTGCCAATTAACACTATGATACAAGAATTTAATATATAAACTTGCTACTCGCCCCGGCTTCGCACGGGTGTACATGTATTAAATATAACCTTTCTCTGGAACCACTCTATTTAATAAAAAAAACACCGCGTTAAAATCTGATGAGTAGTTTTAAAAAAGATTTAAGCATACATAGGGACGGAAAGACAGCGACAGCGACTTTATTTTATACTATGTAATGATATAAATAATACTGATAATTACTTCAATAGTCATTTAAAACTAGGACAAATCAGCCGTAACCTGAACATTCTAATAAATATAGTTTTATCAATAAGGTTCAGTTAATGAGATGTGGAGCAAGGGTCTTATAAGGTCGTCATACATCAGTTGCATAACAGTAGATAAAGTTGCACAAGAGAGTACAAATAAGACTGGTAACATACAGTCGGTTAGTTAGAAGTAAATAGTCACAAAAGAGTACAAATAAGACTGGTAATAAATATACAGTCGGTTAGTAGTCAGGTTGTTTTTTGATGGTTGATGGTGGAATGGTGCACCGGTATGCGCTAATTGCAATTAATACCTCTTTTATTATACTAGGTACCCGTTACGTCTTCTCGGTCTAGCACACCGCTTTACTTCCGATCGTCACGGGTTCGATTCCTCGCACAGTGCAGACATTTGTATTCATAAATATGATTGTTTGTAACGGTCTGGGTGTTTTCAATGTATATTATGTATGTATTAATAAAAAATATATATCTAAGTATTTATATCAGTTTTCTAGTACCCATAACACAAGCTTTGTTTACCGTGGGACTAGATGGCGCTGTGTTAATTGTCCAGGGTTATTTATTTATTATTTATTTCATCATGCTTTTTAAATGTCGATTCGACACTGCTCTAATTTACATTAAATTTGCTTGTTCATCATCTACTTCTTCCTTATCCCATTTATTTGGGGTCGTCGTAATATGTTTTTCTCTTCCATTCATCCCTGTTCGCAATCATCTCGTTATTTACTCCCTTTCTTACCATATCATCTTTCACACGGTCCATCCATCTCTTTTTCGGCCTTCCTCTGCCCTTATACCCATCCACATTCACATGTAACACCTTCCTTTGCTTGATGTAGCTATGTAATAATAATTCTCATAAATTCATCAAACGAATATATTTATTATTAACAGTGTAAAAACGAACGGTCTGGTTGGTAAGTGAAACATACATCAGTGCGGATCACGTTTCAATACACTTCAAATAAATACTAAACTTGTTACACACGCTAACCACACTTATATAAACTTACATTTACATTACATGTTTTGTTAAATAATTATAACTGTACCAAATATAACAAACATACCTAAAGATTATGAAATAATAATAATAATTTCAGGACAATTCACACAGCGCCATATAGACCTAAGTTAAGATAGCTAAAGCTTGTGTTATGGGTACTAGACAACTGATATAAATACATATATATAATTTTTTTTTCGTAAATACATACTTATTATATATAGAAAACACCCAGAAATCACAAATGTTTGTGCCGTGCGACACCATCGGTCGTAAAGTATAAACCTAGTTGAGTTTTTTGTCCGTTCTTAAAATTCCAATGCCTTTCACATTTTTTCAAATTCGTATATTGCTTTGTATAGTTCATATTAGATACAAACAATCATTATGTATAATCTAAAACAAAACTTGTTTAATACAAATGATATTGTGGACAAAATTTAATCGAGTTTAATGAGTTATTATAGAAAAAATTGATAGTACCACGTTTTGTATGCAAAAGGGTCCGGTCATACACTGCGACCGCGCCGTCGGAATTAAGGCGGTGTGCTAAACCGCTAGACCACCGAGGTCGTCAAATAAATAAAATAAAAACAAAACAAATAAATATTACGAACTAATAAATGAAGTAACTATAAATATCTATGTGGTTAATTTAGACACGGTCGAAGTTGGTGCGAGAGGTATACCTGCGAAATCTCTGTGCAATCTTCTAAAAGGTCTGTTTAGAACTGCAGTAAGTTGCATACTAGATCCAGCATATGCTGGTTGTCACTTTATTCTATCAAATTTGAATTTAAAAATGAATCAGAATGACATGAAGAATACGAGCTGAGTTTCTTGTCAGTTCTCATCTCGAAATCATTCCGAACTGACGGTAGGTTTGATGCATCATAAGAGTCTGTAATAGACCTACATGAATAAATGTTACTTTGAACGTATACAAATACAACTTCTCACCCATCTGATGGTGAATAGTATCGCCTATTTTTATTTATTTATAAACTCTTTATTGCACCAAGCATTTCACACAAGAATTATACAGTAAAGAGATATAGATGTACAAAAGGCGGTCTCATCGAAAGAAGCAATTTTTTCCAGACAACCTTTAGGTAGAGTAAAACAACAAAAGGTAGGTGGCGCTATTGTTATTAGAGGTAGAATAATAATACAAATATATAGAAAATAACACACATTATACTATATATAAAATGTGTATCTATAGCTTGTAATTTCCTCCATTTTCAAACGAATCACATTACAAAGCAAGCTGCTTAGTGGCTGAAATAGGTGAGACTAAGTTACACAAACAAAGGCTGATGTACAAAGTTTAACTCGGTAAAATTCTGATAGTATATATATATAAACAAAACAAAAAATATAAACAATAAGCCGCAAAACTGCTCAGCAGTTTGTCTGCAGCAAAAGCGCTTAACTTAATACTTATTTCTAATCTATATATACACACATACATATATTTACATAAACACATTACTGTAGAACCAGGTATCTTATGCCACAAAATATGCTAATTTGTTTACAAAAAAGTTTAATAATTTCTTTTTGAATGATTTTTTGGATACATTATCTAATAATCTTATATTTTTTGGTAACATATTATAATTAAAAATTCCAAGATATTATACAATATTTTGGAAGTAAATATTTTCTAGTTCTTGATCCGTATATATCATATACAGGTCACTCGATAAATAGTTGGAAGGTACGCAAAAAAAATCTGATGCATAAATTTTTCGTGTCACATGTTAAGTTACTATAAAAAGAAGGTTTAGAAAATCTTAAAATTTTTCGTGTCACAATTTACAATAGAATTAGTTACCATACTCTTCTGAAAGGGCATGACCGATATTTATGAATTTTTATATGCATATTAAAAATAAATCTGAGAATCGATTACAATCTATTTTTCATACCCCTAAGTGATAAGGTTTCTCCACCCCTAACATTAATAATTTTTTGGACATTTTTTTTATAATGTGGCATAATACATACAACCCTAAATTTTCACCCTTCTATCTCTTTCTTCCATCACTAATCCCTATTATATATATTTAATAGCGATTTTAATTTAAATGGTAAAACAACGTTTGCGGTATCAGTTAGCAATTTATAAAACACGCGATACTAATTCAATCAGGAGTTGCTACCGTAACATGAGTAGTAATAACAATGCGTAGAACAACGTTGATTGGTTATAAAGTTAAAATAATAAAAAAATATAATTCGATAACAGGTTATTATGAAACGTGTATATTGTTATGAAAGTTTAGCATCGCATTATACTTCTATGCAACCAACATGTTCGCCTTGAAGGAATCGAATTACAGTCAATAGTTGTTATTATTATGTTCATTATTTCATTACATAGTATAAAACAAAGTCGCTGTCGCTGTCTGTCCATCCCTATGTATGGTTAAATCTTTAAAACTGCGCAACGGATTTTGAAGCGGTTTTCTTTGATAGAGTGATTCCATAGGAAGGTTTATATGTATAATGCATGTAGGTAAACCCGGGCGAGTAGCTAGTAATTAACAAAAATAACCCATGACAATTCACACAGCGAAATCTAGTCCCAAGCTAAGCAGAGCTTGTATTATGGACACTAGACAACTGACATAAATACTAAAATACATTATTTTGTAACTACGTACATAATCATAAAAATGGGGGGGAAAGGGGATTGAGCTTGTATTATGGATACTGTCAGACAACTGACCATCGTGACAATACTAAAATACATTATTTGCCCTGCCAGCGTAAACCGTTAGCGCAGGTGGGTGCACCATTCCATTATCATACAAAAAAAAAATCATAAAAATGTGTTTTGAAGTACATTTCAAAGTTAGAGAGTAATAGAAAGGCGATCTAAATCATATATAAATATGAAACGAAATTATAAGTAACTAGCGGTTTCCCGCATGAAAATTATAGTCAATAATAAGTTATTCTGATGTATAAGCTATATCATCAAAATCCGTTCAGCAGTTTTTGCGTGAAAGAGTAACAAACATCCATCTATACTCACAAACTTTCGCATTTATAATATAAATAAGAGAGTAAATAATAACCATGGATAATTCATACAACGTCATCTGGTCCCAATTGAAGCAGAGCTAATATATAGTGTATACATTTTATATTGACTCGAGCTGTTTTAGATACTACTAGTCAATTCTCTGAAATGTATATTTAATAAGAATGTTTATGAGAACAACTATGTAAAATTGGTATCAATAAAATCACTATTATAATTATAACAGCCCGCGGTTTCACCCGCGTGTATTTATAGATAGATAGATAATTGATTTATTGCCAACATAACACAAATAATACAATTTACAATAAGACACAAAATAAGAAATAAATAATAACATAGAAAGTTGGCAATAGGAGCTGCCTCAGCTGTTGCTAATATAAGCACAACCTTAATGAGGTGCACCTATACAGCGCTGGGTCTCAGGCAGCCCCCAATACTCATTAAAATAACTAAGATGCGGGTTTTTTTACTATATACAGATACATAGAAATTAAACAAAAACAAAATATATATTAAATACGATCTAGGATACACAAATATACATACATATATAAAATGAATTACAATATTATTTAATTACATTCAATGCTCACAAAAACCAAAATCAGTTACAATAACAGTATCAAAAGGAAAAAAAATACAAAGATAAAAGAAAAGCCAATCCGTGTCACCTCTCACAATCACAGTATGTAATAATATATAGGAGTACAAGCCCATAGGCACCCATGAGACTATGATACCCGTGTAGCCTATGTGTTATTCTAATATATAAACTATTTTACTGTAAGGTCTCTTAAAAATCCGTTCAATAGTTTCCTGTAACAATTCATCCATCCTCCACATACTTCACAATTTTGTGTATTGCTTTTTTTCATCAGGTATGCAAACTTTGCCGATGGATAATGTCCGTTCTGGACATTATCCATCGGCAAAGTTTGCAATTTTGTGAACTGCTTTTTTTCATTAGGTATGCAAACTTACAAAGTCTGCAATTTTGTGAATTGCTTTTTTTTCATACCTGCTGGACATTATCCATCGGCAAAGTTTGCAATTTAGTGAATTGCTTTTTATCATCAGGTATGAAAAAAAAGCAATTCATAAAATTGTGAAGTATGTGGTACAACGGAGGATGTATATCATTTGCTGATGGAGTGTGTCAGGAACGAGAGTCTACGACATGGAATAACGTGAGACCATGGAATAAATATATTAGATGTTGGTGCCATACAAACTGTTTTAGCCGATCCTTCGGGCGGTGCGGTGCGGCTAAGGCAATTTGTTCACTGGTGAGGTAATGGAGCGATTGGTTTTAGGGTACAATGGGACTGACATGTACTTAGATGGTACAAAAGTCCTTAAATTTAAAAAAAAATCCTATATCTATCCATATTCACAAACTTTCGCGGTTATAATATTAATATATTTTATGTTACCTTTAAGCATGATAGGTGGCCGTTGGCCTGTTTCAAATACTGGGCGATAACTCCGCTGGGTAGCGGACACTGATCGTCCCTTATGTGGACCACGCTTACCAGCGCCACCTGCAAGTAATGGAGATTTAAGTAAAATATTTAGTTGAAATCTTGCTGTTAATGTGGAAAAAAGGTAGCCCATAATCATCCTCATGATGAGATCTTGATGGAGATCATGATAGAATATACTTTATTTGTAACACACAGTAAAGAAAAAGACATAAACAATATATTAAAGGACATGTATAGTTACAATATGGCGGCCTTATTGCTGGAAGCAATCTTTTCAAGGCAACCTTAGTGAAACGGATTGAAAAATGAACAGGTAGATAATATGCATACAGGAGAAAACTAAACAAAATAACAAACATATAGTGATGAAGGAAATTAATAACATGTTTTTAATTAATAATAATAAATTTATTTCATTAACCAAAATGTGTTAGAAATAGAAATAGAAATAGAAATAATCTTTATTCAAATAAACTCATTACAAGCACTTTTGAATAGTCATATTTTGATTCTACCACTCATTCGGAATGCAGATTCATCACAAGAAGAATGAGCAAGAAACTTGTGTGTTGCTCTTTTTAATAGATGTTTTTTTTTATATAAATAATTACAGTATAACAAGTAAGAGGCATGCGATAATCAACATAGAAGTCGCTACGCACTCATTATTAATGTAATCAGATAATATTGTCAGTGCTATAGATTTAAAGTTTTTCTATAAAAACATTATTATCGTTAACGAATTCTTCAATTTTATAGTAAGCTTTTTTGCAAAGGAACTGTTTTATTTGACATTTAAATCTTTTTTCTGGCAGATTTATAACAGACTCTGGTATTTTATTGTAAAACCTTACGCAATTGCCATAAAACGAATTACTAACTTTAGCCAAACGACATTTAGGTAAAATCAGTTTGTTATTGTTACGTAAGCTTTTATTAGTGCAATCACTAACTCTTTTGAAACTGTCTATATTCCTTCTGGCATAGATGATATTTTCATAAATGTATTGAGAAGCAACGGTGAGGATATTTGATTCCTTAAAACACTCTCGCAATGACTCCCTGGAACCCATACCATAAATGGAGCGAATGGCCCTCTTTTGTAAAGTAAATATTGTATTTATATCAGCTGCTTTGCCCCATAACAAAATACCATACGACATAATGCTATGGAAATAGCTAAAATAGACAAGTTTAGCCGTTGCCACGTCTGTTAATTGTCTAATTCTTCTTACCGCGTAAGCGGCAGAACTAAGTACTCGCCAATTTAGTAATATGAGCACCCCATTGCAACTTGGAATCTAATGTGATACCTAGAAATACAGTATCGTCAACAAAATTAATAGATTTATTGCCCAATACGATTTTTGAATCTACACATTGGGGAGAGTAAATTTGATACATTTAGTTTTATTTGCATTTAGTAGCTTTAGCTCTAGTTGCATTTAGTAGTAGTGTTTTTTTAGTATTACATTAAATAACAATATTAAACGCCAGCTGATAGCACGAATATGTAAAAATAAACAGCGATGACTTATCAGTACAAATATGCTATTTTAGTTTAAGTAAAGTCAGCTAACAGTTAGTTAATCATTCCACTAAAAATAAAATATCATAAACAAAGGACTGGAATGATTTCTTCTTGCCATAAAATGCAGCGCATAAAATGCTTTTTAGGGTAGGTAACTGGCACGTGACACCCCTGGTGTCTCAAGCGTCCATAGGCTACGGTAATCATTTAACATCAGATGGGCCGTATGCTTGCCACCATCGTAGTATAAAAAAAGGCGCAACCAAATTCATATTTTGTTAGCCCATGAGACCTCATTTTGTTGATAAAAACTATAAAATAGTTGTAATTAACAGAAATAAAAAACTTCTTTTCTATTTGTCAGCAAAGTATTTGTATTTATTATTTATTTTAAATACTTTAAAAAGGTAAAACGGATCGAAACACAAATTTTAAATCTAAATTACTCCAATATCTTTCCCAAAATCAGAGTAATTCTTTTTCTTATTTCAAAGTTAAATAGTAATTTATATAGTTACTTTATTATATATACATAGGAACGGGAAGACCAATACACAGCTATATCAAGCAAGTTAAAGAAAAAGTTGGAGTCGTGTCGTATCAACAGCTAAAAGGACTGATAGAAGATCGTGGAAGGTGGCGGGAGATCCACCGACAAGAGCACAGCTCTTAAATTATTAAAGAATGAACCTATATTAAATGTACTACCCACATAAAACTCTGACTGGGAGAAAATGCCTCAATGTGATAAGTCCGTCACCTTTATTTGTGTATTCAAAATTACTATATTAATATTATAAAGCTGAAGAGTTTGTTTGTTTGATAGCGCTGTTCTTAGGAACTACTGGTACGAATTGAAAAATCTTTGTTGTGTTGGATAGTCCATATGTCGAGTAAGGCTTTAAGCTATATAACATTACACTACGGCCAATAGGAGCGGAGCTGCAATGAAAAATATTACAAAAGGTGGGGAACTGAAACGCAGACGAAGTTGCGTGCATCAGCTAGTAAATTATATAAATAGTCGCAAATATAAGTTAGTATTTTGCGAGAGTTAATATTACTCACAGTATCATCAGGCCTTAATTCACCAGTGTCTCTCTGGTCCCTGGCCAGTATCACCACTAGGGGGTAGCAGTTCCGCGGCGGAGCGCCCAGTTGGAGGGGCTCCTCTGCTGACAACCTCATCAGTCTCTCGTCGTGGGAGTTGCTCCTGTAATTATATATTTCTGTTAATTTAAAACTAAATAAATACTATTTGTTTTAAATAGTTACTGCGGTCTAGCGGTTTGGTACCGTTTTACTTTCGATGGTCGCCTGTTCGATTCTTCGCACGATGCAATAATTTATATTTATGAGTATGATTGTCTGTATTTGTCTGTGGGGTGGTTTTTATATTTTAATAAAGTTTTTTTACTTTAGTTTAGTACACACAATACAAGCTCTGCTTAGCTTGGAACTAGATGGAGCTGTGTGAGCTGTTCGAATTTATTATTTATTTATTCATAGTTAGTAATAATTAGTATACTAGCTGTACCCGCGATTTTTCTATAATATGTATATATTATACATATAAAATTACTACATCTATTGCTAAAAACTGTATTAAAATCCGTTGAATAGTATAAAAGATTTAACAACGAACAGACAGCGGTAGCGACTTTATTTTATATCATGTAACGTTTATTTATCCTATGGTAACACTCGTGCATTGCCATTTCAGAGGTTAAAGATGTAAATTTCTATAAGGAAATGATAAATATGAAAAAAATATTTATTTATATTAAAACCATTTGAATAGAATAATAATACATTGTTGGGGTGACCTGGAAAGCATAGTAATGCCTGTTTCAGGTATATCCCTTCCTTCCATATCCACTGTCATATCTTATATATAAAATTCTTGTGTCACAGTTTTCGTTCCCATACTCCTCCGAAACGGCTTGACCGATTCTCATGAAATTTTGTGAGCGTATTGAGTATTATATTTATTTTAAGGCAAAACAACGTTTGCCGGGACAGCTAGTATATATATATATATGTTTTTAAAAAGAGAGTTTTGCAAAACATTAATCTTATCAATATTATAAACGCAAAAGTTTGTGAGTATGGATGGATGTTTGTTACTCTTTCACGCAAAAACTACTGAACGGATTTTGATGAAACTTTACAGTAATATAGCTTATACATCAGGATAACATATAGGCTATAAATTTCACGCGGGTGAAGCGGGTACAGCTAGTATCCATGTATATTAATGTATGGGTATTCATGTTTTACAAAACACACTCATCATCATTTTCGTCCATTAAAAAAACAACGTTAATATCTGCAATTAATTTTACGTACGTATAGCGACATCTTTTTTTAATGGCATCTACAGATTATTATGCGAGTAGGTATCTTTACTAATTGTTTAGATGGAGAATCAAGTAAAAAAAAACGTCCCAAGAAAAAAAATCAGCTACCTGTCAATTTAGCTGACATGTTTTTTTTCCATACATTATTCATGCATCGCTCTGTACATAGGTCAAGGTGTACATGATGTACAGTATGTTTAACTATTATAATAAAAATTTGTAATAAATATATATCTTATATATAAAATTCTTGTGTCATAATGTTACCATACTCCTCCGAAATGGCTTGAACGATTTTTATGACATTTTATATGCAGATTCGAAACAGAATCGGCTAATATTTAGTTTTCATATCCCTAAGTGGTAAGGATTGGCCACCTCTAACATTTTATTTAAAATTTTATACATTTTTTATTTTTACTCTTTTATAATGTGGCATTAAACATTACATACAACCCTAAATTTTCACCCATCTACCACCAACCCCTATTTTTAATAGCGACATTAGTACTTAAATGTATATGGCAAAACAAGGTTTACCGGGACAGCTAGTAGATGTATATAAATTAAAATCAACTGTAGAACGTATGTATGCATATTTATCATGTTAGAACATGACAATAGTGGTTCATGCACGGGATTTTCATTTAATGTTAGACATAGACACCTATATTAGAACACAAAGTAATTGACTATAGTTGAGTTTCTTGCCAGTTCTCAATTGAATCTATATACTGAACTGGACGGTAGGGATGAATTATAATACAATACATTTAACGTTCATAAGCGTCTAAAATGTCCTAATATGATGAACAAGATGTAAATCCACTTCTAAGTAACTGGGCTAAATTCATCCGGTCCCCGATAGCGCACGCGGATGAATTTCCATATGAAAAAATGTTTATTTATTTAAAACAATTTGAATGGAATAATACAGTGGTTTCCAAATAGTTTTTGTGTACCACTTCAAACAAAGACCTCAAACCTTGCGTACTTCTTATTGTAGCAATCACATTATTATGTTATAAATGTGAATGTTTGTGAGTGTGTGTGTATGTTTGTTTTATTGATAGCCACACGTACCCCTGGGGTAACGCGTACCCGCGTTCCACTAATTGGGAAACACCGGAATGTAAATAAACTGATTAAAAAAAAATCAGTTGAGTTTCTTGCCAGTTCTTCTCCATTGAATCTCTATACTGGACGGTAGGGAAAAAATATAATACAAATTATTTGACGTTCACAAGCGACTGAAATGGCTTACATGAATAAATGATTTAGGATTTGAACAACTGCAATTGGAAGTGAAGTACACGGTTTATTTGATAAAGATGATCGAAAATCATACCGAATAGCGTTATTTTTTATTAAAATTTAATACAATTGATATATTGACGTTCAAAGTTGTTCATGTTATAAAGAACAGATTTGGTATTCCTTTCTTCATTAGATACTACAGCTACGTAAAGTCAGTTCGAGCGGCTAGTCATAATCATAATAATATTATATACGCGAAAGTTTATGAGTATACCTGACTGTTAATTACTCTTTCACACAATATCTACGGAACGAATTTTAACGACTCTTTATAATAATATAGCTTGTACATCAGAGTAAAACGAAGGCTATAAATTTCACGCGAATGAAACCGCGAGCACAGTATTATAGTCATTACATATTATAAAACAAAGTCGCTGTCGCTGTCTGTCCGTCCCTATGTATGCTTAAATCTTTAAAACTACGCAACGGATTTTGAAGCGGTTTTTTTAATAGATAGAGTGATTCAAGAGGAAGGTTTATATATATAATACATGTACACCCGTGCGAAGCCGGGTCGAGTAGCTAGTGAATGATAAATTACAATAATAACAAAATTAAATTAAGTAGAGTGACGGCGCGGCGGTAGCCTTGCCACGTTGTTTATACATATAAATAAAATTGGAGTATCTGTTTGTAATATTGATATAACCGTTTTCTACTTAGGCTTCTGCTCTTATCACTACGACTGATTTAATCTTATTGTGTTTTTATATTTGCGCCTAAATAAATTAGTGCTGGTTAGTAGTTTGTATTCACACGTTTCGACTTGTAAAATGTGAACTTACAAGGATTATTTAAAAGAGTAACACACAAGTATCTAGCTTATTCTACTTGTGATGAGACAGCTTTCCGAATAAGTGGTAGATTTAAAAAAAAATTTTTGACTATTCAAAAGTGCTTAAATGAAGTTTATTTGAATAAATGATTTTCTATTCTATTCTAATAAATAACTCTCTGGACAATTAACACAGCGCCATCTAGTCCCACAGTAAGCAGAGCTTGTGTTATGGGTGCTAGACAACTGATGTAAACATTTCGATTTTTTTGTAAATACATACATACATAATATATATAGAAGACATCCAGACCTATACAAACAATCATATTCATGAATACAAACGTTTGTGTCGTGCGAGGAATCGAACACGCGACCATCGCGGGTTCGATTCCTCGCCCACTAATATAATTATGTTAGTAAATATCGTTTAAGTGTGTGCAAATGTAAACAATTTTGAAAAAAGTTTAAAACAGTGTATATATTAAAAATTACAAATTAATATATGTAATAATAGATAATAAAAAACTATGGATAAATAGTGACACAATAATAAAGTTATAGTTAAGTTTGGTGTTGTACATAACAAGTTACATGTACATAAATTAACAGCGAACATGCATTCAATATTACAATATCTTCATTATCTATACA
Source organism: Achroia grisella (assembly GCF_030625045.1). Taxonomy (NCBI): domain Eukaryota; kingdom Metazoa; phylum Arthropoda; class Insecta; order Lepidoptera; family Pyralidae; genus Achroia; species Achroia grisella. The sequence continues at coordinate 1,358,969 of NW_026712572.1, read as the reverse complement.
TATAAATAAAATTGAAGTTTCTGCTTGTAATATTAAAATAACCCTTTTTTACTACATGCATATGAATACAAACACGGTACATATACCAAAATATCGTTTTATACAATTTTTGTCTGTTTGTTTGTTCCGGCTAATCTCTGAAATGGCTTGACCGATTTTGGCGAGACTTTTATTTTCAGATAGTTGATCTAATAAGGAGTAACTTAGACGACTGTTATTTTAAAAAAATCTTTTATTTTAGAAAAATAAACTTTAATTCCACGCGGACGAAGTCGCGTGTACAGCTAGTTTAAAATATAAATAGACAACCAATAGCAGGTATTAACCATTTCAGAATTAAATTTAACTATTTAGTGTAAACCTCATTAATATACATAAACAATTGTTCGTTAAAACAATGGGTTTAAATATTCGTAAACATGTTTTATTGTTACTGCATTGACAAACAAGTTGTATAATATTATCCTCATTCCTTAATAATATTGTAAATACGAAAGTAACTCTGTTTGTCTGTCGCGTTTTCACGCCAAAACTACTGAACCGATTTAAATTAAATCACACAGATAGTCCAGTGATTCCCAAAGTGGTCTATGACAAACTGTAAGGTCTACGACAGCGGACATCTTGTTGTTTTTAACACTAAACTTTACTACAATTACAAATTTACAAAAAATCAATGCCAGGTAAGAATGGGGGGTCTACCCAAAACCAAGGGCTCTACACCACAAAAAAGTTTGGGAACCTCTAGTCTAGACTCTGAGAAAGGATATAAGCTACTTTTTAATGCGATAAAAGGGTTGTCATGTATTGAAAGAGGCGATGAAAGGTTGTATGTAAGTATGGTCATTTTTAAAGGTAGAAGTTTGAAACTTATTTTTTTCGCTGTTGATAAATATAAATAAATATGACATTCACAGTTTGTAAAAAACTTTCAAGGTGGTAAAATAAAATAGGCTATGCAACTTTGTATGTTAGGGATAATGAGATACAGTATAAGTGAGATACAGTATAATTTTATACTAGTTCAGATGGCACAATTACACTTGTATGTTAAAATTATTATTATTATAATGTCCAGTACTACTGAACCGATTTACAAAATTCTTTTTTGTGTTGGATAGCCTATATGTCGAAGAAAACTATAGGTCTAGGTAACATCACGCTACGATCAGAGCTGCAACAAAAAAAGTTGCAAAAACAGAGAGAGTAAATACTAAAACACAAGTTAATTTACAGTGAAATTTAAAACATAAACAGCATGTACACGTGAAAAAGAAACATATTTGTCAAACATATTATTAGGTCACGGCCCCGTAACTGTATTTGGGCTTCACAAGACATTTACAATAATTCTCGCTGAATATGTTCATATGCCGTAAGCTGGTGTATTTAGGTTCAGTATCGACTATTTTGGGAATGGTAAACAGTAACTTTATGTCAAATAGTAACACGTATTTGTTATATTTATATAAATCATTATGAATCAATAGAAGATCAAATTGTCAAACAGCACGAGACCTATTGGTTTGGTTTCTAAAAACCCATTCTTATTACGTTTTTTAGGCAAGATCACGAACTGCTATAGTCAACTTTATATAACAACTTTAGGCATGTATTTAAAATTATCATAAGGCACATAAATCCAATTAGAAATATTATGTCAGAATAAATATTATTGAAAAAAATAATCATAGAAAAAATATGTATCAATTTCAGGTAGGCTCTAAAATATCTAACATTTTTATTATATCTATGATGTTAATATGATTAGATTACAATGTGGGTGTAGACTAACGTGACCACACGTCCCGTTTTGAACGGGACTGTCCCTTTTTATAAATACGAGTTCCGGTCCCCGAAAACACTGGGAACACTGGGACGCAAAATTGTCCTGTTTTTGGAAACCGCGCGTAAATTTGAGTAGTGGAGCCGGTAGGTTGTGATGTTAGGTGAATATTAAACAAAGCGTGCCATGTTTCGTTCTTACTTAAAATATTCTCCAGCTGTATTAAAACAGTATCTCTTATTTTTATTTGTAAGTTTTTAATCTGACTTTTTTTTTTATTTTAGAAAAATAAAGGTTAATTCCACGCGGATGAAGTCGCTTCTACAGTTAGTTAATAATAAATATCCCAGGACAACTCACACAGCGCCATCTGCTCTCAAACTACACAGAGCTTGTGTTACTTAGATGTATGCTTTTTGGAATAAAATATATAATATACATATAAAATACTAACGAAAATATAAGTATATACTAATAAATAACATTTTGTGCAGGGATCAAACTTGCGTCCATCGGAAGCGAGGCGATGTATTAAACCGTTAGATCAGTTGTAGAAAGAAACATATACAAGACGCTGTTACAGCTATTATTACATTGACGCCTGCAAAGAAAATGTTTCATCAAATCATCAAAGGGATGCTTAAGACATAGGTAGGCGTAACCTGGTAGAAAGTTACATGTTTGGTCCGTCAATAGGTACCAACGTTTAAAATCTATTAATGTTATACGTCAGTGTCCCCAAAACTTTTTTTATAGCGTTAAGGCGCTAAACCTAGAGTCTGGCAAAAAGCAAATACGCAAACACCTATTAGCACGAACTCGCAAATGACGTTTTACGACGCTTTTATTTGTAAAGTTAATACACAAGACGATGATATTGATGCAAAATATTTGCAGTCGTTATTCTACTTAATTGTGGCACTTACACTACAGTTCTCTAGTCATGAGTCAGTTACACGCATATATGTATGTCAAATCAAAGTAAAATTTATTTTCAATTACATTAATGACTGGTGTACTTTGATTATACGTACTAAATATTACTATTGTATTATGCTACTACAAAAATAAATAATCCTGGAAATATAAGCTCACGTAGATGGATTATACGCATTGCGATTCGCATTTTTCGTTTTGACAAGGCGTGTATGTGGTTAGTAAAAAATCAACACTGTAATGCCTAATTCAGGAACCTCTCATTTAAATAATTGAATACATGTAAATAAACTGTACCTACAGATTCGGTATAGTCAGCAAAATGAAACAAAAATGCACGGACTCGGCCGAAATGCGAACCTGCTCATAGTTTCTCTACATACCTTTGTACTAATACCTCAATGGTCAAGAAGTTCTGTTTGAAAGGCCCAATAGCATAGTTCAGTAACCGAGTTCCTCGTTGTACCCAGTGTTGATAAAGTAATGTTTATAAGCACAGTGTCAATTCAATGGTGAGAATAATTAATATTTATTGTCCTAACTGTACCGTACCAGTAGGCGCCATGCTTCACTACCTTCCTTGTATTTGTTCATGTATAATTATAACTCGTGATAATTTAGCAATAAGCGATAAAGTTTATTTTTAAATGGGTGGTTTTAGAATCAGATTTTCTTGTTTTCTATTTTCATCCATAATAAATAAATTTAGATTTTTCCTTTTGGAATGAATGCTTAAATTACTTGTAGCGGTAGGTTTAATTTTTAAAACAAGCCGTATGTATACATATGAAAGTATATATAAATAAATAAATAACCCTGGACAATTAACACAGCGCCATCTAGTCCCACGGTAAGCAGAGCTTGTGTTATGGGTCCTAGACAACTGATATAAATACTTAGATTTTTTTTAATACATACAAAATATACCTAGACCACACCCAGACCTAGTATTGAGGAAATCCTCAATAACCTATTTTTGTTAGAAACATAATTAAACATTATATTTGAATGATTGATGAACTGTGGTTAATCAGATCTAATTAGGTACCTGGTAAATTTTAGGTGACTAGAAGCAAGGATTTCTGGCAAGGAACCCCACAGTGTCCTGTGGAGTTCTCTGACCGGCGCCCCCCACCAGCTCGCGTGCCAGTACCGCACTGTCGAGGATACGCAGCAGCTCACCCCTGTAACAAATATCTACGTCAGACTTAAATTTTAAAGCATTTATTGTTGTAGGATATTTAGCACTCTTTCAGTCCATGTTCCCAATATATCTGGGGTCGAGTCTCACTGTACATCTGCGCCAGAGAACTCTGTTCTGGTTTGTCTATAAAGTAAGGTTGTCCTGGTCCACCTGCTTCTTAATATTTCTTGCTCTTATTTGGATGACATAGTCCATTTTAGACGCATTATGAACACATTCTTTTAAAATATCATTCTGATCTTCTTGCCCACAATTAGATGTCACTTCGTAAAACATATGATTGAACTATGTGAAAGATGATATGCTTAAATAGAGAGTAAGTCATCTGACTTACTCTCTATTTAAGCCTCTCTCTACTCTACTTAAACTCTCTATTTACTCTCTATTTTATCCTTTTTTATGTTTAAGCATGACAGCAAATTTTTGAAAAATTTTCACTGATACTTCGTTACTATTTGCTGTAGCATAATATTACATAATTATAGCCTTCTCAGGCTAACACCATGTTTTTTTAAGTACAAGTAGTTTCTGGGATTAATAACGTAAACAAACAAAATTTTCAATTTTGTAAATAGTCCGTTCAAGTATTACGTAAGCACATTTATTACAATTATTTACCCCCCCCCCCCCATCCCCCTTGTCAGCAAAAGTAAGCAAAGCTCTTACCCCCTCCTCCTATGCTTACGTAAACATTTTTCAATTAATGTAAATTTATATTTACTTGGTCATTTGAATATGGCGTAGGGAAAAAAAACAAATTCTTATAAATAATTAAGTTTATTTGAATAAATATTATTCCATTTATAATGAAGAAAAGTATTACAAAAAATATTAAAATTATGTAATTCATTAAGAGTCCAGTTACCGACACTTAATACGACGTTGGATTTGTCGCAATCGAATACAATTATCATTAAAAACATTTTGTAACAACGTACTTGGAATTAATAAATTACCTCTCATCACTTAGTAATAAATTATCTACACTTTATACCTTACTAGCTTTTGCCCGCGGCTCCGCTCGCGTTAATTTATCCCCTTAAGGGTGGAATTTATCAAAATCCTTTCTTAGGGGATGCCTACGTCATAGTAGCTTTATGCATGCAAAGTCTCAGCCCGATCGGTTTAAAATTCACAAAGTTTCATATAAACTTTCATCCCCTATTTTATCCCTTTGGGGGTAGAATTAATCAAATTATTTGATACGAAATCTTCGAAGTTAGGTCTTTATTAGTGGTGGGACTAGTGACTCCATTTCTATCAATGTCCTGTCAAATCTACACCTGATCACATTACTCTACTAAACATTTTCGTGATTAATTCCTGATTAATTTGTCACTATGAGCTAACTGACCTGACCTCATCTCCTGGACTCATGTTATCAACCATCACTCATATCAGCCTACATTAATAACTATATTGTTATATACTATAGATATTATATACTATATATTTATTACTAGCTGTACCCGCGATTTCGTCCGCGTGGAATTTAAGTTTATTTTTCAAAAATAAAAGTATCCTAAGTTACTCCTTATTACATCAGCTACCTGCCAAAAAAAGTCCCGTCAAAATCGGCCCAGCCATTTCAGAGATTAGCCGGAACAAACAGACAGACAATAATTGTAAAAAATGTTATTTTGGTGTATGTACCGTATTTATATTCATATGCATGTAGTAAAAACCGGTTATTTCAATATTATAAACAGACTCAAATTTTATTTATATGTAATTATTTTGGTGTTATAATTAAAAATTAAATTATGTGATAGTATTGTATTATAGATATATCATTAATTTATTTATATACATAATATTTACTCCGTGTATAAGTTGTAAGTACTTCAGGGTTTGAAGATAGCTTCTTAATGTTTGCGGTACGGTACGTTGCGATGCGTTGCGGTGCGATGCGATGCGGTGCGATGCGTTGAAATACGGTATTTCACTAATGCATTTAACATTAGAGAACTAACCACCGTTACCGCAAACATCGAAATGCTACCTTTATTTACATACTACTGTTAACTATCGTGTTACGCACCATTAATTAAAAATGGTAAAGTCAATAATCATGTAACCTGAAACGGAACGTCCGAGGCCAGAGCCAAAGTAATCTATGTGACATTGACAAGTGGATGACGGACGATTGAACGGAGGCAGCGGGAGTTTTGGAGCGAAAGTGTTGATATTATTATAAAAACAAATAAGAGATAGATAATTGTAATATTGTAGGCATTGAGTGTTTCTCTCCTGACTAACCGGCATTACGCCTAAGTCGTCAGGATACTAGTGATTTTAAAAGTTCAGAAGCGGTACCAATCCCGCCTACAAATTCGACTGTAAGGTAATTCTGACTAGAAGTTGTGGTAAGTGAATTTACGTTAATAACACGCATACCATTAAAAGCAGTTTCTCACTTGTTTTATTGAACTTTTGGATGAATTGCTTTCTACATATTAAATAGATTTAGTATGTACGATAACTTGCGAGAATAATGACATGACATGTAACGATATTGAATTATACAATATGCCTAAGAAAGAAGTATTATGAATACATTAAGTATAGAACAACGTGGCTATCTAATTAGTTTAAAATACAGAGTAACTATTGTTATGTTATTAATGCCTATGATAAAATAGGATATCAACAGATTAGAAACAGTTACATTAACTATGTTGACATACAGGTTGAACATGAGAACACATACCATGTTATACATATAAACAGTGTAATGGTATTGCTGAGTTTGTTGCTAATTCACAGTAAATTAGTCAAACTTACTGTTCAGTTTTGTGTGTTTGTTCTACGTGAATTGAATTGAAGAATTGTTATTATTTCTTTACATAGGTACACATATATGTTTGATGATCCCATTTCAGATAAATGACAATCATAGGCATAGTCCAGGTATATGTCTTGATGGTGGTTATATTCCCAAATTGCGACACTGTCATATGTATATATATTATATTGGTTGATACTTTGATATGTGTTTATTAATGAATTAATAAAGCATATTAATATAGATAGACACATTATATTGTTGACATAAACTGATACCAGCAACATAACATGTTATATTTCATAATATTAGATATTAAAGACATTTTAGATGCTATCTCTTGATTAGCTGTGAAGCTCTCAGTAAAATACTACTTAACTCTGATAGTACAATTATTATATTTATTTCTTGCTGTGTTTTGAATTTTATATATATAGCAATGGCTAACAATTGGTAGTAAACTCCAATGTTAAAAAAACCAAATAACTGTAAACTATTATTATTAATAGTTCCTTATTTAATCATTATTTAGTATAAAATCCAATTGAGATCTATTAGGATCCTCAAGGTTATCATAATCATATGATATTGATTATTAATGAGTTGAAAAAGCACCTAGAAATGATATCAATTCCTCAAAGGTGTCATATTATGCTGGAATTATATATTATATGTATGCTCAGATTGAATGTATTATATGTTTGAGCAATTGGTTCACTTCTTTGATGCTTCTCTTGAAATTCATTAGAATGGCCCTTAGCAGCCATTGTTGATCAATAAAGGTACTTAAAGGTCCTGTGCAGGTACCTGTAGCTATGTACATTTGTCATTTGAGACAATGTTTAGTAAGTGAGTGTTGGAATTTATAAGCACCACATTAATATGTGACATGTTAGAAAGTGATAGATTACAGGTAAGACTATTCTTACATGGTTCAGTTTTATAATTTATGAAGTTGTCTTTTAACCTAAAGAAAAGCTTTTGGTAACTCCAGAAATGAATGTTGTTGGCTCTTGATTGTATTATTGATTGTACAAGAAACCTGTTGAATTTTCTAAACAATACTTGACAACAAGCTTTTCTTTAAATTTACTATTAGTGTTATGAATATGAATAAAAGTTTTTGGAAATAAGTTAATATTTGTGTACATACAGAATGTTTGGATATATATATTGAGTCGCAACAGTGAGAGTATTTGCCTTTTGATGAGTTATAACTCTCCATACAGTAAATTGCACAAAATGTCATGATTTTATAATATGAATATGTACAACATACGACAATTGTTATCACAATAATGAAAATAGACTATTGTAATATATTGCAATGTATTGCTATATTGTCCAATCTTGTGTAGTGCATAAGCTAATGAACTGAAGATTTGCTGCAAGGATCTGAGCTTAAGTTATCCATTGAGTTTTATTATTTAGTGTCATTTGTAGAATGACAGTACTAAGAAACTATAAAGTGGACAGATTCATTGTTAAATCTGTATTGGAATTGAAATGTGAACCAAGGAGGAAATCATTGTTTAAATTCAAATTGTATTATATATTTGTGAAGTACAAATAATAAAAAAAAAAAATAAGTAGAATATATTATTGAATATTAATATAAATAAATGTATATCAGAAGATAATAACTGATTTAAAGCATTCATGAGTTAATAATGAACTCATCTTGAAGTTAGCACATGGATTGTGTCAAACAGTGTGGTCTAGAATTGTGAAATTTGGATAATAAACTTTATAATTCAGATATTATGGCAGGAAAATGGAAATAAATGAGTGCATAGCACTCTTTTGTTGTATATAGGTATGGACAGATGGGAGAGAATTAAGTGAATACATGTAAACTGTGATATGGTGAAATAGTAAGGAAAAATTGGATACTATTTTTAAATGGTTTATGTAACTTACCTTCTATGTATTTGTAGACTACAGGATTATAAAATATTTTATGATTTGACTAATGAAGTTTCTGTATATTAATTAGTTATTATTAAATAGTCTCTGTGGGAGGCAATGTTAAGATATTCAAAGTACATAAGCTTTAAAATTATTATAGAGGAAAATTATGAGACACAGACAGACAAGATTGTTAGGAAAGTAAAGAGATATGGATATTCTAGAAAACTTTGCTGATGACCTTGGTAATGTGGTTATTAATAGGCTGCATAATTGTCCATGCATGGAAATTCGTTCCCATTCTATACAACCGTTATATATTTATGAGAATTCCTGATTGTTGGTGTTTTATGCTATGCTTTTATAAGCATGTGGTTTGTTTTATTTAATATAACTTTGTTACCAAAGAGGATGAGACTGAAGTTAGTCGGTTTTATGAAGATAGCACTTCTATACTGTGGCAAGCTTCCAATTATCTTCTGTGAATCTACTGTACTGTAGAGGACAGTGCATGGTGATTTCGGTATAGCTATGACAGGAATATATAATTAAAAAAAAAAAAAAAGAATAGGAAAAATCCTCAATATCTTGTGAACACAAGTTAATCACTGCAAATGTAACTTAGATTGAAAGTGAGATGTTGGTATCCGTTGGGATGAACAGTGATTCACAAGCACAGTATCAGTATAATTTATAGAAGAAAAAAAAAATATAAATAGTAATGATTCAAAAGAAAATTGTATCATATGTACAGGTATAAATACATATAGTAATGCCTATTTAACATTTAAATAGTATTGTGATTGATTGGATTGTAGGACGCCATATAATGAAATGAAAAATTTATAAGCCATATATATATATATAAGAAAATGGCAGAGACGACAGACAAAAGAAACGTAGGACAGCAAAAAAAAAAAGATAAGCAGATGCCATACGAAAAAAAAGTAAACAGCAGGAGAAGACTGTATGCAAACTTCCATAGAGAGAGACATGGATAGTCAGTATGGACGAGCTGGTTTATGAATATGGATACTGGCGTAATTTATGAGATTTTTATATGGTTTACTGATGGATAATAAACTACTTTATGAATAGTATATATGTAGAATGAAAAATAAATACTGCATGGTCTAAGTTGTAAGGTTTACATGTTATAGAGAATTATTTGTTGAGAAAATGTTTGCGAGCTGAGCCAGTGTTCTTTAATTATAATGGTATTATAGTGAATACAAATTTAAGAAGCACAGGTAGTTAAAAGAAAAACAAAAACAAAAGGACAATTGATTGTTGTTAAATGTATGAGCATTAAAGTTTTGAAAAGTGTACATGGGTATACTAGATTTAAGTTGAAAGGATCCTATTGAACCTATAACTGTTTTAAGAGACATTTATATCCAATGCAAATAAAATGAGAGACAATATAAGTTGTGGAAGTAAGGCTATATCTGTCAATTTAATCCCAGGAATATATAAGAAAAGTTACTAGAGGATATAAATGAAAGTTAAGATATAAGAAAGTTAAATATTGTTAACAATAGATTACAGTTTACAGTTATAAATTACTGTTGTAGATGGTTTTGCCAATTTTATTAATTTCTAGTTAACCTTTGTTAAATCTTGAGATATTGTATCTATTAAGATTTTAATTGGTTGAAAAAAAAAAAAAAAAAATATAATCGAAGCGTATAATGCTAAATTAACGAGCATGTAAGAATTGTTGGTATACATGTTGACTCAATTGACTGGAATATGAGATTGGATGTGTTGTATTTAGACCATTGTCACTTTTGACATAACTGTTGAGTTGAAGTAAAATAAAAGTGTTAACTAAGGCTTTTAATAGTAAACTCATCAACATATAAGAATTGATGTTGTCACTTGCATAGCATACGAGAACGGATGTATTAAATAAGTGAGGGTGTTTTAATGTTGAATTGTACAAAATTACAGGTGTAGAGATATTGGAAGTTTATAATAATAACGGTGATGTTGTTTTCAAATATTTGGTTGATATTGATCAGATAAATAAGATTGAATTAAATTTAAAGCGTTGTCTTTGACGACGACGGAAGTTAAAATTTTTATAAGTAATGATCAACGCAATCAAATGCTGGGCATTTGATTCCATAGATTAGTCTGAGCACCTATATGCACTTGTATGTGTGGCTGAACGCCCTTTGGAGAAATCGGATTGACTATTGTACTAACTAAATAGTTTAAATTGAAATTAATCCTTTCAGAATTGATTTTATGTGTCTGTTGTAATTAATGGGAAATTAGAAGAGGTGCTAATTTATAGAACCCAGACACCGTATACAGACACTTTAGAAATATTATGAATAAAGCGCTCGAGGTGTACAAGATAGTTACACTGCAAGATTGTAGTAAGGACGATCACAAGGTAAAATTTGATACACCTCTATGGAAAATAGTCGGTAAATATACGCGGTGAAGAGTTGTACATGAACGAATAGATCTGAAAGATTAAGGAATGCTAGTGATACAATGATGAGTTACAATCGATGACAAGCTGAATTATGAGCAAAATGGCTAAAAAAACGGGCGGTTGATATGACAATGAAAAATGATTTGCAATACTTTAATGAAATTATGAGATTAATATAATAATCATATGACTATGAATACGATTTATGGATTTTAAGGTAAATGATGGTGATTTAGATTTGATGATATACTGATGAGATGATTGCGCTGAGATCGCGGCTGATGGTTCCGTATACGTTAGTTCACGGAGAAAATGGGGATCCGCGTGTGCTCAATGCGACGTACAACGAACGACTCGCTTTTTGTTGATGCTACTCAAGATTTGGTAGATAATAATAGGAGTAGGGTATGTGGTAGTAATATATTGCATGTTCGTTCAGAAATTGGTAGATACTAGATATATATCAACCAGATATATAATTCGAATTTGGTACATAATTAAATTGAATTAACTTATGATTAAATGTTATAAAGTCCTTTAAAGCGTTGGAGAAATAGTAAAATGGAACCAGGAAATCCAGTTCTTAAAGATATGTAATAGAATAAAAAGTAATAGTAAATTTTGATGGGAGTGCATATAACCCATAGTTGAGTTGCAATGTAGAGCACTTGAGGCTGAAGTAAAAATAGCATAGTACCATAAAGAATATGACTAGTTGGAGGCCGTAACTCCTTGCGTACGCAAGCGGTGAATGCCTCATTGAGAAAATGACCAGTTGTAAAATATTTGATGTGTTTCAGTTGGAGGCCGTAGTTCCTTGTGGCGGCAAGCAGTGGCTGAGTCTAATGAGAATCTGACCAGTTTGAGGCCGTAGCTCCTTGTGTGGGCAAGCGGTGGCTGAGTCTAATGAGAATTTGACCAGTTTGAGGCCGTAGCTCCTTGTGCGGGCAAGCGGTGGCTGAGTCTAATAAAATCCAGATCTGTTGAGACCGTAGTCATAGTGGGCAAGCGGTGGCATTTTTTTTAATGTTTTGTTTTAACAGGTATTTCACTAATTAGCTAGGCAGCCGTGTTTGCAGAGATGCTGACTAGTACCTGGTGTGAAAAATTAAGTGATACAACTTAAGGCGGAAAAATATAACAAAGACTGAATTCATGATGTTGAAATGTAATGTGTAGTTGTCAGTGGCAACTTTCATATTTTAAGTATGTAAAGTATCTCAAACTAAATTTTATATGATTTTAATTTTATTATATTACCCGATGTTAACTGTTATGATAATATCGAATGAGGCCCTTCGATAACGTTGGATGGCCGAAGTGGCTACGAATACCATCGATAAAATATAAAGTGAATAGTAGGCTTACTAAACTCACGTTCGTTTGACGAAAGTTAGTAATTCGTTTTATGGAAATTGCGCAAGGTTTTACAACAAACTCCCAGAGTCTGTACTCAATTTGCCAGAAAAAGAAATCAAATGTGTCATAAAATATTTTCTTTATAAAAAAACTTATTATAAAATTGAAAATTTATAAATGTCATCATTTATAAATCAGTGTTTTTTTTTAGAAAATATCTAACTTGAAATTCATAGCGCTGTCAATGTTGTCTGATTGAACGGAGATTAAGTGCGTAGCGGTTTTTATGTTGATTGCCGCACGCCTAATCCTTGTTGTTAATTAAATATAAGTAAATCAATATTTATTTAAAAGAGCAACACACAGGTTTCTTGTTTATTCTTCTTGTGATGAATCTGCGTTCCGAATAAGCGATAGATTCAAAAATCTTGACTACTCAAAAGTGCTTATATTAAGTTTGTTTGAATAAAGATTATTTCTATTTCACATTAATCTGGAACAGTGGGTTTTGGTTTATGTTAAACTGGTGTTGTAAAGAAAATTGAGATCAGTATCTACAATCATTTATAGTTCCCTAAATGTACAGGGTTGAAAGGGTGCAATAGATTACTTGACCAGTGAGCTGATGGTATTGTTAAGTAAATCATAACTGAAATTCAATGAATTATGTTATATTAAAATAATTCTCTGGTAAATCAAGAGTATCGTCGAAGTAAAATAGTAGTAGTAGTATTGAGGGTATTAGAACCACTTGAATAATATTGACCTGTTATTTTCTATTGGTGAGGTGAAGGCAGGCAGCGATTTTGTTCTAATTTTATGTCACGAGAATATTACTTTCTCTTTATATTTTTTTCTCTATATATGTAGGTAATTAAGTTTTACCTTTTGTGATGTGATATGTTAAATTTATCCGTTAAAATATTCATGATGAGAAATGTCAAGTTCTATTTTGGAGGTATAAAAAAAAATGCAATGTTCATAAGATCGGAAACTTACATTGTGATGGTGATATGTTACAGTCTGACTCATAGAAGTCAATCACCGCCAAATAATTGTTTGTTACTCTAAAAGGTTGTTCATGTTTTTGGGTGATTTGGATTATGTAAATTAATATATGTTATGTTATATTTTGTGCATTCTGAATGCATGCCGAAACTTAGCTCTGTTAGTATTGATTTTAGATTGTAAACCTTTGACAGTATACTAAGATAGTCAATGTTATGAAAGTAATGTGTATCTTTAGTTTATTTAGTTAAGTATTTGTTATATGATCCTGTAGACACTATATCCTTTGATAAGCATGACTACGCTCATCAGTTACCTATGTGTCTGGGCCAGACACTATTGCAGGATGGCCGACTGTTAACTATCGTGTTACGCACCATTAATTAAAAATGGTAAAGTCAATAATCATGTAACCTGAAACGGAACATCAGAGGCCAGAGCCAAAGTAATCTATGTGACATTGACAAGTGGATGACGGACGATTGAACGGAGGCAGCGGGAGTTTTGGAGCGAAAGTGTTGATATTATTATAAAAACAAATAAGAGATAGATAATTGTAATATTGTAGGCATTGAGGTGTTTCTCTCCCTGACTAACCGGCATTACGCCTAAGTCGTCAGGATACTAGTGATTTTAAAACTACTGACCTTTAACAAACTTTTCGCAGTGGAGCGTTAAATATCGTTAAAACGACATAAAGCGTTTCTGTTATTATTGTACACAAGTGCCATTTTCGCTTTTAAATGCCCTACTTGGTTCTTATTACAACAACAGGCTTTTCACACGAAAATTTTTGCCCGAATTTTTGCAATCTCTAATTAAATGTGCAATGTTTGCAAGTTCAAAATTCGCAATCAATTTATCAACCACTTGAGTCTGAGTGTACTCAAACTTCACATATTTAATGTGAAAAAATATCTTAGAATAATTTCACATAGCGCCATCTAGTCTCAAGCTAAGCAGAGCTTATGTTAAGTGTATTAGACAACTGATACAAATACATATATACATTTTTTTTGTAAATATTATAAATCTTGTTAATATTATAAACGTGAAAGTTTGTGAGTATGAATTGATGGATGTTTATTACTCTTTCACGTAAAAACTACTGAACGGATTTTGATGAAACTTTACAGTAATATAGCTTATATATCAGAATAACACATAGGCTATAAATTTTATACGGTGAAACCGCGGCATAACTAGTACATACTTACTATAGATACAAACAATTATACTCATGAATACATATCGAACCTGTCACCTTCGGAATTAAGTCGGTAAGCTAAACTAGACCACTGTGACTTTATAGGATTTGTAAAATATATCGCTTATCCGAACGACAGTGTTATTACAGTGCATATGTATGGTGCACGTGAATCAAACTGAACAAAACGGTAAATAATGAGACTTGCTCATGCAAACCTATCAGACACTTATATGCCTAATTTTGTGTAAAGTCAGGTGATACAGCCACGAATAATATGGAAACGTTCGATATACAGTGTCATTTGTCATATTGTACATTTAATACATTTTTAAGTACCTGTCTAGAATAATATTATATTATATTCTAATACTAGCTACTCGACCCGGCTTCGCATGGGTGTACATGTATTACATATATAAACCTTCCTCTTGAATCACTCTATCTATTATGTCCAATTTACACTCAGCCCGAGTGGGCAGGGAAGTGAACAGTGCGAGAGTGGAAACACTTCCCATGTCATTGGTGCTGCGACTTGCGCTGCCCGGCGCTCCCTCGATTGTCGGTTTTTCGTGCGCCAGTCAAAGGACTGACAGCGCGAGTGGCAGCGTGTTTTTACATTCAGCCCTCTCGCTCAGTCGTCGCTCGGCAATATTTCCGGTAGCGCGAGTGGCAGGGGAAGCGGCTGAATGTAAACGTAGCATTAAAAAAAACTACTTCAAAATCTGTTGCGTAGTTTTAAAGATACATAGGGACGGACAGACAGCGACAGCGACTTTGTTTTATACTATGTAATGATTATCAATGCGATAGTATGACTGTCTGTAGTCCTCTTCGTAATAAGTCATTATGGAATATATCATAATAACTATTTGTTTAACAAATCCTCGTGAAATTTGGTACATACATAGTTTGAAAAGAAATGCGTTGAAGGATAGAATAGAATAGAAGTAATTTTTATTCAAATAAACTTACTGTGAGCACGTTTGAAAAGACACATTTTGTTTTATTCTACCACTTATTCAGAACGCAGACTCATCACAAAAAGAATGAGAAAAAATTTGTTTATTGATAGGAATTTTAAGGCCATTTTATATATTACTTTTTACTATCTGTTGCTATCCTATCTAGCGTATATCCTGTCTATATAGAGTATATTTCCCTATATTATAATAAATACCTTTATATATAATAAAGGTCGGTGCTAGAGACTTTTTGTGGATGATAATGGAATTGTGCACCCGCCTGCGCTAACGGTTTACGCTGGCGGGGCACCAGTGGAGGATGATAAGATGAGCATGAGGTCAGGTCAGTTAGCCCATCGTGACAAATTCACCAGGAATTTAACACGATGGTTTCCAGGGGGAACCGCGTGGAGGTCGACCTGACATGGTACATTGCTAGCAATGGTAACCCCATTCCACATTACTAACAATCCCCTTACCCCCGGTGCTAGAGACTTATAGCAATACGACCTGCATAGATCTATTGCGCGCCATTTTTTAGAGTGCTTCCTAGGCCCGTCAGGGTCAAGAAATAAAGGATATTCGTAGGAGATAGAATAGAATAGAAAATCATTTATTCAAATAAACTTACATCGAAGTACTTTTGAATAGTCATTACATTTATTTTTTAATCTACCGCTCATTCGGAAAGCTGTGTGTGATGAGACACAAGGAGAAAAAAACTTGCGTGTTGCTCTTTTAAATAATTTTGTTGTTACTTTATATTTTTAAGTTTAAATTTGTGATGGTGTTTATCTCCTCAGGATGGTGTGTACTTTCCAAAGGAGATATTTTGTTTATGCATGAGTGGGTTACAATCACATACGATTTTAGTGCCATTTCCTATTCAATTTGACAAAATCTGCAAATATTTGTTAAGCACACTCACAATGTGGTTACTTATGCATTTATATCATTTAGCTTCTAGGCAGAATGTTATTTTACAATCTAGTTTTGTAACAATTACACGCTTCCAAACAAATGCTTGTAGTGATTGCTATCAGTTGTGTGTGTTAATAAACAAATACATACATAAATATCTATTATAATACCTCGGGCGAAGTCGCGGGTAAATGCTAGTAATAATAATAATAATAATAATAAAACAAAACCGTGGTGATGGATCGGGCACTCTCGAGGGTGTTTTTGGTGGACATCACCATACCGCATGACGAGAACCTCGTGAAAGCCGAAACTGAGAAAAAGAGAAAATATCTCGACCTGGCTCACGAGGTGACCGAAATGTGGGGGGTGATGTCCACCGAAATCATTCCAATCGTAATATCGGTGAATGGTCTTATCCCAACCAGTCTGGAACAACATCTCAGACGGTTGGGATTCCGGGGCGGCTCACTCCCGGGAAAGATGCAGAAAGCGGTGCTGTTAGATTCTGCCCGCATTGTACGCCGGTTTCTCTCCCTGGGGCCCTGAACCCCAGCCGACTGTGCTTCTGCCGGGGGTATGTTGCCATCTCCTCTCCTTAAGAGGGGAGATGAGAATTTTTGGGGAAAAAAATAATAATAATAATAATAATCTCAGGACAATTCACACAGCGCCATCTAGACCCAAGTTAAGCTAGCTAAAGCTTGTGTTATGGGTCCTAGACAACTGATACAAATACAAAGATAATTTTTTTTTTCGTAAATACATACATATTATACATAGAAAATACCCAGACCGATACAAACAATCATACTCATGAATACAAATGTTTGTGCCGTGCGAGGAATCGAACCCGCGACCATCGGTCGTAAAGCGGT
The DNA here is from genome assembly GCF_030625045.1 of Achroia grisella. Lineage (NCBI taxonomy): Eukaryota > Metazoa > Arthropoda > Insecta > Lepidoptera > Pyralidae > Achroia > Achroia grisella. The sequence continues at coordinate 1,341,563 of NW_026712572.1, read as the reverse complement.
ATGCTAGACCGCTAGACCACCGAGGTCGTCAAATAGCTAGTGATATATTAAATACACAAAATTCATAACTTACGTGTCCTTGAATAGAATTGACATAAAATATGTATATTTTAACTAATGAATTATGAATGTAAACAATCCAAATTCCTGTATAAATAAATGCCATGTACATATAATTAATATTCTTGTTTCTCATAATAACAGATGCGCGACTAATGTTTACGTTTTTAACCAACTTTACAAATGTCAAGTTCCAGTTTGGCAGCATGCAATCAGTGTTTATAAAACTGTACGTAGGTAGATGTTGTTTGCCACTATCGTAGTATAAAAAAAAGATACTACGGGAATCGTGAATCCTCTCAGGTAGTCTCAGATAAGAATAAGATAACTATCCACCCGCGTGAATTTTATAGACTATATGTTATTCTGATGTATAAGCTACATTACTGCAAAGTTTCATAAAAATCCGTTTAGTAGATTTTGCGTGAAAGAGTAACAAACATCCATCCATACTCACAAACTTTCGCGTTTATCACATTAATACAAACTATTAAGAAACTACAATAGTTTCTTTCATAAGTTTTGTTTTGTTTTCTTTCGTTTCATACATAAGTTTTGACTACAAACTAATTGTAGTTTGGTTGTTAGTTTACTAGGATATGTCTATAAAATTACAGAACTAGGTAAAGTAATTTTAATCAGTTTCTTTTCTAGCTCAGGGTTGGGGCTAATTTTATAGGTTAGGATCAGTTTTTTTTAAATTGCTTTTATGCTTTAATTGTAGTTAATTTTTAGCCATTATATACTTAAAAATTAACTACAATTATTGTCATACACTATTATAATTATCCTATTTAAAAAAAATGTTTAGTACACATAGCACAGTCCTTGCTCCGTTTCGGTCTAGATGGCGCTGCGTAAATTGTTCATATTTGTTTATTTATTTATATATATCATAGTATGTTATTACCGCACCGCGAATTACGCATGACTACAAAAATAGTGATATGTATCTATTTGTAGAACTGTAATAGCATAACGTTGGATTATGTAGTTATAGTAAACATATAACAATGTCATGCTATTTTTGTTTTAAGATCTCAATAACAGTTTCCTCTTTTTTATACTGAACTAGCTAACCGCCCCGGTATCGTATGGATATGTATTATACATATAAACCATATCTTGAATCACTTTATCCACTGCTAAAAACTGCATGAAAATTCGTCGCATACTTTAAAAGATATAAGTAAGCTTCAAGAATAGCCGACGGAATCTAAATCTAGATTTCTTGTTTTAGCTTCGGACACTAATTATTATATTAATAGGTGATGCAAAATTTTTGTATCCCTTTTTACGAAAATTGCGCGGATATAGGAGAATAATAATAATAATAATAATAAACCAGCAATAGCTGAGAAAAAATAAAGAATAACAATAATAATAATAATAATAATACGCCGGTTTCTCTCCCTGGGGCCCTGAACCCCGGCCGACTGTGCTTCTGCCGGGGGTAAGTTGCCATCTCCTCTCCTTAAGAGGGGAGATGAGAATTTTTGTATAATGATGATAATAATAATAATATATTTGTTAATTTTTACACAATGTCACTAATTTATAGACCGTAACATCTGTGCTAGGGTATCGGTATATGTGCAGGTATCTCTGTGTTACAGATATTGTTTCCTTCCACAATGGTTGGTTCAATTACACAATTTTCAAGCTGCTTTGACGTACTTTACGTAAGAATGAAATTTCGCATTCTAATAGTTTCTCCACCGATCGAGCCCCGTCCAATTCAAACGGGGATCTAAATTATCAAGGCCTGAGCCGAGGTTCGATCCCCTAGCGGTGTCCTCAGACTAAAGTCGAATCCATCAGGTGGGAGTTGTCCTTCAGCCGCTGCGTAAGTCTTTTCTTTAGTTAGTCCGCTGAAGTTGTAAAGGCCACCATCGGCCAACAGCATTAGAGTAATCCGAAAAAAAAACTATTAGTTTATTTTATACAGAGGAGTGCAGATAATAATATTGTTTTTTTTAATTATGCATAAAAAATGTATTAAATCCATAAAAAAAAGATAGATCGTCGTCATGTATTTGACACGACTCGCATAGAAGTAGGTACAATCTTTGACAGCAGAATCTTAATAATGTTCAAATATAATTTAGATTAATTATAGTCATACTAAATCTAAACAACTGACTCAAGAAAATTCAATTCAACGATATTTTTATGTACACATACCAATAAACTTGTTATGTGGTACCGATATTGTACAAACTCATTTCTAGAATGTCGATGATTCATTTTGTTAATACAATATAATTTGTTTACCATTCACGTAATATTGTTTCGTTTAAAAAATACTTATAGTATAGATTCGAATTATTTCTTTCAATAAATAAGGCAGGCCCGTCATTGATAAGAGATTATCTAAAATCACAGTAAAAAAAGGTGCAACTACCAAGAAAACCAGAACTCTTGAGATACGAGATAACAATACAAACAAACCTATGAAACAAAGTTGCAACTTGTTTAAAATATCTTTTACTCCACTTCTACACATTTTCAAACTTTCGCATTTAATATATATATATATATATATTGTTAATAATATATAATCGCGTTTTAACGCTAACAACACGGGTTTTTTTTTGTGAATGATAATGGAATGGTGCACCCGCCTGCGCTAACGGTTTACGCTGGCGGGGCACCAGTGGAGGATGATAAGTTGAGCATGAAGTCAGGTCAGTTAGCCCATCGTGACAAATTCACCAGGAATTTAACACGATGGTTTCCAGGGGGAACCGCGTGGAGGTCGACCTGACAAGGTACATTGCTGGCAATGGGGTTATCTATCCACATTACTAACAATCCCCTCCGGACCACGGCTGGTAGGTACCTAATCGAAACGTACAGAGAGGAAAATACCTTTAATTACTATAAAATGATTACGGGTTTTAAACCCGTTTAAATATATTAATAGTATTTGTAACTGTTGGATAATATTAGCTGAACCGAAGAACCAGGAATTTATCATGATGATCCAAGGGGACCGAAACAAGGTCAACCTGACACGGTACATTGCTAGTAATGGGGTTATTAGTCCGTATTACTAACAATCACCTTTTCCCCGATTCCATACCTGATCTCAAGGCGACACAGCCGGGCCAACCTAGCGTCAACTTGTGTCATAAGACGTTTTAAGGCTGTATGTCCCCGACCCATTTGCATACAAAAGGGGGTACTATCAATTTTTTCAATAATAACTCATTAAACTCGATTAAATTTTGTCCATAGGTTAAGGAACTAATATCAAAATTTCACACTACTCAGATTTTCTTTAAACAAGTTTTGTTTTAAGATTATACGTAACTGTAAAACTCTATTTTCACCCAAAAAGGACATATCTTTAGCTCATAGCCCTAATATGAACTATACAAAGCAATATACGAATTTGAAAAAATGTGAAAGGCATTGGAATTACTTAAGAACGGACAAAAAACTCAACTAGGTTTGACGACCTCGTTGGTCTAGCACACCGCTTTACGACCGATGGTTGCGGGTTCGATTCCTCGCACGGCACTAACATTTATATATTCATGACTATGATTGTTTGTATCGGTCTGGGTGTTTTCTATGTATAATATGTATGTATTTACAAAAAAAAAATCTATGTATACGTATCAGTTATCTTGTACCCATAACACAAGCTTTAGCTAGCTTAACTTGGGTATAGATGGCGCTGTGTGAATTGTCCTGAGATTATTATTATTATAACTAGGTCCATTTTTTTATAATTCTTTTCTTCATTCTATTAACGTCAATAGTAGGAAAAGGTGCAAACCTTACAATTCCAATGTCGATCGCTTTTCAAATTTAATTCATTATTAATTTAATTCGGTTCAAGCAGATCCCACTTGCAAATAAAAAACAACGTGAAACAACTTGTTTTTATTACAAAAATAGTTTGAAATCTATTATGTACGTCCTTATTATATTAAATGCGCACAAAAGCCTGGCATGCAATGCCGTGAGATATTTATAAGACAAAGTAAAAGCAAAATGTGTTATCAGTTTGATGATATAAAGGAACATGATTTTAAACTTTAAATATAGCAGGTCACGTATTATTTTCTAACAAATAACTATAACAGCTCTCTTTTGGCTCAGGTAATTGGTCTTCCTGCCAAGACTGATCAGAGAATGGGCGTTTTATTAAAAGACATGTCGACGACCTCTCACGGGCAGCTACGTCTGTCTGTATATCGTTATCTCATCAAGTCCACCGACATATCTAGTTCGTACTTTCAAGATCAACTGATGAAACCTTTCCTCTACTTGATGTAATGGGAAAATCAAATTAAAGTAGAATATATACAGAGTTCAAAATACTATAATAGTACTAGAGTGGACTACATATATATATATATACCTCGGAGGTCTAGTGATTTAACACACCGCCTTACTTGCGATGGTCGCGGGTTCGATTCCTCGCACAGGCCAGTCCCCTCCCTAAGTAACGCCCGCATTTATCAGACAGACACAAAATAAAAGAGAAATGTAACATCCTATTCTTTTTATGGCGTCAATTAATAGTTCGCTGATGAGATGCAAATCTCTCCACGAACATGGTATCGTGTTATTCAAATAAGAAATCTTTGTGCACACTTTCCTTTATCTAGACTTATTGGATTTTGAATCTTAATTCGGTTTCACTGCCGTAAGTAATTTATTTTACAAATTAATTTTTATTTTCCTTAACATTCTATTAATTTTAAATGGTTAACATTATTTAATAATGTCAGGTACATTATTATTATAAAGAGGATATATTTGATTTTTGTGTTTGTTTGTTTATCTATACAAATAAATAAAATTGAAGTGTCTGTAATATTAAATGTAAATTTGAAATTACTTTTCACTAAATGCATATGAAAGTAATAACAACAAGTATATAAAAAAAATGTTGTCTGTCTATCTGTTTGTTCTTGCTAATCTCTGAAATGGCTGGACAGAAAGCTGATTTTCTATAATATTGTTTTAAGACAGAGATTCAACTAAAATGAGATGAATTGTATTCCTTGCCAGTTGTATTAAAGGTGCTAATGAACGGTACGGTAGGGATAGCAATAAAAAATAAGACGTGCATGAAAGTTTGAATTCATTTATTCATTTATGAACCACATGAATAAATGGGTTTCAGTTTGAACATTACTTAAATATTTCGACTTGATACTTTATAAGAGCACATCTAAAGAACATGATTTTTTGTAAAACAACCTCTCAGGAGGGGTTTTAGCAGGGGCGCAATAAATTGCAGTATTTAACGCGAGCGAAGACGCAGCAAAAAATTGGTATGGCTATACTCATGCTACTATGATGGTGATTAGCTAGTAATATAGGGTATATTCCACGCAGGCAGCGCCGCGGGTACAGTTAGTATGAGATAAATCATTGAACTGAGTAATTTGGGTATTTTAGCCTAATTGCAATTTAATTAACAAACTAATCATTAAGGGTAATCATTAACCATCACATATTACCCGATTCTATTCCATTCATAACAAATTTATTTACTTTTAAACAAAAAAAAACCCTACTATATGAAACAAGTTGTTCAGTCGTGACTAAATTTCTTTACATTTTATTAAGTATTTTTACGGCCCTGGAAATTATCTTTTAGTTAATCAATTTAAAGACAGTGTTGCCAATATTACTTTACCACATTCTTAGTGAAAAACTAAATAATTTTATATTGCACTAAGCACATTTATTTCTAAAATATATTGACGTAACAAATAATTTATTAATGAGTATATTTTAGGTTAACACAAAAATAGTGTAAAAGTAAGATCAAGGTAAAATAACTTGTATTCAAGGTAAAGATAACTGGATTAACATACATATGAAATAAATAAAATGCAGTAAGTGGGTTAAAATAAACAAGTTTGATGTAAAATATGTGTTTATGTCTTATGTTTTTATTCTACCACTCATTCTTTCCCCCTTAGTTCAGGGGCTTGAAAGGGGATTGTTAGTAATGTAGAGTAATGTCCCCATTGTTAGCATTGTACCATGTCAGGTTGACCTCCGCGCGGTTCTCCTGGAAACCATCGTGATAAATTACTGGTGAATTTGTCACGACGGGCTAACTGACCTGACCTCATGCTTATTTTATCATCCTTCACTGAAGCCCTTGTAAACCGTTAGCGCAGGCGGGTGCACTATTCCATTATCATGCCTAAAAAAAACTCCTGAACTACAGTGTCATATCTCTCAACCGAAACAAATCTTAAAAACCATGCTGCTGAGCGGCTAATTTAGGTGAAACAGATGTACCCAGACGATTTTGAACAAAATAAATCTCGCAGACTTGGAAGATATGATTGCACTTACTCTATTTATACATTCGTACCCGTAACGCACACGAATTCGTCTTCTGTTTTTTATTTAAATTCTGCGTCTCAAACCTTGTTTTTTTAAGGTTTTGTCTTCTTCAAATCATTACAGGCACCAATTTTTTGGAAAAACTGTAAATCGACTACAAACATGTCTTTTTTAAATAGGATATCAATTTCCAGCCTTTTTAAACTCGTCTTATTTACATTCTCTTACATTTGCTTTTTTTCGGACTACTCTAATACTGTTGGCCGGATGATAGGGGGCGAATGCAGATAGCACTCCAAAACCGCGGAAGGACTTAAGGAACGTCTGAAGGCCAACTCCCGCCTGACGGGTATGACATTAGTCGAGGGCACCGCTAGGGGTTCGAACCTCGGCTCAGCCAGCCTTAATTTCGATTCCCGTTGGAACTGGACAGCGTATAGATCGGAGGGGCGCATTTACTACAAATATATGTATAGCATGATATAATTCGTGTTAAATCCTACATGATATAGAATAGAATAGAAAATCCTTTATTCAAATAAACTTACTTTAAGCACTTTTGAATAGTCATATATCTTGGTGACATACCTGAGTACCCAAGAGGGTCGTCCTCCTTCAGCTTGAAGGTGAAGGGTATGTGTACCCTCTGCATCAGTAACCTGGGAGGCTGCATGGCGCGAGTCCACGCGACATCTCTACCCTCGCCGACTACTCCAATCACTTCCATATTTCTGGAACAATATAAAAAAAATGTAGTATCAATAGCAAAAGAGCAAACTGCCTTACTAACTGTAAGTGGTAATCGTCGCCATATCCCCGAATAGAACTAGTGGTACCTAAACGTCGCCTATATACACGAACAGCACTATGACATCACGTTATCATACTCCACCTGTATATTTTGCATTGTCATTGAAAAGGACTAAGGTGTTATACATCTTATCCGGTAATTTCACTGCTTTATCACATTCTGTAATGGAAGCTTCCGAACCAATGTGCTTTGTAACTGAAATATAAAATACCAATGTTACTTTGACTGTTAAACTTACTTCCACCATGCATGCATAGATAAAATGTTAGTTAAGTTTTCCGAAATGAATGTTATTCTTTTTATTTCTAGATAGACGGAAGTACCCATGCAGATAACTTTATTGTAAATGTTCAAGCAAATAAATCATCTATCTATCTAACTTTTTACAAATTCTACCTACATATCTTTAAACAACAGGTCTCAACGTAAATTTCACAATGTAAATTATTATTACATTTCTTAGTGCAGTTATTACAGTTTGAGTTTACGATATATTCTTAACATTAGTCTCAACATTACATAATGCCACTGGTGTCCTTACTAGGTCATTATACTGGCCTGTACGAAGGATAACCAGTTACATTCCCTAGAATATTTATGTATTTAATTTCACAATGTATGTACGAGTATACCTATTCGCTCTTGGTTTTGAGAGATTCCTTATAGTGAAGATTAACTTTTTTATCTTACTGGAATGATAAACAAGCTCACGGCCCACCTGATGATAAGAGGTTGCCTATGCACATGAATAGCAGGGGCATTACGATCGGGGATCGAATTTACGATCTGAGCCGAGGTTAAAACCCCTAGCGGTGCCCTCAGACTAGTTGTATTCGTTAGGCCAGCGTTGGTCTTCAGCCGCTCCATCCGTCTGCGGGTTTGGAGTGCCATTGCACTTGCCCCTATCGTTCGGTGAAGCTGTAAAGGCCAGCAGCGGCCATCTGCGGCATTAGAAGTTAAAAAAAAAATCACGAAGATGTTGTAAAGTAACCCAAGTTATCGAAAAGCTTATAAATCATTTACGACTGAATAAGAAAGTAACGTAGTTCGTTATATATTTCAGAAAAAAACTCGTGACACGCCGGGCCGAGTTACTAGTTATAATACTAGTACCTATGCGTGTGATATTTGTAAATATTAATAACGTATCGACGTCCGAATATGGGAAATCATGGGCACGGCACTCCAACCTTGAACTTCACCGTTTGATGATTCAGTTCTTTGTGTTAATTGATGATTCTATCTATTTATACCTATTCAAAGGAAATCCCATAAACCTGGGCTCACATAATACAGTTTAGTCCGGGAGGCCTGTGCCGACGGCGCTGTTCGGTTGGTGCATTTCTGAAGAGGGCGGGGCGTAGTAATCTTTGAGCCAATGGGAAGGCGCCGTAGCTAAAGTCGTACAACTCTTACCGGAAATGTGTGAGGGCACTAATGTTCTTACTTTTTCCTTATAAAATACGTAAAAAAAGCTATCAAATTTCTTAATGTTTTATTAAACACTATTGGACCGCCCCGGCTTTGATCGGATACTCATAACTTGAACAGGTTTGTAGAATTTTATAACAGTATATTAAAGCGAAGATCTAATATTGCATAAGATTATGCAACCATTCAAATTCTGGAATAATCTCAGTCAATTACAGAAGGCGCAGTGGTTCCAGTGTTTAATTTCCTCATACCATAACCCACTCTTTCTCTTTATATTAGTACAAATATACGGATTCAGATATCTAAATGTGTAGTCATTTAATTTTAATTTCCTAGTTAGAAAAAAATGCATTGTTACACTATATTGTTGCCAAAACCAAAAAAGGGAGATGATTAAATTTAAATAAAATTATTGATAACTGGTATATATATACTTACCAAAAAGTAATTATACAGTCGACATTAGGGAAGAAGATATATAAAGTAGAAAATGGAGAAGCAACAAACTTAAACAATGCAGATAAAGTTGCAGGCAATAAGTACAATATAAGACCTAATAGGAGTTATTACAAACCAAAATTGACGACCTCGGTGGTCTAGTGGTTTAGTACACCGCTTTACGTCCGATGGTCGCGGGTTCGATTCCTCGCACGGCACAAACATTTGTATTCATGAGTATAATTGTTTGTGTGGGTCTGGGTATTTTCTATGTATAATATGTATGTATTTACGAAAAAAAAAATATCTATGTATTTGTATCAGTTGTCTAGTACCCATAACATAAGCTTTAGCTAGCTTAACTTGGGTCTAGATGGCGCTGTGTGAATTGTACTGAGATTATTATATTATTAAAATCTTGTACTACTTAAAAAGTAACCAGACATTTTTTAATTACCGTTTAATTATTAATACTTTTTTTACTACACATGCATATGAAAATAAATACGGTAGGTACATACATCAAAATATTTTTTTTACTATTTTTGTCTGTCTGTCTGTTTATTTCGGTTAATCTCTGAAAAGGCTGGACCGATTTTGACGGGACTTTTTTTGGCAGGTAGCTGATGTAATAAGGAGTAACTTAGACTAATTTTATTTTGGAAAAAATCTTTCATTTTAGAAAAATATATAATTTAACTAATTCCAGGCGGACGAATTTGCGGGTACAGCTAGTATATAATAATTGTGTAATCATAACAGACATTGTAATTAAATATTTGAAATGCTAACAACATTAAAATGTAATAAAAGAAAGTAATTAAATCAGAATTAATTAATTAATCATTATGTTAATTATAGGTACTTGAATAATTTAATACAGTAGGTATAATTAAAAAGTTATGAAGGGCAGAGATATTGCCATATACAGTTTTTGTATCATAAATATAAATTAATTTATTGTTATTTCTTTATTTTATTATCTATACTTAAAGGCCTTGGTGATCTAATCCTTTAGGACACTACTTCCGATGGTTGCGGATTCAATAACTAGCATGGTTCAAACATTTGAATTCATGAATGATTGCTTGTATTGGTCTAGATGTTTTCTATGTATATTATTTATTTATTTTTTTTTTTATAACACAGGGCCCAAACGAGCCTGCGGCTCACCTGATGGTAAGTGATTACCGCCGCCCATGAGCACCCGCAACACCAGGGGAATTGCAAGTACGTTGTCGGCCTTTTAAAAAGGAATAAGCTCTTTTCTTGAAGGTTTCAATATCGTATCGGTTCGGAAATACCATTGCTGGAAGGTGATTCCACAATGTGGTTGTACGAGGCAAAAAGTTTCTAGCAGAAAACCGTACTGTGGAAGACCGCCATTCATCCAGATGATCAGGATGGTATTTGAGTTTCTGGCGGGTGGTACGGTGGTGAAACTCAGCAGCTGGTATTAATCCGAACAATTCCTCAGAACACTCCCCGTGATATATGCGGTAGAAAATGCACAGAGATGCAATATCTCGCCGCAAAGCCAATGGGTCGAGTCTGTCATATAGACGTTGATTACCAATGATTCTGGCTGCTCGGTTCTGAATGCATATATGAAATATTATTTATTTAAAACTTTATTGATTTTGTACAATAGGCGGGCTTAATGCTAATAGCATTCTCTACCAGCCTACCTTAGGGAGTGCAGTGATAGTCGAACGCGGTTGTTTTAATAAATTACAATTATGTACGTATTTACAAAAAAAATCTAAGTATTTATATCAGTACGCATAACACAGGTCTGCTTACGTTGGGACTAGATGATGTTGTGTTAATTGTCCAAGCATATTATTATTAACTATGAAATAAAACTAAATTTAGATGGTTTTAAGTACTAACATTTTAAGAAGATTTTCTGTATTTTGTTATGATATCTATAATATAAAATGAAAATAAATACGAGGTCACTAATATTTTTAAGAGCTATAGTGGATTTTGTTATCACGAAACTAAACTTAAAGACCTCTGCACTAATTACATAGGTAGACAGTTAGATAAATCATTTATTTGTACTTTTAGATAACACTTTGAACAATAAAGAAAATATAAACAAGTATAGGTACTTGTTTATATTTTCTTTAATTTTCTTGTTTATTATTTTGTTGTATGTGCGCATACAATAAAGTAATACTGGATATACTTATAATATAATATATTTTTGTGTTTATATATAATATAAACACAAAAATTAAATACATAACTAACCAGTAAAGAAATTGAAAAATGAATAACAACAACAAGTGTAGTCCACAGTGTTATCTGATAACACACAATGTATGTGTACATTACTAGTTCTGTTTGCTGCAGCTGTACAAATAATAATAAAGAATTTTGAGGATTATTTCTTGTGTTGCGGTGCCCATTTCTCAAGGAAAAACTATTTTTTTTTTATTGAAGGTTTTTGGTTATTATCAGGTGCTAAGACCTGTAGTACTGTGACCTGCATAGATCTATTCTGCTTTCAATATTATTATTAATGTTATAAATGCGAAAGTTTGTAAGATTGGATGGATAGATGGATAGTTGGGTATTTGTTACTCTTTCACACAAACACTACTGAACAGATTTTAATGAAAATTTGCAGTAATATAGCTTATCCATCAGAATAACAAACGCTATAATTTAAAAAATATATTATGTAAATTGGGCGAAATATAATGATAAAAGTGAAGTAAGTGTTAGCGTGGCAGCTAAGTACTTCATAATATTTTAGTGGCAGTAGGACCAGTAGGTAGTTTAGATAATGGGAAATATACACAAATAAATAAGAATTATCATCTGTAGGAATAATAAGAATTTTACTGATAACTGGCTTATTAGATTTATGAGGGCAACACACAAATTCCTTGCTCATTCTTTTTGTGATGAGTCTGCATTCAGAATGACCAGTAGAATAATAAAAAAATGTGATTATTCAAAAGTGCTTATATTAAGTAAGTTTATTTAAATAAAAATTATTTATATTCTATTCTATTGCAGGAATTTATTAACATAATAGAACCCATAACATTTATTGTTAGAATTTTTGGCTATTTGTCTTTATGTTTGTGCACCTTAATGTCTAAAATGGATGAAACGATGTGGGTGTGGGTTTCACTAATGCATTGTGGTAAGCTTTATTTAATACTTTTAAGCTTGTTTTATTCCTACCAGTTTATATATAAAAACATTATACAGGTATGAAGTTTTGGACTCAGCTAGTTAATAAATAATAAGATCGAGATAGAGTTCAAACAGAAATATCTAGTTTCAAGCAAGGCAGAGCTTCTATTACTGGTACTAGACAACTGACAGATATACATAGATATTTTTTTGTATAAACATAAATACAATATAATACTCAGAACAATACAATGAATGATACTCATAACAATGCACTCATAAAAACAAATGTTTGTACTATGCTAAGAATCGAACTGCAATCATTGAAAGTAAAGCATTGGGTTAAACCACTAGACCACAGAGGCAGTCAAATTATAATTTGGCAATTAGCATTACTTTAATATATTTAATTTTTCTATACCAGAAAGGGGACTACCACTGTTTACCTGATTTGATCTGCTACCAGCATTTTTTAAAATTTGCTTTTAGAATAGCACTTGAGTATGAAGAACTGAAATTAGTTTCCAATAAGAGTCTTATAAGGATACAGTCTTCAAAGGCACATAGTCATAAGAAACATTATGAATTATTCTATAGAAATAACTAGGCCCGGCTTCATACATACGGGGTACATGTATTTAAAATATTTTTTAAATCTATTTAAATTATTTTTTCCTTTAAAGTTTTAAATTTACACAGAAGAATTATATATCATTTTAAAAGTATTTAGATAATGATTAAGACGGTGTGGTTAATTTAATTGACTTATATAAAACGAGGCAATTCTAGCTTCTAATTTTGAAAATGTCATTTTTCTATTTAATCGATGATACATCTGAGGTGACCAAACCATATATATGTTACATGTTTGTATCATGGAACATTTGAACCTGCAACTATTGGAGTAAAGCAGTGTGTTTAACTGCTAGTGTTTATGAATAGCATTTTTCACTATCCGAGGTTTATCATAGAGTTATAGAGGGTTTATAGAACTGATTGCTATTGAACAGTTATAAAAGCTTTATAGAGCTTCATGAATAGAGATTTATATAAACCACTGTTATAGTGGATTTATAAAGGCTTCATAAGTTTTATGGATATGACCAATAATCTCAGAGTCTATTGTTATATATTGAACTCTATTCTCTGTTTAATAATAAAGGTCATTTAATTTAAGAAGAAACATTGTAACTTATCAGGTTTACTTATCAATTTATAAACATAACATTTGTTATGCCGTGATAATGACTTCCACTTAGCTATACAATGTAGATGTACTATAGTAATTGAATTCATAATTAAGTGTTTATGCTTATTTAAATTTCATTTAACAGGTTTACTGCAATCCTCATATAGCCATTAAATTTCTTATTTCATCAGATCTACATTCTTAAACACTCATAAATGGCATGTCACTAAGGTCTGTCAATTTATTTACATATTATTAATTAATGGAGATGCACCAAAGAGCTGGCTGTATAGCCTAAGACTTTTGCCTGCATATATGGAGAATATAAAAAACAATGGCAGTAACAACAATTATTAATTATACATATTATTAGTAGAAATGTACCTAAGAACTGGCTGTATAGACTAAGACCTTTGCCTGCATATATGGCGAATATAAAAAACAATAATAATAACAACAATTACGTTTTGTACATGTTATAAGTGGATATGCACCAATCAGCTGTATAGTCTGAATACCTTTGCCCGACTATATTGCCAATATAAAAAATAATGATGACAATAATTATTAATTAGATAACAAAAATTATAACTATAATTTCTAGGTATATATTAGGTAGCTAGATAATATATTTTGTAATAGATAATGAATTATATAGTATAAAGTAGATAAGTATTTCCTAAGGAGACTTATCAAGCACTTGCCAAACCACTTATAAACACTGATGAAATTTTAATGATATTATAGAATATGATGAATTTTCATGTTAAAAAGTATTCTTTTTGTTATCTAAGGCATGCAGATACTAATAAAAATTAAGATAATAATAGTAATAAGAAAAGGAAATAAATAATTAATGAAAATTATAAGGTAGTTACAATTTATAAACAATTGACTATTCTATCTATGTATCATCATATTGTTAGGGATAAAAACATGATAACTTTTTTTTCCTTTTCATATACAGGATAAAGGATTTCACAAAGTTGTCGTTTTTCCTCATAATAATATACAAACCTAACCTAAACACCTATAACTATGCACTTATTTGTAATTATTATTATTATTATGGAGAGAAAGTCAGTAAAAGTAACAATATAACATTTCAACTTTCCAAGATGTATACATATAGATAGAGATGGCTCACCTGAGAAGTATAACCAATACAACAAACAGAGCGACGAGGGCGCCGATCATCATAAATATATTTGGCAAGTCGGCCAGAGTCAATCCTGTCGACCCCATTATCACTTCACTATCACTATCACAAAATAATGACACTCACTGTAATAAAAACTATTCGAGAACGCATTAGTAAACGCAGTAGGTACTCCAGATTTGTTGCTTATTTTCAAGGTACCTCGACCTTGCCAAAAGAACAATAACTTCCAAACAATATGCAGCGTATTATATTAACCGGGTAAAGTGGTATATATGTTATTTAAAATTGTCAATTTATACACATTTTTGTAGAACAATCTAATTAAATATTCTCATTTCAACATGATCACAAACAAAAACAATCATTGATCGGGAACAATTTGACAAAACTGACAAAATGACAACAAAACAAATGTCAAATCAGTGAATCGTAGACACGCGCATGCACGACGAGAAGACTTCATTCATTGACGACGATTGGGTGAGTGAAAAGGACGGAATGTAATGCATCGATCTTTGTCTTTAATGTTGCCAACTTAGTTTAAGATTTTAAGCTGTTTAAAGAAATAAAATTAGGCATAAAAGTTAAAAATTGTTTGAAAAAGAAATGGATATTGATTTTAATAATGGTGAAATACTTTGATTTTATGTTTACTGCCAACATATAGTATGGCTGAAGACAAGTAAATGCATAAAAATGTTTAGTTGTTTCATACTATTCTTGATGATTTTCACCCGATATATTTACTAATCTGACTTCATGCTTATCTTATTATCCTTATATTATTAATAGTAGGAAGTTTGGATATTATGTTATTTAAGATTTAAATGAATAGAGGTAGGCAGAAAAATGGCTATATCTACCGTGAAGGAGCAATGTGGCAACATTAGACCATTTATCAAGTTACGTCTCGTTGACACTGCTGCTTTTATCACCATAAAAAGTATAACACATACTCTATCTACGGAACACATAGAATAAACTTTTGCCTTTGACCTTTCAGTATTCATTTTAAATAATTTTAATATGTTACCCAACTTCAGCCTTCCATCTAAATCGACACCGTCCAAGTGCACAATTAACAATGCCTAACCTGTTTTACAACGTGGGTCGATTTCGATGATTATTTTTTAATGACTAGGAGAATATATTTTATCTCATTTGTAACGACAACCACTTCGCATAGTTCCCAATAAGTCCAAAATACGAAATACATAAGTAGGTATATACCTACTATATATTACCTCTATATAATTTAACTTCTAAAATTAATTATATATAAACCTACTACAAATATAATAAGCAACGTGTGATATGCATATATATAAATAATATTTCATAACCTAATCTTTAATTATTTTAATTACAGTAATCTTAGTAGATACAAATTGAGGTATTTATAAGTAACTGTAAATATAAATAAATAATAAGAAGTATATCGTACATAAGTAACGCTTGATATATTTTTTTTTAATTCTATAATCAGGCTTCCAATCAACATTTTTCCCTACCACCACCGTAGCTGCTCGTTGTCATGTACACAGGCTAACAGAAAGTGTAAACAAAACGGCGATCGATAGTACAACCATCCAGCACTATAAGCTCTTCAGCCTTCAGAAGGACAACACCTCCAATAAATTTGGAACTGTTCATTTACGTTACATTTCCAGGCGTATCGCGTAAATTTTTTGACGTATATTTTGGCGGGAAATGCGCAATATTACGACGTCGTTCGGAAACGCGAATGAATAATTCGATCTTGTTCTGGGACTGGTCAAATTTCAAACTGTGGAACAACGTGGCGTCCTGTATGGAGAAATGGTTCGGTGATAAACGGCTGTGGTTATTCGGTAACAACCTGCCTCTGCTACCGAGAAGGTAAACATTTCTTTACACTTCATAATATACTTTTTACTGGGAAACAAGCTTACGGAATCGTCATATGATATAAAGTTTAGGTTTTTTAAGGATGATAGCGTAATGGTGCACTCACTTGTGCTAACGGTGGGCATATACTGGCGGGGATACCAGTAGAGGATGACAGAATGACCATGAAGTCCATCGTGGCATAGTCAGCAGGAATTTATCACGATGGGTTCCAGGGGGATCCATGATGAACATACATTTAAATAGGACGATGATAGATATAAAGGAAAGTCTAAACGAAATGAAATTTTTAGGTTGATAATGGAATGGTGCCGCCTGCCGGTTTACGCTGGCGGGGCACCAGTGGAGGATGATAAGATGAGGATGAGGGCAGGTTAGTTAGCCCATCGTGATAAATTCACCAAGATTTATCAAGATAATTTCCAGGGGGAACCGCGTAATGGACATTGAATGGTACATTGCTAGCAATAAGCAATGGCACATTACGAACAATCCCCTTTCCTCCCCGTAAATTGTTATTCCCGAGGACAAATAAAGTTTTCTGAAAAATAAAAATGATAATAATACGATTAGAATGGGTTTGACAGGCCAAACATGCTGATGGTCTATCTGATGAAAATTGTCGTATATTAATATATACGACATTTTAACATATCCATGAATGTCGATACATTGCATGCATTACCAACTGACGAGTTAAGCTCAATAACTTGTTCTCAGCAATATAATACACTCTTCACACTGGAGTTTGAGTCTTGACTCTGCATGCATAAAGACGGTTTAACTATTAATACTAAATTAACATTTAATCTACCTACACCTACCTATACCTATTGTATAAGAATAATCAATTGTAATGAAATTGCGTAAGAAACTATATTTAAAAGACGGTAAAGACGGTAAAAGACGCTGAACAGTTTAGCGTATTCCGACAGATGCCTACTGTGGGGCTCTGGTTTTCAAATGGACCCTTATCTCCGTTTGAACATAATATAAATAATAATAAAAAAACTAACTAAACGAAAATATATTCTAGTAACTGTTAACCTTAAAAAATCAGTTTGAGTGTAACCATGTCACTAATATAATATCTCATGACAATTCACACAGCGCCAACTAGTAGCAAATTAGGCAGAGATTGCATTATGAGTACTAGATAATTGATATAAATACATAGATACATTATCTTCTATAAATACATAT
This sequence comes from Achroia grisella, assembly GCF_030625045.1. Classification (NCBI taxonomy): domain Eukaryota; kingdom Metazoa; phylum Arthropoda; class Insecta; order Lepidoptera; family Pyralidae; genus Achroia; species Achroia grisella. The sequence goes on along the minus strand of NW_026712572.1, from coordinate 1,323,893 downwards.
ATAAAACTTGTCTTATGGGTAATATACATACACCTGATAATATATTTTGTTTCTAAATACATACATAATATACACAGAGTCATTAAGACTGCATAGTTATATTCAGACTTTTTCTTTTGTTAAGTAAACATAAGCTTTATTCTGCCAGATTATGCCAGTTAATATGCATATGTCAAATATATTGAATTCTGCATCCTGATGCCATAATACAAAGTTACCTCCATATGATAAGTTAAGCAATTCACGTTGCACTATCAGGTTTATCATTCGATTACGCGTTAAATTATGGTTGAAAACTAATTGTGAAATTTATCAGCATCATCATATGGATGAAATTACAGTGAACAATGAAAGGGGAGATCAATAGGTCTATCACGTCTCCTGAAGTTGTCGCGTTCAGGTAGCCGAGTTTGGTTATTAAATTTTAGACTTTACTAGTTAGTTAGTTTGGTTGTCTCTCATTTAATTGGACGGTAGCATATGTTCCCAATCTATATCGTCAGGGCATGCGTCGGTCTTTGGCGACGCGAGAGCCCTTGACCATTACACTCTTGGGTTGAGGTTGTGGATTTGTAGTCGTCAGTAGCAGGACGGCAGAAAAACTCGTTGTGTCCAATATATTTATTTATTTAACTAATGCACACAATACAATATATAGTGCAGTACATTTGGTGGATTTAACATCATGCGGCATTTTCTACCAGTCAACCGTATGTGGTGCAGAGAATAATTGTTGACGGTGCAAATATAATAAACGATAAACAAAATATAAACAGATCGAAAAAATATAATGTATATGTATATATATCTATGAGATACAATAAGACTTTTCAAAGAAATAACGAAAAGGTTTGTCGACATCACAGAAGACCGAAGAGCTGGCAGCCACCTTGGACAAAGAATTAGGCTAGCTATTCAAAGAAGGAACGCTGCCAGTATCTTCGGAACGTTGCCTAAAGGGGGGTCCCTTTTAATTTTAATAATATATTTTAGTCACTATATTATATTTTTTAAGCTTTTTAATTTTAGGTTCTTAGTTGTACAATTAGGCTATGTAAATAAATTGATAATACAATTAAAATATAAACAAATATTATTCACATATATAAATAAATATTTACATATAATAATATATATGCGTCAGTAATATATAATAATTAATTGTTCTTATAATAGTACCAGTTAGTGAACACTTTTATCACTGCCGCTCAAATTCCCCGACTCCAACAACTTTCTCTGTCTTTTTTGTGACCGGGAAATGACTGAACTGTTAAACTGGCGATGTTGCCACAAATCTAATCCCTTCCATACCGCGTCTGAGTACTATAATCAGATATACTGTAATTGTAGACGTTGTAACATAGTAAAGAGGATTTTTGAGTTATTTACTTCATTACTACCATTATACCTTGACAGGTAAATTTCTTCCACGCGATTTTTTCTAGAAATTATCGTGATATTAATTCATAGAGTAAAAATACATAGTACGGAAGCAGGATACGTTAGTCATCCTGAACGGCAAGGAATGAGCTTTCACGTATTACATAATATAAATGATTTATTGTCGAACTCACTTCCATCGGAAGTAAAGCGGTGTGCTAAACCGGTAGACCATCAAGACCGTCAAATATGTAAATATCGAAAATGCACTTGCATAATAGGTTCATAATCTTACGTTTATCTTTCTAGAAACCTTAGTAGAGGCTCCTAGATTAGCTATACCTATATATTAGAGCATAGATTCCATAGCAGAGTTGACTAAACAACTTTCACAATTGAGTGTAGGTTTATATAGGATAGATGCAGTTGCCCTATCATTAAATACTACTAAATTGCACCGCTGACCTCTAACGACTGAATGCGCCACTTCCCCTATAATGTCATGGGTTTCTTATTTCTCGGTCATTTTAAGTTTTTAATACATATAATATGTATTTATTTATAAATAACTTTGTTGTAGAAAAAATATAATATAAGATGTAAGCTATCCTATCTTTCAAGTTGGATCAAAATGCAGACAATGTGCAAATCAAATTTGCAATCGCTTCAGTAGTTTAGGAGTCCATCGCGGACAAACAACGTGACACGTAATTTTTATATATAAAGATTAGAAGAGAGTCAATAAGCAAAAGACCTTATTAACTTATATGAAAAAAAAAATAAAGTTATGATACACCCTTCTGGTGATTTCAATTTATTTAATTATATTACATTATATTCTATGTAATTTTTTATTTTTCCACAACAAGGTTACTGTTGTGGAAAAAAATTGTAATGTTAGAAGAGGATCAATAAGTAAAAGATCATAGATTTGTAATCAGATCTAAGTAGCCATAGGGACGTAATTGGGTAAGAAAAAAAATGAAGTGGAATTAGAGATTATCCTTCTTTTATAATATGGAATTTGGAATTGATCTATACAACCTCGGTAGGCAGTCTGGATGTTTTCTATGTATAATATATATGTATTTACGAAAAACACCTATGTATTTATATCAGTTAGCCAGTACAACCAAGCTTTAGGTATCTTAACTTGGGTCTAGATGGCGCTCAGTGAATTGTCTTGAGATTATTATCACTATTGTTATTTTACTACCTATACTGGTCCTACTGTTAATAAAATATTATGAAGTATTAGTTTACCTATTCAGTTTCGACTGCTTTCTGCTTCACTTCCTTGATTTATCTTTATATTTCGCCCAATTAACATAATATTTTTTTAAATTATTGCCTATATGTTATTCAAGCTAGGATTACTGTAAAGTTTCATTAAAGCCCGTTTTTGCATGAAAGAGTAACAAACATCCATCCATCCATCCATACTCACAAACTTTCGCGTTTATAATATTAATAAGGTATTTCAAAAAAGTATTATAAATTCGAAAGTCTGTCTGTCTATTTCCTATTCATGACAAAACGACATAACGGACCTTAATGGTTGACATGAAGATAAATTGTAGATATCTATCACAAGGACGGATGTGGATACTTTTTATATTAGGAAAAACACGTCGCGGGTCTGTTAAAAAGTAATATATTTTTTTTATTTTTATAACTGGCTTTAGTTGTAACAACAAAAAAAATAAAAAAAAAGAACACGACATCTGTTAAAAAGGTAATATACTTTTTTTTTTACTGGCATGGCTAAAGCAGTGTATAAGTTAAAGCAATACATCTGAAGTGCCTAACACGTACGCTTAGGTAAGCTGTATTATTGTGGAATAATTCCACCTAAATAAATCAGCTGATAAGGGTTAATTACGGGTTGCTTTAGTAGCGCAAAGTTGACCTTTAAAAAGGTCAACTTAGATAGCATCGATCCGTATCGGAACAGCATGTTGCATAGACGACTGATGTGCACAAAGTTAGGTCTGCATTTTTAAATAGTCAGATATTCGTAGAGGACACGTTATACATAAAAAATATAGTACAGTTCAGAAATACTTTCTTTTTTGAAGACGCTTAAAATTAAAACAAATCAAAAATCATGTAGGACATTTTAGCCGCTTATGAATGTCAAGTTTGTTATATTAATATATTTTCCCTGCCCTTCAGTTCAATATACAGATTGAGAAGAACTGCCCAGAAACTCAACTGAATTTCCTATACATTCATACAGTACATGTTAAGTATAGTACAAAATAAATATAGTAGAATTGAGAAATACTTCCTTTTTTGAAGACTGTTCAAATCAAAATAAATTAAATCGAAAATAATTCATGTAGGACATTTTAGCCACTTATGAACATCACGTTTTATTGTATTATTATTTTTTTTACCCTACTGACCAGTTCAGTATACATATTTAATCGAGAAGAACTGACAAGGTTATATAGGTGTTTTTGTCTAACCTTATATAAAATATAACAAATGAACAAAAATACATTTAATGAAATAAATAAACCTCTCCTTAACTTCTCTGATCCATATCCAAAATTCAAAATTATCCTGTACTATAGTTTCCCAAACTTTGATGTTGGCAAATACACCATAGTGCCAAGCCATTACAAAAGAAAAAAAAAACAAAAATACACGACACAAACCATTAAATATCTGCGTCTAATAAATGTAATACATATGTTACAAGATAGCACTGATAGCTATAGCACAGGTGTAATACATAGTTTAGGTTATCAGGGTTCTCATTTTGTATTGCGCAACTTTCTACCATTTGATTGCCTAGCTAACTAACTTCAACTATTACATACTGCTCCTATTATTGTTCTATCTTATGGTTATACAAATTAAACATTAATATTATTAAATGAAAATACCGTGCACGAAAAGCAAACGGAGTTGCAGGTAACTCTAGTATTAAATGGATATCGGTAGATCTGGGCGAAGACGGAACGGGCCGCTAGTATCCGAAACACAAGTAGTTACGTTATATTCGGTTATTAATATTTCAAGGATGATTACATATCGATTAGAATATGTGTACTGATTCCATATCGAAATTAAATAGATAACGTGATGGCTGTCATTTTATAAATTATACACATAAAAAAATATATTTGTATAATTATCTATGTATCTACCAACTCATAATTAAACTCATTTAAATTTTCAATATCATAATTGTAATTCTATTGTCTTTGGTTGATTTTATTTGTAACATTTGTAGTTGATGGTTATAACCTACTCTGTGCGTTTTACAAAATGAGAGTGTGTATTGTAAAGTGGAGGTAACCGCCAAATTAAATGTGTAGTCTAAATTCCATGTCCTTTCCCTTGGTTTAGCACACCGCCTTACTTCCTATGGTCGTTAGTTCGATTCCTCACCCGGTACAAGCAATTATGAGTATGATTGATTGTATCGGTCTGGGTGTTTTCTATTATTATGTATGTATTTACAAAAAAATATCTATAAATATATATTTATATCAGTTATCTAATACCCATAACTTACGATTAGGTGGTGTTGTATGAACTGTCCTTAGATATTATTAATAATAATATTACACACAAAATCCCTTTTCTTTTCCATTTCAGTTGAAATTTACCTATAACTTTTCAGTTCTCGAAACACGTTACGATTATGAATAAAATAAGAGTTACATAGGTATAGAAATCAATGGCTAATGGCTTTTGTTCTAAGAATTCTGTAGAGAGTTAACTGGAAACAAAATAAATATATAGACAATAAGTTCAGTACGCTTTTCCCTAAAAACCTAGTATTTTGTATAGAAATACTCGTTTATTATTTTGGCTTACTATTTAGTTTTTTACACCTCAAGGACGTCAGTTTGGTTTGAGCTATTACAAAAAAACTGTATAAATTTAAATACCTCACTGACTCGCTTGATAAACACCCCGATAACAAATCACGTTAATCAGAGACGGGTGTGTAACGAGTATAGGTTACGATATGTCAAATATACAATTCGGAATAATTTCGAGATGAGAAGAACTAAAAAGAAACTCAGCTCGTATTATTTTCAAATATCTATATCAAATAATATACTATACTATATTATTTCTATTATTATTATAGTTGACAATGCCTCTGACTATTCCACTTGGAATTATAGTCGTGAATATTTCTATGTGCAATTAATTCTAATGACATATTTATTTTAATTAATTATTGATTTTTCTTTTTATTATTGATTAGAATGACATAAGTATAATAATATATAAAAATTTACACGTCTGTATACTGAATACACTGGACATTATATTTAATATTGTATATACCTATAAGCACTGTATTTTGCAAATAAATGATTTGATTTGATTTGATATGCAGATCCCGCGCGAGCAGTCGCGCTATGGAGCGCTATGAGAAACTCGCCAAACTTGGCGAGGGTTCCTATGGCCTGGTATACAAATGTCGTAATAGGGACACAGGGGAAATTGTAGCGGTCAAGAAATTTGTGGAGAACGAGGATGACCCGCTCATCAGGAAGATAGCGTTGAGGGAAATACGCATGCTTAAGGTAATTTGATCATAAAAACTTACTTACTTTCCTATGTAATATTGATTAATTTTGTATTTAGTTGAATTGAAGCCTGTTTTAAGTTAAAGTTTCTCTAATTAAAGATTTCTAATTGCTGCAACACTAGCCTTGAGCTTATTGTAGGGGTTGCTGTTAAAACATTTTGTCTATAATCATTGATGAAAAGTGTACAAGTAAATAAAAATTAATTAAATCCAACAAGTCGTGGTAGATAACACTCTCACATGGGGGAAGGGTATTGTTAGTAATGTGGATTAATAACCCCATTGCTTGCAATGTACCATGTTAGGTTGACCTCCACGCGGTTCCCCCTTGAAACCATCATGTTAAATTCTTTGTGAATTACCCACGATAGGTTAAGTAACCTGACTTTATACTCATTTATCATCTACCACTTGTGCCTCGCCAGCGTAATACCGTTAGCGTAGGCGAACGCACCATTCCATTATCATCCCTTGAAAAAAAAAAACACGTTCACATGACTTCGGTTTGACATATTGACGTCTTGAGCCATAACTACTACCTACCCTGTGGTTTCTAATTAGTAAAGATTCCAAATACCATTTACCATCAGATGGGAAGCTTGTTTGCCACGATCGTAGTATAAAAAAGAACTTCCTCGATAGACCTTAGGTATATTTTTCCATAAGTCACAAAAGGAGCTCATAAAGACTCTCAAAGTTAATTCATTCTAGGAGTTTTTGGCGCTATTTTTAGGGAATAAAAAAGTTTTCCGATTGTGCCTAGGACCTTAATCAATAGAAACAGAAACAGGGTCTTTGCACTCACTCGTGGCCTAGTGGCCTAGTATATTTGTGACTGAATGTCCAGTAACGGAAACACCAATAAAAACCTAATAATTCCGAAAGACTGCGGTAGTCTCGCCCGCTGCTACATTAGACACACAAATATAACTAGCACAATATGCTCTTTTTGATACCACGAAGGTGGCAATCATGCATACGGCCCATCTGATGGTAAATGGTTACCGTAGCCTATGGACGCCTGAAACACCAGGAGTGTCAGGGAAAATATATGACTGTATCTACTGATTAGATTGACATTGATACCTAAAAGTGTATCCCGGTGCCGACCCTTAACTCATTTGAAAAGAATAAGTGCTGAATTTCTAGTCTGTCATTTCGTCTTAGTTCGAAACCACTCCGAATTGACGATAGATTTGACATATCATATGTATAATAGAGATATGGTATGTATTACCTAAATAAATATATTTTGATTTTATTTGATTTGTATATTATTACTATTATAATCAGAGAAAGGGTAAATTAGTAAATTGAGCCCTTAAAGGGCTAAATGCGCAACATTGACATATGGAGTGCATGCGTGGATAGACCGGCACTTATATATAACAGAATAGATTTTTTTTTATTCAAGTAAACTTAATTTAATCACTTTATCACTCGTCATTTTTTTAATCTACCGATCATTCGGCAAACGAAACGAGCAAGAAACTTTAAGCGTTGCTCTTTTAAATAATCGTTGTAACTTTACACTTTTAATCCGAAATGTGTGAATACAAACTACCAACTACATATGAGTATAAATATGAATAGACCCACATTCCGATATCAATTACCTATTCATATGTTTAAAGTGCACTACAAAAGCAAATTGTGACAACGGTAATCGATTTCCGTCACCTCGCTACTATGATAATAGGTTGAACTCTATCGATCGTTATAAAGTATGTTAAATTATTTCTTTTATCAACACCTGGTTTCTGGGTCGTCACCTGTGGCATTGTAAGGCAGTTAATAGGTATTTAGCATTTATGGGTGGGGGTTAAAATGTTTTAAAACGTAGCGTAAACAGTCATAAACACGACTGTAGGGTGTAGGTACTGTGTCAAGGTAGACTCTACAAAGTGGACTCTACTAACCTAAAACAGCGTCACAGACGTGACTTACGCACTTTTGATAAGTTATACTTATTTTTCTAAATCTACCGCTCATTGGGAACGCTGTCTCATCTCCATATACGTAGAATAGAAGAGAAAAGAAAATTCTTTATTCAAACAAACTTATATTGCGCACTTTATCTCTAGTCATAGTTATTTTTTAATCTACCGTTCATTCGGAAAGCTACCTCATCACAAGAAGAATGAGCAAGAAACTTTCGAGTTGCTCTTTTAAATAATTATTGTAATTTTACTTTTTAAGTTGAAATGTGTGAATAGAAACTACCAACTAACACTAATATTTAACTTTTTAAGGAAGCTTGAAACATATTTGTAGGCTGTTGATTAAATATAAATAAATATGACTTTTCAAATTTGGATAATTTTAGCCTTAAGGAGATGAAAGTTTTTTCTTATTGATGATAATGGAATTATGTACCCCCGCCTGCGCGGTTTACGTTGGCGGGGCACCACTGGAGGATGTTAAGATGAGCATAAGGTCAGGTCAGTTAGCCCATCGTGGCAAATTCACCAGAAATTTAACATGATGGTTTCGAGGGTAAACCGCTACTAGGTCCACCTGACATGGTACTTTCTAGCAATGGGGTTATTAATCCATATTACTAACAACCACCGTCCCCCCAGAGAATGATTGTATGGTCAATTTTAAAGCTGGACGTATGAAACTTTTTTGGGATTGGATTTTTTGGGTTAGATTATAAAATATATGTATTTAATCAAGGACACAATCTCATCTTCCGTATTTCTCTATACAATACCTAAAGTTTAACATGGAAATACAATAGAGGTCGCTGGCTCATAGCCTGACAACTTGAAACCTTCATCCATCTAAACTCTATTTTCAAATGCTATTGTATTTTCTCTGATTATAAATGTGAAAGCAAATCCAGTTTGTTCCATTACTAGGGCTCGCCACAGCTTTGTGTAATTTGCATACTTATAGTTCGTGTCTGGAAAATCTAGTCCCGCGCGCTTATATATATTGCTTTGTAGGGTTTATTGTAACTGTTATAAAATCATTTTACAATCTAGTTTACGCTAATACACGCCCCTAAAACACTATTACATGCTTTAAGAGAATCACAGTATAGGTAAGATAATATTACATATAGATACATAGTAAAACCTTCCGATGGTCGTGAGTTCACTTCCTCACGGTACAAACAATTGTATTCATTAGTATGACTGTGTGTATTGGTCTGCGTGTGTTTATTGCATACTCTATACAAATATTTACACAAAAAAATCTAGGTATTCATATGAATTGTCTAGTACCCAATCCATAAAACAACGTTGGGTGAATTGTTCAGGGAAAATATATGACTGTGTCTACTGATTAGATTGACATTGATACCTAAAAGGTTACATAAATATAATAATATAGTTTTTAGTTAAATATCAATATTTTACCGTCTATATATATAAAACTGAATTGGTGTTCGTTAGTCTCGCTAAAACTCGAGAACGGCTGAACCGATTTGGCTTATTTTGGTCTTGAAATATTAGTGGAAATCCAGGGAAGGTTTAAGCGGTGATAAAATATGAAGAAATTGGATGTAAAATAGCAAAAACAACATTTTTATTTCCCCACACAAACTGCGTTCAGAAATTAATTGCGTAACTAAACTTCAAAAAACCTGCGATATAATTAATTTTGGGGCGGAACGAAGTTCACGGGGTCGACCAGCAATAGTATATTTTTAAGAACCTTTTTTAATTAAATATAGGACTTAATTTATGTCAAAATCAGTGGTATACATTACACGTTATATTTATAATAAAAAAAAACACTAAACTAATAATTATTTTATAAAATAGCTTAGAATATAATTGTTAATAATGAGTGTGTAGCGGTTTCTATATTGATAATCGCACGCCTCGTACTTGTTATTGTATAATTATTTATTAAAAAAACATCTATTCAAAAGAGCAACACACAAGTAAGAAACTTGTGTGTTGCTCATTCTTCTTGTGATGAATCTGCTTTTTGAATGAGTAGTAGAATAAATATGACTATTCAAAAGTGCTTGTATTGAGTTCACTTAAATAAAGATTATTTATATTTCTATTTCTATTTCTAATATTTGGGGTTACCCAATGATTGCTATAGCTGCTATATATATGCTACAGTATCCTTAGTAATTAATTAGAAATTTACTTTAGTTTTTTTTTCTTCTAGAATCTAAAGCACCCAAACTTGGTGAATCTGATCGAGGTATTCCGTCGGAAACGTAAGCTGCATCTGGTCTTCGAGTACTGCGACCACACAGTGCTGCATGAGCTGGAAAAGTATCCCGCAGTGAGTATATCATTCATTATAAATTCTATTTTTTATCTAGACTACTTGTTTTATCTGCCGCATGGACTTTGCCATTTTCTAAAAGATTTTTTTTTATGTACCAAAGTGTCTACGAGTATAAATAGGCACAGCACCATAGACCCGCCCCTTCAATCGATCCCTCGTCCAATTCTAATGGGTATAGAAACTACACTCGGCCTGAGCCGAGGTTCGAGTCTAAAATCGTATACGTCAGGCGGGAGTTGGTCTTCAGCGGCTTCATAAATCCTTCCGAAGGTTTGGAGTGCCATCTGCACTCGTCGCCTATTGTCCGGTGAAGCTGTAAAAGCCAGCTACGGCTTACGGCATTAGAGTAGTCAGAAAAAAAATCTCCGTACCATATCATTTGACGGCCTTGGTGGTCTACCGGTTTACTACACTGCTATACTTCCAATAGTCGCGGGTTCAATTCATCGCACGGTACAAAAATTTTAAGTTCTGAATTTGATTGTTTTGGTGTGGGTGTTTTCTATGTATAGTATGTATGTATCTACAAAAATGTATTTAAGTGTTTGTAACAGATGTCTAGTATATAACACAAGCTCTGCTTAGCGTGAGACTAGATGGCACTGTGTGAATTATCCATTATTATAAAAAAATCACACTATATCTCACCTTAAGTAAAACATATTTTACAAACAGAAATATGCGAGAGAAAGTCACCGTCACCTTCCGACGATTTTGTACTATATAGAATCTCAGTAAATTAAATTACTCAGTAAAATTACAATAGTATGTCATTTTTTTATTTATGTCCAATTATATTTATCAATTGATTTCAAACAGCCATACATTTCCAATAAGAGACTTTGCTAACTAGGCAAGTCGGTCATCAAATGATGTGCGTAAACTTGACTTTATATAGATACCGTATGGTACCCATTCTACAAACAAGAAAGCATCAACCTCAAGTAGTTACATTGACCGTGTAACACGAATCAGAGTTCACAACAATAACTACTTGGAGGTTATGTGATGATTTTTATGGATGGTCTTTCTCCATCAAAGATATATTTTTTCTCCATAAATTTGTGATATATTGTTAAAGAAAATATCTAAAAAATTTTTGATACGTACATTGGAACTACGAGTATATTTCAAGAAATTAAAGACCAGTAATTAGCAATCAATTCTTTTAACGCAATTACATGCATCTTATAAAAGATAATTAGACTCAACACGGAGTATAAGTCCATCTTAACCAACTAGTTTAATTATACGAATCACTTAATTAATGAAGTAAAGAAGTTTTGAATGGATTTATCGTTGGAATGCTTATATGTATGGTATATTATTGGGAGCTGTGTAATGTAAATTTATATTTAAAAGTATCTACTACACTCCGGTGCATGAATGCTTGTATCCAATACGTTACTTATACACATATCTACCTATCAAATTAAATCTCATTCAATTATATGTTAAAGTATTTATATTATCTGTATAAATAGATTTCCTAAACAAGAAGTTACATGTTACTTAAATAAGTATCAATATAACATTATGTCATTGATGTCCTTACTACATAGTTAGTTAATTTACTAGTTAGTCTTGTGATAATGGAACGGTGCAGTTGCCTGCGTTAACGGTTTACACTGACGGGGCACTAGTGGTGAATGATACGATGAGCATGAGGTCAGGTCAGTTATCCCATCGTGGCAAATTCACCACGAATTTAACCAGGTGGTTACCAGGGGAATTGCGTGGTGGTCAACCTGACATATTACATTGCTGGCAATGTGGTAAAGTTCACATTACGAACAATCCCTTCCTACCGACTGTTTGGATTAGACTATGTGATTTAGTGGGTTCCATATAGGGAGCCCGAGATGCGGCTTACTACTAGAGTGGTCCGTCGGAGTCGCAGTGGACTATAATTTTGATCCCGTGACTCCGGCATATGGCGCTGAATGACATCTTGAAGTTTTTAGTGATTATGAATTTTACAGTACCCGCTTGCTTCCCCCGGGTCTCCATGAGGTTTCTCTAAGAAAATAGCTAATGTGATGTAGGGTCCTTGCATCACTCCTAAATCCTCACAACCACTAGTTCATTTAGCAGTCACAAGTTTGATAATAAAGAGTGAAAGCAGGAAAATAAATTAAATAACCGATGACAAATTAATTATAACAATATCCTGTGTAGGTTAATGTAATCTACAACATCTAGGCAGTGCCAACGAGGGACCATTAGCAAATTCTTTAAGGGTTTTCACCTTGAAAATCAATACTCCAAATATGATAAAATATATTATTTAACTGCCTCGGTGGTCTAGTGTAAACTAACCTAGACCGATACAATCATACTCATGAATACAAATGTTTGTGTCGTGTGCGAGGAATCGAAACTGCGACCATCGGAAAAATCGCTAGACCATTGAGCCCGTCAACATGATATGTTTTATTTCACATTTATTTACTTTGAAATTATTCAAATATTGTGTATTTAGGTGCTTTAGAAACAAATGGGATCTACGTCAGCACGGTACTTAGTTCTTGTTTTCATGATTTCTACTTGCGTTTTCGCGTGTCTCTACCAACAGTCTCAATATCTGATCTATTTATATCGCGAGGGTTGGCAGGCGACCCTGACCCTGCGGAGGTTATAGGGTTAATGACGGTAAATACTACCCTGATGTTTTTATTCCTTATCTAGATTAATAAGAAACTACTGTGGAATTTTGTACAGTATAATTACAACTACAGGGTAGTAGTAAGGACAACCGTTAATTACTGTAACCCTTCAAACATCTTTTTGTATTTTTTATTATGATCGTATTTTGACCTCTGGGTCATCATTTATTCATATAAAACGTTTTTTTTATACTATGATTGTGCCAAACTAGCATAAGGCCTTTTTGATGGTAACAAATACATGGTAGTAATAAGGATACCTACTACCTCCCCTTACTGCCACCCTGTATTTAAAGATCTTGTATTTTTTATTATGGTCGAAATTCGACCTCAGGGTCACCACTACTTCATATAAACCGTTTTTTTATACTATGATGGTGCCAAACAAACATATGGCCTATCTGATGGTAAACGGTTTCCGTAACATATCAATAATACGTTAATATATCCTTCTTGAAAACCCGTATGCAAGAAAACCTCGGCAGGTAGTGCATTTCACAATAAGTGTAGTCACTAGAAAGTTTTGAATTTCAGCTTTGTTTCTTGTCGAAAACGGTTCCGTTTCAAGTGTAGATATTTTACTTAGCCTTTGTTTCGGCCATACCCTATACAACGGACCCTGTATAATTAATGCTAAAATCGATTCAAACCTACAGACCACCGGTCTTTTTGTAAAGCTGTTATTTACATATAGCAAATACTCGGGCGATGACCCTTGAGTTACTGACTACATTTTCAACTGTATGTTACATGAAACTCGAAATATCCAATTTAAACGAGTATCCAAATTACGACGGCCTGAGTCGAAGTTCGAACCTCTAGCGGTGCCCTCAGACTAAAGTCGTATCCGTCAGGCGGGAGTTGGCCTTCAGCTGCTCCATAAGTCTTTCCGCGGGTTTGGAGTGCCATCTGCACTCGCCCCCTATTGTCCGGTGAAGCTTTAAAGGCCAGATGCGGCCAACAGCATTAGAGTAGTCTGAAAAAATCATGAAATAATATATAAATATATAGAAAAAGGTCTAGATGGCACTGTGTGAATTGTCCTGAGATTATCATTATTATTATTATTATATACACTGTAGTAAATTATTTACTGTCACTACCTTATTCATAAACTATTAAATTATCCTATACATGCATTTTAAACCTTATGTACATTATTTTAGTACATTTTTTCAAATAAATAGGGATACAAGAATCCTCGTGCACGTTTGTACAAGATTTTGGCTTGCGTATATCTGGCAAAATACTACGATGTAGGTACGTAGAGCACCAAATTGACGAAATATAACGATAATAATATCCTTGGACAATTCACTCAGCGCCATCTAGTCCCAATTTAAGCAGAGCTTGTGTTATTGGAACCAGACTACTAATATACATACGAAACACCCAAACCGATACGAACAATCATACACATGAATACATATGTTAATGGCTACTAATAAATACGAATGTTTATATACAGTGCGAGGAATCGAACCCGCGACCATCGGAAATAAAGTGTGCTTAACCACTAGGCTACCGAGGCCGTTAAATACAATATATTATCAGATTAATATCGATTCAAACCCACAGACCACCGGCCTTTTTGTAAAGCTGTTATTTACATATAGCGAATACTCGGGCGATGACCCTCGAGTTACTGAGTTACTGACTACATTTTCAGCTTTATATTTCATGACATATTCGCTACAATTGAAAGTATTTCTCTAATTACTTTATATAGAACTAGCTGTGCCCGCGACTATGTCCGCTTATTATAGTGACCTTGATCAAATAAAGAAAGAATATTCAATAATCTATAAAAAAAGGCAATGAAAAAGTTTCATCGTTGTAGCTTCAAAAACGACGAATTTCCATGCAAATTTTTATCCCCTATTTTATTTTACCCCCTTAAAGGTAATATTTTTACATACTTAGAATGTCATATTTATTTATATTGAATCAACAGTCTAAAAGTAAGTTTCAAGCTTCTAGCTTTAAAAATGACAGTGCTTCCATATAACCCTTCATTGCCTTACCCTTGCAACCCCTTACAATCCTTGTTCTTTATTTATAATCAATCAATAACCTAAAATATAAGTTTCAAGCTTCTAGCTTTAAAATACTCCCATACAAACTTTCATCTCCCCTTACAACCCTTTTTTTGCTCCTAAGGGCTTTCTCAGGGTCGACATTATCTGTATACAAAATTTCATTTAAATCGGTTCAGTAGTTTTGGCGTGAAAGCGAGACAGACAGGGTTACTTTCGTATTTACAAAATCAGTAAGGATAATTTGCCACGTTCTGTTTTATTTTCTTTTGCTAATTCACTGAAAACCTGTTATTGGCTTTCTCTAGATATGTACTTTTGATTAATGTATTAGATTGTAAGCTGTTGGTTTTCTAATAAATAAATAAATAAATAAGGAAGTAAGAATGGCTCCCCCGCCTGCGCTAACGGTTTGCTGGCTGGGCACTAGTGGAGGATGATAAGAAGGATGAGGTCAGGTCAGGTAACCTTATGTAGCAGGGATGTTTCCATAGGGATAGTTTCCAGGTGCAGCCACGTTGAGGTCATACTGACAACGTGCCAGAATAATAATATTAATAATCATGGACAATTTAGTTAGACACGTCTAGTCTGAAACAAGCACAGTTTTATAGGTGGATACTAAAAAACTCAATAATAATAATAACTCTGCACAAATAGCGATGTCTAGTCACAAACTAAGCAGAGCTTGAACTGTCAATACTAAACAACGGATAAAACTTACTTTAAATGGTACTTTGTCAATACATACATCGTCTATACAAAATTTCCAAACCAATGCAATCTCACTTATGAAGGTAGCGTGTAAAAATCGAACCCGCGACCATCGGAATTAAGCCGGTATGCTAAACTGCTAGACCACCGAAGGCGTCGCCTTAAATTCTTTCGTGCCGTATTCGCTAGAAATTAATTCTTTTTTTATGTATAGATTACATTCATTAACATAATACGCCATATTTACAAGGCGTAAATCCACAGAGTCTTTCGCCACAGACACTAGCTGATGTGCTAACAGGTCGTCTGACCTCGCGGGGGCATTCCGTTTATTATCATTGTTTGCGCAAATTGGTCTAGCAAACTTCCTCCGTACTATTGTCAGGCTTCATTGTTCTATAATTTTATAAATTAAGAGGAGTGTGTCCACGCATTATATTACAATTTATATATAGTATTCGTTCTATCTCTTTTCCGAGACCTTGCGTCTCCCTTCCCTTTAAATTTGAATGGAAATTTAAATATTTACTTTCCGTTCTACTCGATTTACAAAAAAATACCTTTGTATTTACTGTAATAATAGAGTAAACATTAAGGTATTTTTTTGTTATTCTGGAAATTCATTATAATTTCAATGTATTGCATATTTTTATAATGTCTTTGGTTGTACATACGAATTAGCTAAATACCTATATTTAGCTCTTTTGTATGAAGAACTTGGTTTCTTCTTTCAATGTAGAAAAGAACAAACTTACCTTTTATTGGTGAAAATCGACTTTTTCGTGTAACTCTAATACAAACTTGTTTAAAGAAATAAAGGCTCGTGTGAAACGTTGATATTAGTTTCCTAATCATATAGATAAGATTTCATCGACTTTAATTACTATAAAAAAATTTCATAGAAAACATCCTACATTTTGTATGGAGAGGGATCGGGGAAGCACGTTTTGTACGGAGAGAGGTCAGGGACATGCAGCCTTAATTTTGGTGCACTTTGATTTCTGTATCGAATTAATATATTACCCAAGTCCACCATTCCCCAGGGTTGCCCCGAGCTGCTGTCGAAGCAGATCATCTGGCAGACGCTACAAGGAGTGGCATACTGCCACCGGCACAACTGCATACACCGCGACGTGAAGCCGGAGAACATCCTGCTGACCAGTGAAGGCGTGGTGAAGTTGTGCGACTTCGGCTTTGCTAGGATGATCAGTGCGTATTGTAAATTATTATTTATTTTATACTACTGAACATAGAATTTCGTTTGGGACACATAATTGAAAGAAATGTTGCTGTAGTCCTATTACAGCACTACCTTGATACTGCTTTTCTCGTAAAATACTACAATCATGAATTGAATGAAGTAATTACGAAATTAAGAAAAGTTAAAGACGTTGATCTTTCATTCGGTGATAATACAGAAAATGTAGAGATTTCAGTGATGTCGGATATTGTTGTAACAGGCCTGTAGGATCAGCGCTTTAGTCAATCAGAATGTAATTGCGTAGAGTATTTTCTAGTGAGGATATTGCTAAACCTGGACTCGGAAAATTGGCACCACTATTACCTTATCCCTTCCTTCCAATCCTTAACCTATCCTTTTAATTCCTTCTCACCAGGTGGAAGCTGCTCGTCAGAATACTCCGTGCATACCATGATACCATTCGGGGTGGATGTTCGACGGAGAGCTAGTAACTACCTAATTGTATTTAGTAGCTCGTTTTTATAGCTTTTCTATAGAAAGCTCCTAGTAGGCGTTAGGTCTAAAAATATTGTACAACGTCATACATATGCCTGCCTTTACATTTGCATTGAGGTATATTAGCATATTAGCTGAACCCGGGACCTCGTAACCGTATAATAATATGTTTTGTTTGTTAACCGATTAGATTAAAATATACAATACATTTTAAACGAAACTTAACACAATATATTTTTGAACATCGCATCGCGTACAAACGCACTGATAAATTGTAACATCATCATCATAATCTTCGTTTGGATTCCATTAGGTTGATAAAGTTTTCCAATAATAGTTTTTCTCGTATAATCTCCACATATGGACAGTGAACAGTTTAAAAAACGACACGACGGTATGGTACGGAGGTACACAACAATAGCAATAGAAAGATAATTTATGGATGGATCTATCTAGTTATCACCAATCGTACGCGTCTGCGCTCAAAATTGTCGAAAAAAAAACTGTCGAAGAAAAACTTGTCGCAATTGAGAGAGTGAGAATTTTTGATCTTCGTTCGTTACTAATGGAGTCTCCCATTACTAACGAACAAGATCGACGATCATGAAGTATTAAGACATATAACGGATAATTACTAAATGCTAAATTTAACTCAGTAGGTATTCTCATATGTATAATAAATAGTACGTAGTGTGGTCCGTTTTAGATTTTTGCTACAGAACCTAAAAAAACATAACCTTCATAGAAATATGCAATTTAGAGCCCCTTCTGTTTTGAAGTCAGTTGGAATGAAGTGGCAGAAATAGCTTTATATATGGTGAACAGCGAACTATCTACTTACCATAAGAAAAACATTTTTCGCAAAACTGTGCTATTGCGACACGAACTCCCAAGTGTAGGCATGAGTCGAGGCAGATGTTAAGTTCTGATAAACTTTCCAGGTTACGTTATCGTAGATCGGCCTCACGATTTAGCACCCGATCTGTAGGGTCGTGTTCGGGCATTCTCTTCTTACAATTTATGCGCCAAATCAACTTTAGTTGAGTTTATGACAAAATTCCAGCTAGTAAATATTTTTTGTCGTCTTTACCAGAGGTAGACCAAAAATCATCTTCGTATCTTAGTCAACTATTTCAAATGCCAAATAGATTGTTAATGGTATACCGTTACCTCCTGAGGATCGTACACGTGGGCCACCAGTGGAGTGTGATAGAATGACCTTGAAGTCAGGTCAGTTAACATGCTGGCGAATTCACCAGGTACCACGATGGTTTAGAGGTGGGATCGCGTAGAAATCGACAGAACTAAATATAGGTACTGTTTTCTTTTATCGAGGGCTTTGGGCTTTTACAGGGTGTTGCAGAACTATAGCACTGCGACCTGCGGATATGTATTGTGCTCGTTTTTTTTTCAGAATTCGTTGCCTAGACTAGTCAAGAACAAGAATTTATTGATATTCTGAGGAGCGATATATTAATAAATATACCTTACATGCTAGCAATAGGGCTTACTAATCCTCGTTTTTGGGCGGAAGGGGATTGTTAGTAATGTGGACTGATGACCCCATTGCTAGCTATGCACCATGTCAGGTTGACCTCCACGCGGTTCCCCCTGGAAACTATCGTGGTAAATTCCTGGTGAATTGGTCACGATGGGCTAACTGACCTGACCTCATGCTCATCTTATCATCCTCCACTAGTGCTCCGCAAGCGTAAACCGTTAGCGCAGGCGGATGCTCCATTCCATTATCATCCATAAAAATCCCCGTTTCTAACGTACCTACCTTACCAAAAGAAACAATTTGGTTTGTAAGCTGTGTTAGTGCTTAGTACTCCGGAATGACAACAATGATCAGTGTCATGATAACGTAATGATCGCACTGCTGTTCATGCATATAAACGACGGTTATCACTTACCATCAGGTGTATAGTCTGTTTTTTTTGCCGTTCCAATTATAAAAAAAAAATATCAAACAATTTATATTCACGTCGTGTTTTTGTGTATACACACAGTTATCTAGTACAAACTTCCATCATAAGCCGGTGATTCATAATTCTATTGATTTTCTTATTATACCTAATAGCCTATGTAAAAGTGGACGTCACGAATGACAACTCGTTTAGAAACGATACTGCGTTTATTTAGGGTTATTTGAATTTTAATATTTTTTATCTGCAAAGACAATATTTTTTTTATTCTCATTATTTCATGACTGGTCAGCAATGTAAACAGTAAGCGGAGGCGGGTTCATATTTCATCATAATCATCATGTATTATACATATAATTCTTCCTCTTGAATCACTCTATCTATTAAAGAAAACCGCTTCAAAATCCGTTGCGTAGTTTTAGAGATTTAAGCATACATAGGGACTGACAGACAGCGACAGCGACTCTGTTTTAATATAAGCAGATTCGAAAATGTCTTTCTATCTCTTTCTTAGCTTTTCACGGCCGAACGGATTTTGATGAAATCTAATTAAAGATAGATTGTGTAACGAGAATGAGCATAGGCTATATTTTTTTAAAAAATCAGACGGAGTCACGTATACCAGCCAATCATCTATAAAAAACAACCCTTCACGGCTAATTCTGTGTAATATTTTCATATAAGTCACGCATGGAGTCTTCGTGCACCCCAAAAGAATAATTTTTAACAACTGTTTACTTCCCTCTGTCTTCATAATTATTGTCAAAAGAAAAATATATTTATGAACAATCAGTTCTATAAACAAAGGGGAATTAATTATAGTTAAACACACGACGTAGTTTTAGGGTTCCGTACTTAAATATCTTACAATTATTCATACAGCGCCATCTAGTCCCAAGCTAAGCAGAGTTGGTGCTATGGGTTTTAGAAGATTGATAGAAATATGTATAATTAATAATTAATAACCCGGGACAATGAACACGGCGTCATCTAGTTCCACGGTAAACAGAGCTTGTGTTGTGGGTACTAGACAACTGATGTTTTTTTTTAAATACATATGTTATACGTATATTTATATAATACATATGAAAACACCCAGACCGATACAAACAATCATACTCATGAATCAAATGTTTACATCGAACCCGCGACCATCGGATGTAAAGCGGTGTGTTAAACCACTAAACCACCGGGGCTGTCAAAAATTTAAATATACAATTACATAGAAAACACCCAGAGCAATGTCTAATGAATATAAAGCACAGATAACATAATATTACATAATATAAAGTAATATTATATATATTTCACATTCATGTTTGCATCTTGCGAGGTATCGAAGCCTCAAACATCGGAAATAAACCATAGTGCTAAACACCTACAATACGCTTGAAATACTTGGATATCGAAACTTATAAGGAAAGAGCATATTCTTAAAATGCCATCAACTCATTGCGGGTTCTCAAGGACGGCGGCAGTCACTTAAACAGCCAGTCTGTCTGTTTATTATATTTTCACGACTAAACAGTTGAATAGCTCTTAATGAAATTTGTCGTGATTAGACTCTATTATGAGCATAGACGTAGCATTTATTTATTTATTTATTCAATTAATACAACATAAACTTACCAACTAATTGCCAACACGTTTATATTTCAAAGCTATTATATGTAATATTATGTTATCTGTGCTATTATTCAGGTACATTCTTATTTTATTTATTACTAGCTGTTCCTGCAAATTCGTTCGCGTGGAATTTATCTTTATTATTCTAAAATAAAAGTAGCCTAAGTTACTACTACTACTTTACTATTACTTCAGCTACCTGCCAAAGAAAGTCCCGCCAAAATCGGTCCAGCCATTTCAGAGATTAGCCGGAACAAACAGTCAGTCAGACAGACAAAAATTGTAAAAAATATTATTTTCGTGTATGTAGCGCATTTATATTCATATGCATGTAGTAAAAAACTGTTATTTCAATATTACAAACAGACACTCCAATTTTATTTATATGTATAGATGTATAGATAGAAGGCAAGGTTTCTGATGTTTTCCAAAAAAACACAGTTGTAGTATCCGCAAATGGTAGTATAAATTATATGGGAAAAGAAATTGGCCTTCCACATGTTAAAAAAATGAGCATGACGTAAATGAACGCCTATAAATATGCATAGCGTTGTAAATACCATATGAAACACATACGCACGGCCACTCATGCATTGCAGTGCGTTAGTGGCAGTCATACTTAACCCTGCATGCATACTATATACTACGTACAAAACTTGTTACTACGAAAATTTTCTATAATAACCAATTAAACTCGATGAATTTTTGTCTGTAGCATAAAACTACTAATATGAACGATTCACACTAAGCAGATTCTTTATACAAGTTTTAGAATGAAAATCTTGATTGTTACCAAAAAGAGGACCTACCACTATGCAAGTAAACTGACGGTTATTTTTAATTTACAGAACATAGTCTCTGATAATATTGTGGCTAATGTAAGTTTTAATAATTACATTGTAATGTTCTATGATTGTCCTAATTATCGAAATTTAAAAAAATAAAATGAAATCTTCCAAAAGAAAACTTTCTTTAATGATTAAAAAAAGTTAACCGGAAATCTTTTATACACTGTATGAATAATATAATAAATTAAAGAATTTCACTATCTAATACATTGAAAAATAAAAACCGAAGAATGAAAAATATTTGTAGCACATATTAGATAATAATTTTTAGTTTACAAAAGTGGTATAATCTTTTATACGGAACCTACAAAATGCGAGTCGACTCGCCCATGACCTATTACTTTAAAGATTTTATATTTTTACGACTCTTGCGTTATCTAGTCTTTTTTCCCTCCACGTTATCCTTGAATGAAAAAAGCAATATTGCTTTTCCCCCATCGAAAAAAAACGAAAGTATGTCGATTTAAATCATACATGTACATTGTGTATTTCAAAAGTATTCAAGGATAACACGAAGGGAAAGGAGACTAGATAATGAAACAGTCGTAAAAATGGAAATAATGATAATGAATTTATTACGTTACATTCATACTCACTATAGAGTACAGTAGTTCGGATTTAACAAGTATGTATTATATTATAAAGTGGTAAATAATACTATTATCAAAAAAAAAATACGAAAAACACTCTACATAACCATTCAAAAAGATGTCATTTCGAAAATTGTAAAAATGACCGATAATTCCTCTAAATAGATGAAAATCACGTAACACCTATTACGTAGATTAAAAGACTCACAATAATAAAGTGTTGGAAACTGTTTTTGTTGGATTACGAATCCTTATAAAGTAATATATAAAATAGAGAGTGGACTGTGTTTATTGAAAAGAAAATAATTAATGGAAAAGGAAGCAGAAATGCGATTTCGAACCTTTTACCTGGAAGAACGTCTTCCACACTCCGGACACCCCAAAGTAAGCAATGTAACACCAAACTTACTCACCTTTGCTTAGGAACGTCCCGATGTGTAGTACTGTTTAGTGGCCACGCACTCTACACTTTCATAAAAACAGTTATATTATGTTAAATAAATAATTAATTCCCTTGTTATATATAGTTAAAAATTCGGAGCGCCCTTTTTTTCCAAATTTTATTTTCAATTATTTTTTATTCTAAATTCGAAATTTAAGTGGCCACATGTTTTTATTTGTGGCCAGTATTAACAAGCGCCCTTTGCTTCAGTAAGCAAGCCGGGCATGCAACCTGCTTATACTAAGGAGGTTTGGAATACGGAACAGTTTTTTATATCTTATTTATTGTCTATGTTTTTTATAATACTTTATACTATATTGTTTTTAAATATGTGACATAAGTCAACATGATTTTTGCGACTATATCAGTGCCGTTTTATTAGCTCGTCTCGTCTTGATCTCCTTCCTTCACATTTTGGTCCTTCGAGCCGAATGTGCTATGTGCATACACATACACACAAACACATGCACACACACTGCACTTGGTTTCGGCCCGTAAGTGTTGTTTTCAACCACAAAGCGTAATCAGCAAAAAGCTATAAAAATGAAGCAGTAATAATAATAATCGTTATTGGGACTCAAAAATAATATTGTTCAAAGTAGGGTAGTGTAACGGTAAAAACATTTAGTAATACTGTGCCGTGACTCTCAACGCCCACCTGCTTATGACATGGGCATAAGTACAGTTTGTTAGTTTAGATCATCGTGGAAATCTCCAGTAGTGCTGATTCTATTACGAAATATCTTACTACTAATATCTAATAATCATTTACTATTACCTCACAACGAAAAGGATAATGCACTACTTGTAGGCTATAGTTCTTATTAGCCACTATCATTTCAGTTAATTAGCTGTAATAATAAATTAATTTTTTTTTACTAATTTTATAACTTGCAGTTTTTTAGCATTATATGCTAAATAATATTATAACATCCCATTACCCAATTTTTAAAATATTTCAAAAACGTAGAAAAATGACGCAGCGCTTTCCACTGGTCAGATATTGTACATAATAAATGTATACCTACTAATATTGTAAAGCTAAAGAATAAGTTTGTTTGTTTGTTTGTAATACTTTATTGTACAATAATATTATAAATAAAAGGACACAATTGACTTAGAAAAAAAAAACATGCGTACAATGGGGGACTTATCCCAGAAGAGTTCCAGTTCTTCCAGTCAACCTTTGAGTTACTGAGAGGAATTGCGCAGTGGTGGAAATAGGTACAATAAATAATACGCGTCACAATGACATATATAAGTATGTTTGTTTGGTTGAAAAATAAATAAATAAACATCGCGCTACGTCTAATAGGAGCGGAGTATCAAAGAAAAGGTCGCAAAAACGGGGAAAATTTATTCAATTTCTCTAATCTCATGAAAATGTAGTTGAGCAGGTCAGTTTTTATAAATTCATTTATTGTAATATATTTTATTAATTAAAAAATACATTTTGCGTTATTTTCATAGAGTTCGAGGTTGATTTAAAAATCGTATTTACTTACGTCTGATTACCACAGTGTTTGTACAAAAAATAGCCAAAGGTAATGTATTTTACGAAACGAGACGGTGTTTCGTCAAACAAATCTCAACGCGAAGAAAAGTGCGTTCAGTTACAAAATCGATTGAGGGCCAGATTTGAATAAATCGTATACTTATGGTGAACTGACCGTGGCATAGTTATACGAGCGTCTGTGCCATAGACTATGGTAATATCCGTCCGTCCGTCCGGCCGTATCTCGTAGTGTCAAAATTAGCTTGTTGCAATTCAGCAATGCGCCCGCGCAGAACACGTGTGGGCTTCGTTTGCATAATGTACTCGTATGACTCGGTTCATATAATGTGGAATTATAAACTAACTTCATATTTGTGCAACTGGCTGAACAAAGTATTCGAAATTTAAATTTTAAACTTTTTTTATATAGTTGTTTCTGTAAAATGTGTTTTATGTTCTTGAAATATAATAAGTTGGATTGGGAAAAGTGTAAGCAGGAAAATATATTATAAATGATGAATGAGTATGAATATTGTATATTGAGTATTACTTAGAATGAAAGATTATTTTAATAATAACTAGCTATTCGCCCCGACTTCGCACGGGTGTATCTGTAATATATATATAAACTTTCCTCTTGAATCACTCTATCTATTAATTAAATCGCATCAAAATCCGTTGCGTAGTTTTAAAGATTTAGGCATACATAGGGACAGACAGCGACAACGACTTTGTTTTATACTATGTAATATAATATCCTGTGTGGATCTACAACGTCCAGGTAGTGCCAACGAATCGTGCTTTTAGCCATGCCTTTATTCAAGAGGTTTCACCCACAAAAATCAATTATCCAAATCTGATAAAACGGTTCTGAAAAATCTGATATTTAACGGCTTCAGTGGTCTAGCGGTTTAGCACATCGCTTTTCACGGGTTCGATTCCTCGCACGATGCAAATATTTCCATATTGATGTGTTTTCTATATATAAGTTTGTAGTCACAAAAAAACTAAGTATTTATATCAGTTTTCTAGTACCCGTAAATCAATTGAATCTGTATACTGAATAAGGGTAACCATTTATAAATATCGTACATGAATAAATGATTTTTTAATTTGAATCAATACTAGTATTCACTTACTGCCTTGTGATGGGAACTGGCTTCAAAAAAAATAAGAAATTCAATTGAATTCCTTGCCAGTTCTTCTCAATTGAATCTGTATACTGAGCTACACGGTAGGGAAAAATATATTATGAAAAAAATTACATTCATAAAGTGTTAAAATATCCTACATGAACAAATGATATTTGAATTTGAATCAGTACACGCACACTTAATATAATACTGGCGTAACTCAAAAAATATATTGCTTTCAAATTAGATTTTAAGCCTAAAGATTTAAAGTCCCTTTTCCAAAGTGTATAACATTTAAGTTCATTCAATATTGCACTAGATATGCGTTACGTTCTTGTGATATGACACCATTATCGTACCGCGGTGTGTACGGGTCGTTGATCTGCAATTACACAGATAGTTATGTTGGAAACTGGTTACTGATTGCAGCCATTCATTAACTCGTCTCGTTATGTAACCTGCTTGTGAAACCTTGACCTTCGCATAGGTAAATTTGTATTTCCGTTGGTTGCGTCTGGAAAATATTGCGCCCTATTATACAGGTACTCTATGATTGAGTGGTATTAGTAAAAGTATATTTAATTAGCTATGCCGTTAATGTGACGTTAAGAAACCATAATGAATTCGATTATGGATTTGGAATACGGAATACTTTTAGCGAATTTTTTTATTGATCGTGATGGAATTATATTCTCGATTGTACTAATGGTATATTCTAGCGGAACTAGTGAATAATAATAAATAACCGTCGATAATTAATACAACGCCATGTAGTCCCACGGTAAGCAGAGCTTGTGTTATCGGTACTAGACAACTGATATAAATATTTAGATATATTTAGGTATTTTTTAAATAAAGGGAACTATTAATAATGTGGACTGTTAGCAATGTACAATGTCAGGTTGACCTCCACGCGGTTTTCCCTGGAAAAACTATCATGTTAATTCCTTGGGAATTTGCCCCGATGGATTAACTGACCTGACCGAATACTCATCTTATCATCCTCCACTGGTGGCCAGCGTATACCGTTAGCGCAGACGAGTGCACCATTCCATCTTTTTTAAGGAATGACCTTAAAAAAGTCGTAAAGTAGTAAAAACCTAACAACCAAATAAACAGAGAGAAACACTATGGCATTAAAATAATAGTGTAGATGTATGGATGTCCATACATCCATACATCTATCCATATGTATGGAGGTTGTAATTAAATTTAGCAATATTGGGAAACGTTCAGGCTGGTAAATATTTCATATCCATACAAGGTCCGTATTGGCATAAGCACGTACAATCTATTGCCTCACAATAATATAACAAGATAATAACTGTGTATGAAATGTTATTGTGTATATGTGGCAAGAAACAACTTGAATACTGATTACTTTGTTTCATAAAACAATATTAACCTTGAGAGCGTTTTGGCATTATTTATATAGGTATAACTATATATATTTTATACTACGTAGTATTGGGAAGTTTCAGAAATGATATGTCGATGCTGCAGTACTTTTATTTTATTCCTTTACCAAATTACACTCCACATGAATTGCGTCGCTGTACATTAACGTCTGGTCGTCTCAGTCGCCTCGAACAAAGAGAGAGCAGCCCGCTCCCTCCATGTTCCCGGCCTCTTTATCTCTATTCCTATTGGTGGCGGCATAACCGTGATGCCACCAACATCACGTGACTCGCTATGGTTTTAAATTTGAAATGTAAGTAACAAATTAGTCAACTGAGTGTTCTTTATGTATTGAAGCTAACAGTAGATGGCAAACACGTGTACGGTATACCCATCTGATGGTAAACGGTTACCGTAGCCTATGAACGCTTGAAACACTAAGGTGTTACCTTCATTTTTAAGGTTGACGGGGAATAATTGAATTAATTATAGGTATCTACTCTTTATAATCAATATTAACAGAGTAGTAGGGCACAAACGGCGGCTTTATCGCTTAAAGAATATATATATGTATATATGTATATATATATTATACATAGAGAATATGCAGACAAATTATATCCAGTCAAACAATTATATTCATTAATAAAAATGTTTACCTATACCGCGCGAGGAATCAAACGATGCGATGCGAGCAATTTGAAGTAAGGCAGTATGCCATTCCGCTAGATCACCGAGGCCGTTTGAAATGAATGCGATGAAAACTAAACTATATCACGACGTATTATGATATATTTCAGGTTATCGTCACTGATTCAATGGTTTTTTTTAGTGATATATTAAAAATATGGTCATTGTATTAATTTCTTTATTATATGTTTCTACCTATATTAAAATTTAATAAAAATTATGCAGCTGTTTAGGAATAAAAATGTTCAAACAGACAGATAATGTTCCTATCTATTTATAATATCACCACAGAATTACAGGATAATGTAATTTCTCGTAATCTGCATTTATAATAGAAAATACAAGATGTCATTAAATCTCATAATCTGCGTAACACAATACACTCTATACACAATACGTGAGACTAAAAATAGAGTCAGCAAGGCTTTACACAATGGTTTTAAGTTAGCGGTAGTCTTTGCCGGTCGTGTCTGGAAGTACATTAATCAAGTTTGCGTGTCTTCATATTTTTAACTTCAGGCTGTAAGGTTATATAATACATTACCTTTGTCTGGGGGGGGTTGTTAGTAATAGGAAATAGTAACTCCTATCGCTAGCAATGTATCATGTTAGGTCGACGTGGTTCTCCCTGGAAACCATCGTGATGAATCCTTGATGAATTTGTCACGATGGGATAACTGACCTAACTTCATGTTCATCTTATCATCCTCCACTGGTGCCCCGCCAGCGTAAACCGTTAGCGCAGGCGGGTGCACCATTTCATTATCATACACAAAAAAAACCTTTGTCTGGGGGGAGGGGACTGTTAGTAATAGGACATAGTAACCCCATTGCTATCAATATCATGCCAAGTTGATCCCCCCTGGAAAAGCTGATCTGGTGAATTAACCACTAAGGGCTGAGTGACATGGCCATATTGGGGGAAGGAATGGGATGGGAGGTTAGTAATGTGCATTAATGACCTCATTGATAGCTATGTCTCACGTCAGGTTGAACTCCATGCGGTTCACCCTGAAAACCATGATGTTAAGTTTCTGGAGAATTTGCCACGATTAGCTAACTGACCAGACCTTATGCTCATCTTATCGTCCTCCACTGGTGTCCCGCCAGCGTAAGCCGTTAGCGCAGGCGAGTGCACCATTCCATTAGATCATCCATAAGATCCATATTCGTTTATATAAAAAATTGTTTGTCTGAGGATTTCTAGTAAGGAGATTAATCATTGGGGATAGGGAATTTTTAGTAATGTGGACTGACTTCATTGCTAGTATGTACCATTTTAGATTGAATCCACGCGGTTTGCTCCGGAAGCCATTATGATAAATTGCTAGTGAATTTGTCACTATGGGCTAACTGAACTGACTTCATGTACATGTTATCATACTCCACTGGTGCCCCGTAATGCGTTAGCGCAGACGGATGCACCATTCCATTATCATCCATTAAAAAAAAAAACTTTGTCTAGGGGGGACGTATCTGACAATCCCCTTGATTGTCAAATACGTCATATCAGGTTGACCATGATAACATTCATGCGTTACCATTCCAGAAGTCAAAGATGCCATGGCTACCCAGTAACTTCATTGCGATATCTTACGTTTCAACTGAAACACAGCTTACAAAGCAAGTTGCATGCAGCTATAAAGCAGTGGAAACTGAAAGAACGAGTAACTAACAGGTGTATTCTGCTATACATGCCCAGGTCCTGGCGAGAGTTACACGGACTACGTCGCTACGCGCTGGTATAGAGCGCCTGAACTGTTGGTGGGTGATACCATGTACAGCACACCAGTCGATGTTTGGGCTATAGGTGAGTACTTACAGTTGAAATGGATCTGACATCCGTTGGTCTGCCGGGGGAAGTGTTGCCAGATTGGGAGGTTTCGCCCCAAATTTTGGGATTTAATAGCGATAAGGGAAATATCTGTGTAGGAGGTTATAGAGTGGAGGTGCGGGGAAATGTAAATTGGAGAGCTTCTGACGTCCATGTAGGCGTAAAAACATAAATACAAGCTTTAAAATTAACTTGTTGAACCTAATAAGAAATGTAGAACAGTCTAAAGTGAGGTCGTTGACAGTATACAGACTTTTTTCTTGGGGAATTTCTTTCCAACACCTGCAATTTGAGGGGTTTTCGGACAAAATTTGGCGGGAGTGCCTGAGTGCCAATGACCTAACTATGCCATCCGAGGCTGTTGTTCTGTTTCAACCGATCAAATTTTTACAGGTTTTGAGTAAATCTTTCATTTTGGATTTCCATGTTTAGGTATCTTTTTCTTTTTTTTTTTTAATAATAACGAAATATTCTCAATTTGACTCTTATGTTTTATATTTAGTTTTCTCGTAAAGAACATATAAAGTTAGTGATCAATTATTTATTCAGGGTTGCGTGCTAAATTCATACCAAAATGGGCGGTATAGGTACCGCTCTATATAATTATACAAAACCAGTTACATTATTGCAGTAACCATTCCATATTCTCAATGTTAATTTTATTACCTATCAAATATGCTGATTATGTATATTGGGTAATACTAATAAATAGTAATTTATATAAATTATTTATTTAAGTAGATATAAATATTTTATGAGTAAGCGCTCAATAAAATTATGCATAATTAGGTGTTATTGATATTGAAATATGGGTCATACAATCTTTGTATGGTACCACCATCTCGTTTGTACCCAAAAGGTGTAGGTTTGAATCTGTCGTTGACAAATATATGTTTGAAACAGAAAATTTTCTGTAAATTTCTGACTAAATCACCGGCAAGAAAAATATCGATAACAAACCAATTAATACCAATGACAACTGTAAAAGCGGCTCCACTCATGTTGGTATTCAATATACCTGACGAAATATGGACATGTCAAGAGTTACGGTCATTAGTATGTGATCATTAGTAGTCATGTTATCTCTGTCTACCCTATCTTCGATTATAGTTATGAACAAATTTATTGTTATAACTCTAGAAAACCTGATGGAGTCGTAACAGCAAAAAATATTACCATCTATTTTGTTATTCTAAATTAAACAGGCGTTTATATTTTAATCCATTATTATGTAGGCGTATAGACGATTACTCTTCAACCTCTCCGACACCGGCGCCACTTTCATACATTAGAGGAAGTATGAAAGTGGCGCCGGTGTCGGAGAGGTTGAAGAGTAATCGTCTATCGTGGTATGGACATGTAATGCGTAGGAATGAAGATAATGTTTTAAGGAAGATGTTACATATGAATGTGGATGGTTATAAGGGCAGAGGAAGGCCGAAAAAGAGATGGATGGACTGAGTGAAAGATGATATGGTAAGAAAGGAAGTAAATAACGAGATGACTGCGAACAGGGATGAATGGAAGAGAAAAACATATTACGCCGACCCCTAAAGGGATAAGGATGAAGCAGATGATGATATTATGTAGGCGTATAATGCGTAAGCGGTCAAGATTTTAATCACCATGATATTTAACCAATTTGTAAATTAACGGTACAAATCGATTTTGTTTTTTTATTATAAATGGGATTGGACTTGATCTGTCTTTCTGATAGAAAATGATGGCAAGACCCGGGATGTAGCGGTTACCCAGAAGATATCTATTCATCGTAGACTTGAAGGATCCGAGTTAGTATTTCTCCGGGAACATGTAAGCTGGAAGTGTGTTCCACTCTTTAGCAAGTGTGTACTTATTAGAAAAGACGACGCGAATGGCTCAGTGCGAATATGTGGGATTTCCACGACGTATAGATCCTGAAGTCCTAATAAACATGAATAATAAAGTAGATATATATCAACATTGTATTACCTACGTCCAGATAAATGTTTTTCGAAATATTTTTTGAGCATGGATTGCAAGGGTTTACTACCCTTGCAAAATGTAACATAAAAAAAATACTTTCAGGGTGCGTGTTTGCCGAATTATTATCGAGCGAAGCCATGTGGCCCGGGAAGAGTGATTTGGATCAGTTATATCTCATAAGGAAGACCCTGGGCGACCTATTACCCAGGCATATGACTATCTTCTCACAGAACACATTTTTTCAGGTAATATTATTTTTTATTACAAGAAAAGATAAAAAAACTGATCTACCTGAGACTTCAACTGCTAACATATAATTATATATATGGACAGAATCATGTCATAAATAAAACATTATACGCTCGTAGTAGCTCTCTTTCTCAATTCTCGAGAATAAGTTATGCGTTGAAATCAAAATATATTTATTCATGTAGGTCTATTACATACTCTTATGATATGTCAAATTTACCGTCAGGTCGGAGTGCTTTCGAGCCAAGAATAACTGGCAAGAAACTCAGTTCTTATAATTCTTAAATGAGCTTATACATAATTACAAAAATATAGATTCATATTAGGGACAATGTAGTTACTACCAGTGTGTGCTATTGCATTTTTGTCAAAAGAAATAATTAAAAAACAGACCTTGTTATTTTATTGCAATGCCTTATGCCTTCACCATTACAGCCAAAAGACATAATTTTGCACCCATGTTTACGTGCAAATGGCTTTTTACAAGGACCACATTCGTCAATTTTGAACTTCTTCCATAAAATGAGTATATATGGCATTTATTTTGTTTATCTTTAGAAGGATGATTCGAAACTTCTATCTAGAAAATTAAATACGCGCGTTC
The DNA here is from genome assembly GCF_030625045.1 of Achroia grisella. Classification (NCBI taxonomy): domain Eukaryota; kingdom Metazoa; phylum Arthropoda; class Insecta; order Lepidoptera; family Pyralidae; genus Achroia; species Achroia grisella. The sequence goes on along the minus strand of NW_026712572.1, from coordinate 1,291,772 downwards.
ATAAGCGGCTAAAATGTCCTACATTAATAATTTTATTTAATGGTCTTCAGTTAGCAGTATCTTTTATGTAAATCCGATTTATGTTTTATTTGTTTATTAATCTAAGTATAAAAGCAATGTAAAGAATTTATAATTTCACAATGTTACAGGTAAAATGTGATTTATATAAAGTTGTAAATGCAGGGTATGGCACTGCCGGAACCGACAACACTGGAGCCCTTGGAGAAGAAAATTCCACAACGATATGCACATAACGAATTGGTTGTAGACTTTTTGAAGGTAAGCAGTTATAAGTGAAACGAGTTGTGCGGAAGGATTAATAAAATGTATGACAGTTGGTTTTTCTATCTACCTCCGAAGAGTTGAGTCGTAGGTAAGAAGATACTCGTAGTTAAAAGTATTAGATACTTTGAGACTCGAGGGATGATCGGAGATTTTTGAAAATAAATGACCAATTAACTCTCTAACTGCCAACGACCTACATTAGGGACGCTACACTTACCACTTTGGGGGGAAAGGGGATTGTTAGTAATGTGGATTGATGATCTTATTACTAGCAATGTACCATGTCAGGTTGACCTCAGCGCGGTTTCCCCTGGAAACCATTGTGATAAATTCTTGGTGAATTTATCATGATCGGCTAACTGACCTGCCCTCACACCCATCTTATCATCCTCCACTGGTGCCCCGTCAGCGTGAACCGTTAGCACATGAGGGTGCACCATTCCATTATTATCCATAAAAAATAACTTTCCACTTCAGCTGCTAGAAAGCAGATAAAATGTTAAGTATGCAGCTCAACCAGGAGAGTAAGGCATTGGTAGCTCCATTGCTATCAATGCCTTACTGTCACTATAAATCGACTAAATAAATATTCGACACTATTGGCTACCTTGGCTTCATGCTCATCACATATGCATTTTTAAAACGAAACTATTTAATTACCTGTTGAGTCGTCAAAATGAGCTTTAACTGTTTGGCGTTGAGTTAAGTAGGTACTTTCAACTATATTTAGCGTATTTATGTATTTATTCTGTATAATTTATATATTTCAATATATATATATTTATTTATTTATATAACATAAATTATATATGTACATAGATTTTGTTTGCCTAATTATTTAGTACAGTATTAATATCACAAATTTTCGCTATTACTGCCCTACAACGCTTTCTAGTTCTACCCAAAGGTTAGCTGGTAGAGAATGCCATATGGCATTAAGCTCGCCTCTTGTACACTCTTTATAGTGCAATAAAGAATAATAAAAAAATATGCTAAAGAACTGGTTTCTTCTACAGAAATGCCTGGATAAGGACCCGATGATGCGGTGGACGTGTGAGCAGCTGCTCAGGCATCCTATTTTCGAAAATTTCCTGTTCACCGTTCCCCACTCTGATCACGAGGAATACGAAAAGGCCAGGAGAGCTCAGGTGCAGACATTCGAGTTATTTCTGGATTGTAACATAATTAACTCACATCAAGATAGACAACTAAATACTTATATAGATTTTTTATAAATACATAGGAATCATCCAGACCGATACAAACAATCGTACTCATGAATACAAAGTTTGCATAGTGCGAGCAATCAAACCCGCGACCATCGGATGTAAAGCGGTGTGCTAAAAAGACCACCGAGACCGTTACCAATAGGTCCACCTATTGGTAACGGTCTGCCTTAAGCTTATATGTTAATTGCAAAAAAAAATTCAATTCCTTTTTAGCAACCAATGTCGCTCTATATATGTATACATATAAATAAAATTGGAGTGTCTGTTTATAATATTGAAATAATCGTTTTTTTACTATATGCGTATGAATATAAATACGGTTCAAACACCAAAATTGCATTTTTAAAATTTTTGCCCGTCTGTCTGTTTGTTCCGGCTAATCTCTGAAATGACTAGACCGATTTTGACGGGACTTTTATTGGCAGGTAGCTGCAATAAGGCTATTTTTATTTTAGAAAAAATATTTTTTATAAAAATAAATTTAAATTCCACGCGGACGAAGTCGCGAAATATTTTATCCCACAATTGAAATAGGTACCCACCTACCCTTATCCTTAATCCTTTCCAGCACGTTTTTGCTCAACGTCCGACAAACACAGAGAAAGAGTCAACGCCCCCTCGGTCCACTCCGTCGGTCTCCACCACAGATAATAAAAAAACGAAGAGCAAAAGAAAATGAAAGGCAAAAGATTGATATTAATGTAACTTCTAGTTCATATACATGATAGTACCACTTATAAAGAAATGATAAAAAAGATTGTACTTCATCTGACGAAGATATTTCTTACAAATGTTTATTTTAAGAATATCACTATGCATTTATATATGTGTATTTTAAACAATAACTATATTCATATTAATAACACTGGACAATTAACACAGCGCCATCTAGTCTCACGGTAAGCAGAGCTTGTGTTATTGGTACTACACAACTATTAAATGCTTAGATATTTTTTTTAGTAAATACAGACGTAATATACATAACAAACACTCAGACCGATACAATCGTCCTTATGAATACAAATGTTTGTACCATGCGAGGAACTGAACCCGCGACCATCGAAAGTAAAATGGCGTGTTAAACCGCTAGATCGCCTAGTTAGCGCAGTCAGGTGCACCACTTTATTATAAATCCATAAAAAAAAATCCAATTCTCGCATAGAGTTACGGCATTTTTTACGAGCTATAGTTCATTAAATCTTTTTAACGGCATCTCTCGAATTATTTAATATTTAATTAAATATTTGTGAGGATCTGAAATGTGAGTTAATTTTATGTAAGTTAGTTCTACACGGTGGCATTTTTAGTTTAGTTGGGTCTCTTTGTGTAAATTTGCTATTGTCGTTTATTCTATCGTATAAATATGGATGTTATAAGATGTCATGCCTCTTATCGTGTAATTGTAAATATACACAAATATAATAACATTAGTGATATGAATTGGTCAGGTGCAGTCATCTCCGCTACTGCCTCAGCTGATAGTGTCAGAGCGCAGCCAGCCGGCCAAGGGCAAGAAGTCGGAGCTGGACTCGAGGAGTCACCTGCCCACCATCTGACTAGCACCACCGCCACCGCCGCCCCCGCCCGCCCGACACCGGAACTATTGATTGTGATTAAATTATTCTTATTGTCATTCAGTTTGTTTTATTATTGCTACTACCCACAAGAAGTATGTTGAAAACTCCTCAATACATAAGTAACAAGATTATGTATATGGTACTTGAATTAATAATGAGCGTTTATTTTTTCGAGACGTAGAATTCACCAGTTTTGTAACATTGTTGTCATGCTGCAAAATCACTTTGTTTTTGCTTAAGTGCAATGTTTATTCGCATGAGTTGAGTCTGATAGCATTCCTCTGTGACTATTTTATTCGACTTGAGCAGTTCAATAGTAGAGGATGCTGCTGGTCCCACCAAATACAGAGCATAAGCTTCATGCCATGACTATCGGCTTTCTGAAGGATGTTGATGGCTGGCCAGGCAATCCTATAACTTATTGTGCTTGGGGTTGTTATAACGAATCCACTTTTCATCGCCAGTGATAATGTGATTCAAAAACTACCTGCAAAAACACTTTATCTCGTATGAAATTGGACATGTTCAATACTGTTAACAATATTTAATACTGTTGTATAAGTTTCAAGCAAATGATAGAAGCTATTTAAGACGACCACAAACTGTAGGTTTTAGCAGGAAGACATTGCAAACTGGAATATTGAAACAATAGTGGTGGCCTTTTGATTGAACTTTCATTATTAATTCAAGTACCCTATATATGGACATAAAATTAAACACTAACAAAAAACACACACACAGGAAATACAACTGATATAAATAGATATATATTTTTTGTAAACAATCGGACTGCTACAAACAATCATAGTAACAAAGATTTGTAATGTTTGTACCATGCCAGGAATTGAAGCCTCAACTATCAGAAACAAAGTGGTGCGTTATACTATTATACCAACAAGGCTATTGATATGATTTTATAGGTATTTAGAACCATACCTAATAATTGTCTACCTACTTGGATTCAGGTTCTGAATTTTACATTAATACAATTTAGGAGTTGTCAATATAAATAAGTTTTGTAAATGAAAAATTTCACAGAAAAATAATGTCATTTATTTTAAAAACATAAATAAATTACTATACTATAAATTCCTAGGCGTAAATATTTACATGAGATGTTATGCTATGCAGTGTTCCTATTTTGAGTCCGATGTAAAACCAAAGTCTTTTATTAGCTGAAACAAAATAAAAACTAAAATAAATATTCTCACAGCAAGCAACAACTCTAGTATGACAAGACTATAAGAAAAGAATTTGGCCAATTAAAAATATACAGTCGCTGTAATCAGCTGATTGTTAACCTAAAAATTTTGTTTAATATTAACTAGATTATTAATGTTTAGTTAGGAAAGGTACTGAAACGGACAAATACCTTCGTAATAGGGAGCTTATTTCTTTCTTCGGCTGATACCAGGTTATCTACTTCTTGCAACTTGTACCATCCATAGTGACTTCCGAAAATCAAAGGTATCATTACCAATGCTACAAGATTTCTTTTAATAAAGCCTCCTAAACTCATGATTAATTGTGCTTGTTGAAGTATTGGGTAAATTATTATTTATTTTCGTTATATTTCTGTTCCTAATAAAGATTGGTTATTTTCTTCATTTATAATAATGTAGCCAATTTAAAAATATGTTGCTTGCCGGTATGAGTAGGTAATCAGCGAATGAACAATAATGAAACATACGGGACACCTCAAATTTATCGTATTATAAACAACTTCTATGAAATGTCAAAATGACAACTAAAATTTACCGTAGACAAAGAAAGATGAACTAAACTAAATGGCTGTATAGGCGTAGTTCCCTTCACCTTTCCTTCAAAACATAAACAGAAAAAATATTATTGTAAAAAAAAATGTCCATAGTGCTGCTGATAGTGCTAAAACAATCGATTAAGATCGAATCAAAATAGTCGATATCAATTCGTTTAGAACATAATAAACATTGGTTATATTAATATATCGGTTTAATTTACTAAGAATATTAAGCTTATGTTATTATTTTTTTTGTAGTTACTAAAAATTTGCATCAAAAGTATATCTAGGAAATAAAAATAAATAATGCTTTAATTAAGTCCACCCACCCATTTCAATTACTAAATAAATAGCAAACTGAGGACTCCATGCACAACTATATTACAATCAAGACATAATATATTTTTTATTTAAATACATTAATGTATCGTAATATTTAATTGTTTAGACACAAATAAACTCAATCGATACATCGAAATTTTTTAAGAGTGTGAGCACGTAATGGCAACACTTAATTTAACAGAAACATGGTGGCTGTTCAGTGAATAGGTGATATTTTCGGCTAGTCTTAAAAAAATTTGAAGCTTATTTTGCAAGAGTGTTTGATACAAATTGTAAGTGGCCCTTATCACATATTTACTTAAAAACAAAAGATTTGGTGCTAATAATGTTAAATTTCAGGTAAACACCAAACCAATAAGCTTCCACCAAATTGAGAATGACGTCTGAAGAATCCCAAATCTCGGAAGAATTGAAGGGATGTTACGAGAATCTTATTGTAATCGACATTGGCGCAAACCTGACCAACAAGAAATACGGCCGTGATCTCGATTCTGTAGTACAAAGGGCAAAAGACGCGGGTAAGTTGAGTTGAAGTAAATATTTGGCCTAAATAGCACATACTTTATTAATGTAACGTATATTCATTAAAGCGGCAGTATTACAGTGCCGACACTCACTATTTCCACCAACCGTATAATTAATTCATGTGCCGAATGCGTAGAATAGTGCATTTAGACTAATTATCTGGTACTTTTCCCTTTTTATCTCATACATTATGCTATAAGAATAATAATAGAATTTCTAATGAATTTTAATATATCTAAAACCCTTTTAAAGTGATCACTGTGCATTAGAAAATCCGAGACATATTTGTCTTATGGGACACAGGGTTTACATAAAGTAGTTAAGTCTCGAATATCTTGGACAACAGATTCATATTCTGGTGTAATATAAATACGGTTAGTACTGAATAAATCACAAAACACATCTGTGTGGGTGTACAATTTATAAAGCATATTTGTGTTGGATGAAAAAGGAAATCTAAGGACAAACCTGGTTTGCATCATCCTCATGTTTAGATGATAATTAATATCGATCACAATGGTTATGTGTACAAGATGATTTTCCCAATGTGATGATTATATAATTATTTTAAAATATATCTATCACTCATGTGATGACTTGACACCATCTATTCTATTGAAATTATGAGATTTATATATTTGAATGACCTAATTCACTGTGCGGTGGATAATATTTTTTCTCTCTGCATAAATAATATCATCATAATAAATATCTCATTTATATAACATGTACAATTGTAAACAATCTCAGAAGAAAATTTAAAATAGTGTTTAGTTAGTCAAGTGTTCTATTTCATAGTAGTAGTCATTGGTAATCATTTATCTAACGATAATTAGAGTTTTGTGTACAAGTGTAGACACAAGTAAATTAAAGAACAAACATATTGATACCAATTGAAACTATTAATAATATTGACACTGCACCCCATCAGAAAACACCATACCAGACTTTTCCTGAGTACATCTCCACGGTTTACTCTATTTTATGTATCTATGGACACAATAGTCTTCGCTAATTTACATCTCATAATCTCAAGAAAATTTCAGCCACACTTTATGGTCATTTTACAGCTGAAATTCCAACTGTAAAAGAAGAGATACAAAAAGCCTGTAGAAGATATAAACACAGATTAGCCGGCCATAAGAACCAGTTAACTTCAAAACTACTGGATATAAATAACTGTCCATCTAAATTTAAAAGCCATTTGCCATTGCCATCTAAAGAAAGTAAATGAGATGGCACCTTACTGGAGGTGCCTCATCTCAAAATGCCAATAACATCAAAATATATGATTATAGCCGGAAAAGCTGATCGCAGAAAACTATGGTCATTTTATTATCTCATCTCATGTGAAGTATCTCTCTTCTTGATAAGAGAAGAATGATAGAATGATAACGAAATAATGTGATGATGATGAAATGTTAGGCAAGATTTACAAATGTTGCTTATCACTATACTATGTTGCTTATTACAATATTGATTCAGCTGCACTTTAAAATCATTTATTAATTAACTGTGCAGTAATAAAAGATAACAGGAGTAATATATAATCTGAAACCTGACAAATTAGTAATGATAAAGTATTGATAATTACTAACCCTCATATAAATATATAATACATGATAATTATTGCCTCTTCAGATCTTATTAATATTGTAAACGTTTATGAGAGACTTCCGGTTTGGGATCTGTCAAAATATCACGTACACAAAACTGTTCCGCAATCAAAATTAAAATATAGTGATTTATCGCGTAAATTAGTGGTTTATTGTGGTGCAAAATAGAAGCTTGAAACTACTCCAACTCTATTGTGGTTAAAACAAAAGAATAAACACTGCGACCAAGCAAAAAACTTCAAAATCAAGTAAGACGACTAAATATATATATAACAACACATATACGAAAACAAAATATTTAACGACCAAAATTCATAAATTGACAACTATCACAAGGAAACGATCACTGACCAGTCTGACAACTGACATTGAAAGAGACATTAAACGTCAAACTATTAGTCCGAAATACGTCATAGTGTTTCCAACATAAAAGCTAAACTACCAAATAGTAGAAATCCATAATGGCCAGCCAAAATACCGCGGTGATCACATTAGACCAACTGAGAGAAGAACTACATAAACAGACCACTGAAATATCAAAAACAATTGATGAAAAAATACAACCATTGATAATAGAAAATAAAGAATTGAAGCAGGAGGTACAATCATTGAAGGTGAAGATTCTTGAAATGGAAAAACAAACTAGAAAAAACAATATAATACTGCATGGCGTTACTGAAAAGGAAGAGAACTATACAGAGCTTCAAGAATTAGTTGTGGAAACTCTTAACAAGCTGAGCGTAGAAACGGCCCTACAGGAATGGGACAAGTGGGAGCTAAGCAGAGTACAGAGGCTGGGTAAAAAGAAGGAGTCAAAAATTAGACCTATCTTGATAACCTTAACCCTCACATGGAGAAGAACTGAAATTCTTAAAAATAAAAGTAAGTTCCCGAAAAACATATATGTAACAGAAGACTTCCCAAAGGATATCTTGTTAAAACGTAAAGAGTTAAAAATCAAAATGAAAGAAGAAATTGCCAAAGGAAAGAAAGCATATATATCTTACGATAAACTTGTCGTACACGAGACACAGAAAGACAAGCGGAAACGTTCAGAATCATGCTCACCAAATGCTCCATCTACCAGTATTTCCCATAATCCTCAAAAAATAAATAAAGTCATGGATTATTTTAACAAGAAACCAAAATCAATATCAGAAAACAAGCAATAGCAATTAGTAAAAGATCCCTACCAAAGTGCAAGATTTCAAAATAAAACAAACATAAAAATAAATAAAAAATACAAAAACCCCACTCCGGCTGGTCACCGTGGGGTGTGCGACCAACACCCTCTAATTCTTCAACAAAGTAGCTTAAAGTTCAACATATGTACTCTAAACACTAGAACTTTGAGGACAATAGAAAGCTTACAAGAATTGGAACTAGCATTAGAAGATCTCAACTGGGATGTATTGGGTATCAGTGAAATGCGACGCGTGGGGGAAGGAATAGTAGAAAATTCAGATTATGTCATGTACTACAAAGGCGAAGTCAGTGGCCATAGGGGAGTAGGATTTCTCATTAAAAATAATTATAAGAGAGACATAATCGAATTTATTGGTGTCACAGATAGAATAGCTGTCGTTCGCCTCAAAATTCCTACATATTTGAAAGAATGGGTAATAATACAAGTATATGCACCTACCGAACAGGCCGAACAGTTAGTAGTAGACTCCTTTTATAATGACCTCTCAGAAACAATTGGAATGTACTCTAACAATCATATTGTAGTAATGGGAGATTTTAATGCTCAAGTAGGAGAAAAACAAACAGAGGAAGAATTTACAATTGGAAAATATGGCTACGGAAAAAGGAGCTGCAATGGGCAAAAACTAATAGAGTTCACTTTGGAGCACAATCTTACGATACTAAACACAATCTTTAAGAAGAAAAACAACAAGTGGACTTGGATCTCCCCAGATGCAAAGTACAAAAATGAAATTGATTACATCTGTTGCAACCATCCCAAAGCTTTTAGTGATACAACAATAATAAAAAACCTAAACTTCAACACTAATCACCGCATGGTAAGAAGTTGCCTCAGGATACCCAGGCCTAAATTTAATAGAAATAAAATAAATAGATACTGCAACCAACGACCTACTTCTGGAGTACCACACAAGTCCACTCTTATGTCTCTAACGCAAATAGGATATGAAGACTTAAACCTATTAGATAGATATAATAAAATGGAACTAAAACTTAAACAATCAATTGGAAGAAGGAGAGCCACTCCTAACAGAAACAAATTCAGCGAAGAAACTTACAAGCTAATAGCAGAACGTAAAAGTCTAAGTAAAGATACATATACAATGGAAAGAGAAAGAATAAGAAAGATAGCAGAGATAAGTAAGAAAATTAGAGAAAATATGAGACGGGACAGAAGAAAACGCAGACGGGAAACGTTGGAAAAACATATTAAAAAAACAGGCGGAGTAAAAAAAGCTCTCAAAGAACTTAAAGAATATGGTAAAGAATGGATACCAAACCTCAAAAAGAAGGGAAAAAGCGAAAGAGACAGAAAACTAATTAAAGAAATAGCTACAGAATTCTATACAACATTATATTCCGATAAGGATAAAATAAATACAGTGCTAGAAAAGGAGTCTGAAATATTAAGAGAGGCAGAAAGTGAAGTACCCACAATCCTACCATCGGAAATAGCTAAGGCAATAAGAAGCCTACCTCCAGAAAAAGCACCTGGACCCGATGACATTCCAAATGAGGTAATAAAGGCAGCCATGAAGGAAATAATACCTTTACTTATGTTGATCTTTAATGACATACTAAAAACAAAAATGATACCATCTCAGTGGAGCGAATCTCACATAATCCTTATACACAAGAAAGGGACAAAGGATGACATAGAAAACTATAGGCCTATAAGTTTGATGTCGAATCTGTACAAAGTATTTGCAAAGATAATCTTAGACAGAATATCAAAACAGCTTGATGAAAACCAGCCTATAGAACAGGCAGGTTTTCGTAAGAATTTCTCTACTATCGACCACATCTACACTATAAAACAGCTAATAGAAAAATACAACGAATATAACAAACCTCTGTATATCGCTTTTATTGATTACAGAAAGGCATTTGATAGTCTGAAACATAGCTATATATGGAAAGCTCTACAACAACAAGGCATACACTACTCTTATATACAAATAATACTAAATATATATTCAGAAAGCAAAGCCAAAATAAAATTAGAAACCTTGGGTGGTTCATTCCCAATAAATAAAGGAGTACGACAGGGAGACCCATTATCTCCCAAACTATTTTCAGCTGTGTTGGAAAGCATTTGCCGTAAACTGAACTGGGAAGGCTTTGGACTCAATATAAATGGATCCTATTTGACTCACCTACGTTTTGCAGACGACATTGTACTCTTCGAAGAAAGTCCTATACACCTTGAAACTATGATTCAAAGTCTGTCAAACGAAAGCAAAACAGTGGGTCTGTCAATGAATACTGCAAAAACCAAGATCCTGACCAACTCAATGGAGATTGACGTTGGTTTGGACGGTGGGTGCTTGGAGTATGTGGAAGAGTATGTTTACCTGGGACAAGTGGTGTCTTTTAGAGATCAGACAGATAAAGAAATAAACAAAAGAATAGCCAGTGGATGGAAGAGATACTGGTCTCTGAGAGAGATAATGAAAAACAAGAACATACAACTGTCAACAAAAAGAAAGACATTTAATACTTGCATTCTGCCGTGTCTGACATACGGATGCGAAACATGGGCCTTAAACAAAGAACAGCGGGAGAAATTGCAAAGATGTCAAAGAGCCATGGAGAGAAGTATGTTAGGGATAAATAGAAGAGACAGACACAGATGTGAGGATATAAGAGCAAAAACTAACTTGACAGACATTCTTGTGCAGATAGACCAACAAAAATGGAGATGGACTGGGCACATGATTCGAAGCAAACCTGAAAAATGGAGTACTTATGTAACTGAATGGTATCCAAGGGAAACAAAAAGAAAAAGAGGTAGACCACAGAGACGCTGGGAGGATGAAATCAAGCTGACAGCAGGCCCCTACTGGAGAAGAGCAGCCCAAAATAGAGTACACTGGAAGGAATTAGAGGAGGCCTTTGCCATAAGGCACTCTGTACTGCGGGATATAATATAGAAAATGGAACTAATAATTAAACATTAGAAAAAAAAAAAAAAAAAAAAAAAAAAAAAAAAAAAAAAAAAAAAAAAAAAAAAAAAAAAAAAAAAAAAAAAAAAAAAAAAAAAAAAAAAAAAAAAAAAAAAAAAAAAGTTTAAAAAACATTTAAGAAGAAAGAGTAGACTTTAAACATGTTAGTAGACTTCAACTTGGACAGATATTACAAGCTGATACTTAAGTATCTTTTGATTTTATCCATTGCAAAGAAGAAAAAAACAGATACTTTTTGTTTATATTAATTGTTATTTAATACAATGTTATAACATTGTATAACTTTTGAAAAGACTACTACATTCAGATCATTATATTTTACTCCTTATAATCTGCAATTCAACCCACATTTTGATTTGATATAAGTAATATAAGTATTAACAATTGTGTTAACAAAGAATTTATTTTTAGGTGTCCAGAAAATAATGGTCACTGGCACATCGGTCAGGAACAGTAAAGAAGCCCTCAGACTGACTCGGCTCTATCCTGGCACAATATACTCCACAGCAGGTACAATATTAATCGTGTACTGTATTGTAAGTTTGTTTGTAATACTTTATTGTACAATAGAAGTTATAAAAAAAAATATAAATAAAAGGACACAATGGACTTAACGAATAAATGCCTACAATGGCGGACTTATCCCAAAAGAGGGATTTCTTCTAAGTATTTTTTTGTCTTATCTTTATCTTGTGATCGGTCAACGAGGCTTTAGCAGATTTGTTGTAGGAATCTGCTGACGGAGGAGAACTGTGCCTCCAGTGAAGAAATTGTCTGATTTAACATTACTCTTTTTTTTCTCATGAGTGAAAAAAACATGATATCTTTTAAGCCTTCTGTAGTTCATTGGCTCACGTAGTGCTGTTGCAAGGATTATTATGCGTATTCTAAGTAAAAGAAAACTATATGTTCACAATATTAATCAAATAATAATTATTAAACTTTACTTCTTAAGTTACTTTCGCAATATTGATATAGTTAATCAGGACTTTGACAATCATGTCAGAAAAAGTCGAGAGATGTACTATTATTGAAATGGTAAGGTAAATAACTTTCTTTATAATATGTATTAATTAAAATGTCCGACTTATTATGTTGTTCTTTTATTACTGATGACAGAATGCAAAAAGAAATTAACATATATTTTTTTTAAACATATAATAATAAAAATAGACGTATGTAACATATCAATTTATCATGACATAATTCATGTTAAGATACAATTAGCTATATTAATAATCAAATCAAAAGCTGTTGTTAATAGTTCAAATATATTTTGTGTGTATATACAAATGACATTTTGTATACTTGATTTTGGTTTGATCTTATATCATCATATATATATATAACTAGTAAAAGTGACTCCATCACGCAGAGGATAGACTATACTATAGATCTCTATAGTATAGTCGGAACACTGACTTAGCAAGAATCTCTATATACTTACGCACTTACGTTACGCGTCCTCCAGTTTCATATCTCATCTGAACACTCGTTATGTCAGTGACGTAACAATTAAATGAGATAAACATTAAATCATATACATTGTGTCGAGTCAGATGTTATTTTGCGGAAGTCCATTTCACTTTATCTCAGTCAGGAAGACGTCCACTGCTGAACAAAGTCCATTTCACTTAATGGATCTAAATTATTTTGTTATTGTAGCTATTACATTTATTAAGTAAATTAAAATCATAGCCTGGTGACTGCAATAAATGACAATATGATAGGTGGAAGAGAGATGAAAATGAATGTCAGTTCATCTTTGTGAACTATCACATTATCACTATGACGGCCTCGGTGGTCTAGCAGTTTAGCATACCGCCTTACTTCCGATGGTCGCGGGTTCGATTCCTCGCGCGGTACAAACACTTGTATTCATAAGTAGGCAGAACTTACCCCTCTGTATGTGAAACGCATAAATGATATCACAGGTGTCAGTGATAACATGATGTCCGGAGTTGTCCATGTATATAGGCGACGGTTTCCGCTTACCATCGTAAAAAAAGGGGTTCTAACGTCTACAGAGTTTAAACACCCTTAAAAACCCGTGTTTATATACGTTATTGTAAACATACACACTTTCACTTTATCTCTTATTTAATTGCAAGTAGAAAATGAATATTTGGTTTCACTCCAATTATGAGATATAAATATAAACGTAAGCACATTAATTGTGAATGTTGACCCCATTGTTCACGATCTGTAAATTTATATATTACTGTATTTGTTCATCGTTTTATTTGAGTTGATCTAATGAAAAGCATCAGAATGCTTTAGAGTGATGGGGGGTAGTATGTGATAATGGTTTGGTCAGGGGAGTGGGGATTGTTATTAATGGTTAGTGACTATTATTGTAACATGTTACTGCAAACAATGAACACTATTAGATTATTTATTTTATTTAACGGTTCTTAACACGAATAATTTTATGGCAAATGAAGGTTGCACTAGCCGTCAGCTCGTGCACGGCTAGTGCAACTTAGTCGAAACGATACATATAAATAAAATTGGGGTGTCTGTTTGTAATATTGAAATAACCGTTTTCTACTACATACATATGAACATTTTTTACAATTTTGGTCTGTCTGTCTGGGGTGGTGATAAGATAAGCATGAGGTCAGGTCAGTTAGCCCATTGAGAATAATTCAGCCGAAATTTATCATAATGGTTTCCAGGGGAAATCGCACAGTGTTAACCTGATATGGTATATTGCTAGCAATGAGGTTTTAGTTCATATTACTAACAACTTTCTATTGTTTTTCCATTTTATTTATTATTTTTCTCATCTCAGGTGTCCATCCGCACGATGCAAAGTCAATGGTAGACGAGGATATGTGGATGGAGCTGCGGCAGACGGCGAGCGCGCCCGAGTGCGTCGCGGTGGGAGAGTGCGGACTCAACTACAGCAAGGACTTCTCCGAGCCACACGTGCAGCGGGACACGTTCAAACGACAGGTACTGATTTAAATAGACATAATTTTTATTCAATTAAACTCATTATAAGCCTTTTTGAATATTTTTTTTATTCTACCACTCTTTCGAAAGAATAATAAAACTCAGGACAATTCATATAATGCCATATAGTCCCAAGCTAAGCAAAACTTGTGTTATATTTCCTAAACAATATTTTAATATATTAGTAGTCCCTACATAATATACATATAAAACACCCAGAGCAATACAAACAATCTTATCTGTCTGTCAAATCCTGAATACAAATGTTTGTACCGTGTGAGGAATCGAGCCTGCGACCGTCGGAAGTCCGCTATCCGCTAGACCACCGAGGTCGAATGCAGTCGAAAAATTTGAAAGATGATCTAACCCTGTTTGTTACTAACATAACAAGTGCAAGACTCGCCCATTAACATTAATTTAATCTCTGTAGGGGTTAAATTGATTAACAGTTGCACCTACACAAAGATTGAGACTTTGTGAGTTTGTGCGCGCTGATATGAAACTCAAAATAACTTTAATAATAGTAATAATAAATATATTTATTGCCAATAATAGTAGTGATACAGTTACATAATTATACAGGATATTTATAATGATTGGTAAAGCTTGTATCTAGCTCAGTTATTGCTGGACTGATGGGCGTCCAGCGCTGGTTTACAGTTTTTCACATATGCATGACATCCACACCATAATATAATCAAATGAAATTTTACTATACACTAGCTGTTCCCGCGACTTCGTCCGCGTGGAATGTAACTTTATTTTTTTTAATAAAAGATTTTTTCTAAAATAAAAGTAGTAGTAGCTGATGTAATAAGGAGTAACTTAGGCTACTTTTATTTTAGAAAAATTCTTTAGTTTTTAAAAGTTGTTATTTTAGGCTTTACTTAATTTTTAGTGCCTTCTACGCACTATTCTTCTATGTATTGAAGCTAACATATGGAAAATATAATAAAAGATTACGACGCCCCAAATCAATGGGATCTTCCAAACGACCATACACGTTGTAAATAATGTCCCAGAATATCAATTGTAGTACTTATATATTACAATAGTGCAAGTAATTCGTAGTAAATTGCTTTACAGAGCATTTGATGTACAGTCATCCTCACATATTCTAAACATTGCTTCCAATATTGAATTTATGAACTCTTTTAGATAATACAGCTTTAACTCTCGACTTTGCTTACGAGACGAGTAATTTTTGAGATTACACTAAAAAATTATAGATATCATAAGTCTGTTATCGTGATATCTATTTTGAGATAAATTTTCATTAATTCTTGCCATTCAGCCGTTTTCTCGTGATAGGTAGAATCTGTTAACAAGTCAAATTTAATTAAATTTCGTTCAGCCGTTTAGTCGTGTAAAGATAGCAAACATACATACAGACACATTTTTTCATCTGTGTTTTACAATTCAGTGGCTATATATAAAGGATATCTATTTGACAGAATGAATAACAATATTTTACGTATATAGAAATCTGAAAATTTTGAGCAAGTTACATAGGTTCTATAATTAGCTGTAAATAAAATAATTTTATACATATCTCTAGCTGAGCTAGCAAATTTTTGCCGTATATTAAACTGCTAATATCGCTATTAAAAAATAGGGGTTGGTGCTAGAAGGGTGAATTTAGGGTTGTATATATTATTTATTGTCACATTCTTAAAAAATAAAAAAAATGTTAGGGGTGGACAACCCTTAGGGGAATGGAATATAGATAGTAGCCGATTCTTAGACCTATTTAATATGTTATATAGTATGGCATAAAGTTTACTAAATAAAATCAATCTTCGCTACCAGCATGATGTTGTCCACTTTGTTACTTAATATATTTATAAAGTTGAGTGTACGATGCTGGTATCTGTTACGTTTTAATCAATGAAGAATAGCGTCGTATAAATCTTGTTTAACTGCATGATATCCGGCATTATGTATGTCACATTCCCATGTCAATAAAATTATTTCCAATTTGTTAGTTTATGCAGTAATAGAAATAGAAATAAAGATAATCTTTAATCAAATAAACTCACTTTAAACACACACACACTAACAAATAAGCACTTTTGAATAGTCATATTTTGATTCTACCACACATTCGGAATGTAGATTCATAACAAGAAGAATGAGCAAGAAAATTGTGTGTTGCTCTTTTTAATAGATTTTTTTTTATATAAATAATTACAGTACAACAAGTAAGAGGCATGCGATAATCAACATAGAAATCAGATAATATTTAGCAGCGCTATGGATTTTAAGTTTTTCTATAAAAACATTATTATCGTTAATGAATTCTTCAATTTTATTGTAAGCTTTAGTAAGCATAGTTGCAAAGGAATTGTTTTATATGACATTTAAATCGTTTTTCAGGCAGATTTATAACAGACTCCGGTAATTTGTTGTAAAACCTTACGCAATTGCCATAAAACGAATTACTGACTTTAGTTAAACGACATTTAGGTAAAATCAGATTGTTATTGTTAATAATAAGAACAATAAAGACATTTATTGAGCATTATATCAGTTTCGTATTTACAACTCGAATAAGTCGCGGGAGTAGCCGTTCCGGCGACCTTGTTGTGTTTACGCGGACGATGTCGCGGGTAGTAGCTAGTCCGCTATATTTCCTTTTCTGTATCTAATCCTTCACTCGACGGGTACTAAACAAAGTGTCTACGTCTATAAATAGTGTTTTTATGTCTATCTGTTTAGTCTTAGTGTCCTGACAGTGTTGGAGTGTAGCCAAAGCATTCCAGATTGCTGGTGGTGTCTTTTCTCCTATAATGATGTCATTCCCGGATATAAGCACAAGCTGACTCACGCTACTTCGTCTGCGTGACATTTCCGTCGTTTTTTTGTAACATTTTTCATAGTTGTTCAGCTTCTTATAGATCGTAGTCTTATTAATCATTACATGATAAATATGCCACTGTACTGTACTGTACTGCCATGTACAACACTAAAATATTTGTTTTTTTTAAGGTACAATAGTGGCAAACAAACATACGGCCCATCTGATAGTAAAGCACATGCTAAAAGTATAGCATAAACTAGTGGTTTCCTACAGATGTACACATAAAAGGTTATGAATACAAATCTGGTAGTCATAAATCTTTTGAGGTGACATACATAATATTACTAATAATCCCCTCTACCTATATAGGTACCTATTATCTCAGCAATGGGGCATTCACCACAACATCAACATTGGACTGAACTAGATATACTAAATGAGTATACAACATTACTAATATAAAAAATCCGTAAGCGACTATCCATATGAATAAATGAAGGAGGAAGCCAGTAAATGTTGATTTATAACCCCATTGTTATGTGCCATGTCAGGTTCCACGTGATTCTCCCTGGAAACCATCGTGGTAGATTGCCATTTGCCAAAATTGGGTAACTGACCTGACATCATGCTCATCTTATCGTCCTCCACTGATGCCCCGCCAGCGTAAACCGTTAGCGCAGGCGTGTGCATCACTCCATTATCATCCATAAAGCCAATGTTTCTGACTACACCCTCTGAGATAAAAGTCATGAAGGTACATTATTTATTTTTTATTTCAGGTGGAAATGGCATGTGAACTAAGCAAACCTCTATTCGTACACGAGAAAGACGCACAAGATGACCTTCTAAAAATACTTGACGAGTTCGGAAACAGATTACCAGCAGTTGTCATCCATTCGTTCACAGGAACAGTGGAACAAGGGTTGAAATATATCGAGAAAGGGTTCTACCTCGGTATCACAGGGTACATCTGCAAGGATAAATCTGATGGGGGCATCAGGAGGCTGTTATCAGAGAGTATACTGCCTCTAGATAAGTTGCTGGTTGAGACTGATTCGCCATTTATGTACCCGAATATGAGGGCTTCGAAACTGCCATTGCACGTCAAGGATTCGTTAACGGAGAGGTGAGTTGATCGGCCGATAAGTAGCTTGCTATGTAATATGTGTTACTGTTAAAGGGTCAAAAAGGCAGTAAAATTACAAGATTTTGGCATGGTGTAAATTATGTAAATGACATAATTCATTTTTTCATTCACAGTTTCATTATTTTTTGACCACGTCCTTGTCATATTTTTGTCTAGAGGTAGACTGTTGGACACCACAGCGTCGACGGATGGTTTGTAAGATGTCTTTAGGTTGAAGCTCAAGAAAAGGCAGTAAAATTACAAGGTTCGGAGGCATGGTTTAAATTATGTCATAGGAATTTCATGAGTTTTTTGACCCCGTCATTGTCACATTTTTGACCAGAGATTTCAACCATTACACAGCTTGCTTCGTAAGATGTGTTTCAGTTGAAGCTTAAGAAATGGAAGTAAAATTACAAGGTTCAGAGGCATGACATCTTACTCTCCGGAATGGTAACGCATGAGTGGTACCATGGATGTCACATGTGATGTGTTGTCATTTATCATCTGATAGACCGTCAGCTAGCCTTCCATTTCGGTTATATAATAAAAATACAGTCCTTCAGTAAGATTCTGAATATTTGTCAACAATTGTAACAATGCACGATTATAAAACATGCATTTATATTTTCTTATTAAGATACAATGTTTATTTATTGAAGATTATAAATATGTTCTATAAGGGAGATAAACGGATATCACAATCGTGCTTATACTTGGTTTATAAAGATAATAGTTTGATTAGATATATATAGATATATACATATTAATAGCTGATAACCGATATGGTGCGAAACTTTTGTCAATATATTACAAGTATTAGAAAAATAAATATAACAAATGATATTACAATAACTTGAATTACTACAGATGAAAGTAGTTGAGTACACTAGTTGCTAACACTGTCGCTTTTACAAGTTGAGAAATTCATAATACAGTCGCCTAATTCTTAATCACTCACACGCTGTCTTGTATAGACCAGACTGTTAGCCCGTAAAAGCGAAGATTGAAAGACGACTATACTGCATGCAACTGAAATGCGAATGTTGAGATGGATGTATGGTGTGACAGGAATGGACAAGGTAAAGAATGAATACATTAGAGGAAGTATGAAAGTGGCGCCGGTGTTGGAGAAGTTGAAAAGTAATCGTCTGTCATGGTATGGGCATGTAATGCGTAGGAATGAACATAATATTTAAAAAAAAGTATTATATATGCATGTGGATGATAAGGACAGAGGAAGGCCGAAAAAGAGATGGATGGACTGTGTGAAAAATTATATGGCAAGAAAGGGAGTAAATAAAGAGATAACTGCGAACAGAGATGAATGGACTAGGAAAACATACTACGCCGACTACAAATGAACGGGATAAGGATGAAGCAGATAATGACAACAAACCGAAATTTATTGTTATTATTGAGAATTCTTCTGGGATAATAGTCTTGAAGCTTATCCTTAGTAATTATTAAATGCGAAAGTAAGAGTCTGTCTGTCTCACTTTCAAGCGAAGCAATTTAAATGAAATTTGGTACAATGATAGTCCAGACCCTGAGAAGGGACATAGGCTACATTTTAATGCGAAAAAGGGTTATAAGGGGTTGAAACAGGGGATGAGTTTTGTAAGGAAATTCGACATTTTTGAAGCTGTTAGATAAATTGAATAATTTTTCTTTATTTGGTCAAGGTCACTATTCCACGCAGACGAAGTCGCGAGCACATCTAGTTATATATAATTGTTTAAATATTACCAGGTCTATGAATTTCGTGAACCGATACTGCACGTTCCAACGCAACGAGCCGTGCGCGCTGCCCGCCATCGTAGAGCTGATCGCCGGCTTCCTGGGCCGCAGTCCCGAGGACGTGGCGCTCGCCACTGCCTTCAACGCGCTCAAGATTTTCGGCTTGAGTCAGTGAGCCAAATAGTCATGCCAACACTGTCTAATTTAAACTAGGACATCATTATTGATTGTCGATATTTAATTGAGCGTTTATAGATTGGTCTACAAGTTGGGGCCGGGCAGTATATTGTAGAATTATGTGTTGAAATAACCAACCAAATAAAAAAAACGGTCTATTTTTGTTCGGTCATCGATATTTTAAACAAGCTTAGTAAAAGGTATAACAAACCGAAGCCTAGTAATAGTATTCGTGTAAGAGAACAACATTGCTAAAAAAGCAAAGGGGACACTTAAAAATACTATGAGTTTGGGGCTAAAAAGTACTTGTATCCAGAGCCGTAAAACATAATAAATCAGAATAAAGCACGATGACCAATTTATAAACGTGGCAAATAATACATATTTTATCCCATTTGCAATTAGATAGTGTTGGCCTAGGTATTTTTAATAGACATGGTGACAAACCATGTCTTAAATATTCAAAGAATCGGTATAAATTATTTGAGCCTTATATAGCTTGTGCCTTATGATTACAATAAGATTATTGATAATAAGAGATTAACAGAGTATATATATGTATACAATATTAATTGAAACGTCCAACGGATTCTTCAAACGTCATAGAGAAACAAACTTCATTAGTCTATGGAAACATCTCGAAATTGAAATACTCAATTCACATTGCATTTCGGAACGAACGACTAAATTTTATGTTTAATAGCGTTCACTGCCGAAGCCGTAAATTGACGAAGAAAAAAGAAATATTTTTTAATAATTTATGAATAATTATAATTATTAAATAGTTCTTCTGTCGTGTCAATAGTAAACCTAAATAGACTTGAACTTAGCAACTTCACAGACACAGTCGGTCGCCTTGTTCAGGTCTTATGGATGATAATGTAATGGTGGCGGGGCACCAGTGGAGGATAAGATGAGCATGAGGTCAGGTCACCATGAATTTATCACTGCGGTTTCCAGGGGTAGCCACGTGGAGTTCAACCTGACACGGTACATTGTTAGCCTACTGGTTATTAGTCCATATTAGTAACAATCCTCTTCGCCTCGCCTTGTTCATAAAGGGCACGACAGAAGTTCTTCTGATAATGAACTATGAACGTTTTGCTTGTCGTTGTCGTAGAATGTGTTCCATTCAAAATTTGACTGACTCGATGGTCTAGTGGTTTAATCACCGCCATAATTCCGAGCGTCTAAGGTTAGATTCTCCCACGACGCACATATGAGTAAAATATTGTCATTAACGTTCTAGTTTTTTATCCAAGCAATTTCTATGTCATTCATAATAATAACAGAAATACTACTTATAGTATTCACTTCGGTAGTGAACACTCTTGAAACAAAGATGGCGCATGTTGATCATGAAAAATTATGGGATTGGGCCGCCATATTTGAAAAGATGCGGCGTTGGAACATGTGTTTTATAACGAGCATTTAAAGTGCAATATTACATTTAGTCATAGTTACATGATCATGTAATAAACAGCGCTGAAATAAAGAGGCTATATGTCATAGATGTATTATCTTTTGAAGTATAGATTGGCAATGTTTAGTGCGAGATTAAAAAAAACTAAATATTGATATGTTGATATGCATATGATAAGTTTATTAAAACAATAAATAATAACATTTATTGTTTTCTAGTTCCACAGCACATATATTTGTAAAAACTGCAAATATTTGTAAATAGGAACTGTTTCATTTGGAAATAATACGAGACTTATAAAGTCGCATACCTATCTCGCTCTAACATAAATTATACTATATTTGTTATCTCTTTCATTGCCAATCGTATTTTCAAGTGGGTAATATGTTTTAAACTAACACCGTAATATGAGTCTTGCCAACGAAATATAATAAGAACTAACGCCTCTCTAAAATGTAGATTTGTCTAAATTTAGAACTAAGTATAATGAGACCAGGTATTCTCAAAGTCTTGCCAGCCAAGTGACGAGAATGTTGAATTATTGCGTTGATATGGAACGCAGTTGATTTTTCAAAATCAATGACCGGTGTATTTTTACTGTTACGAGCGTACCTGAACGCTGGAACTAGTTCAGAGTTTCTCAAACTTTGAACATAATTGTGATTTTTAATAAAATTGGGAGTGCAAAGATGTATACTTACAGATGTTAATTTGAGAAACTCTGAATCTAGAAAATGCCATTTAAGTAAAAATCACTTTGAAGCATAATATTTACAGTATGGATGATTCCATTTTTTTTTCTTTGACGTTTTATGTTAGTGATTGTTGGAGTCTTTATGTTATTCGTGGTTTGCACGCCTGCAACGCTATACGGTGGCAATTGTACAAGTTAGTTGATCTCATTTGTTAATACTAAAATGTTCTGTTACATATACAGTTTATATAGAACTTTCGGTATTTTTTTTTATATAAAGAACTCGTTCACAGACGAATGAGTGTAATATCAGACTCTTCAAAAGACAGTTTGTATCAGCAATCGCTGTAGTTTAACAATAATAAGAATTTATAAAAGATACAAGTAATGATTTACAATTAAATTTTGAAAACATTCTCAAAAATAGTGTTTTAAATTACTACAAATTAACATACAAATTTAACATTGATTTTTCTCTAAAATTCAAATTTGATAAAATACTAT
Organism: Achroia grisella; assembly: GCF_030625045.1. Lineage (NCBI taxonomy): Eukaryota > Metazoa > Arthropoda > Insecta > Lepidoptera > Pyralidae > Achroia > Achroia grisella. Next base: position 1,268,842 of record NW_026712572.1, on the reverse strand, counting down.
TCAAATATGATAATCACTAAATTTAGAAAAGTTTAGTCAGTTTTAGAGAATGATATTTCAACAACACTCTACCGGTTCATTCATCTGGTACAGTATGACGTCACAGTACCAGTTGAAGACCGATTTCTTAAGAACTACAGATTAGCTACATTTTTGACATAGTATAAAATGAATTCGCTGCCGCTCAAGTACACTTAGATCTTTTAAATTACGCAAGGGATTTTAATGAAATTTTTATCAATGGAGAGAGTGATTCAAGAGGAAGCTTTATATGTATATGTAATAAAGCTGCAAATAGCATGTCGTGTATACAAACTGTCTCATGAACACTATATTGCAATGCTATTTGTTACAATCTGTTGTCATCGTATTATCTCTTTCGCACGGTAGTAGGTGTCTTTAGTTATTTCGCTCTGCGCAGAGTATTTCCTATTTGAATTAATTATAAAGTCGAATATATTGTAAATAATAAATGATAAATAATATATTAATTATGTTGATGCAATGCTGGTAGTCACAACGAAATCAAAGACTGCAAGTATTAAAATGTAATTTGACATGTTAATTATTACGTTTCTTTTTTTTTGTAATATTTTTTTACGTATTTAATCGTTTAATGTATAGGAAGTCTTGTTAATGATTCCTTTATTTTTTGACAATCTCTTTGTTAATAGATTTTAAGATGCTGGGCCTTCGCAACGGGTACTAGAAAATGGTTTATTTTTTTTATATTGTAAAATCTGGCATCTATATTTTCCTTGTAAATTACTTAGATTTTTATCTAATTATCATTAATATATAACGAACAAAAGATTGGAGTTCACCTATTTATTTATTTTCATGTCTAGTCCTTAACAGAGTAGGCAGAGTAGTAAGCGAAACTTTGTAAATAATTTCAGTTTATTTTAAAACCTGTAATGAAATAATTTCGTTCTAAGTATCTGATAAAAGGGCAATTAGTATGTACATTTTTTTTTGCTCACTTGTTCATTATTTTGATCACTTGTAAGTAGTTCGTTTTATATGCCAGTTTTTGTTTAATACTAGTCTTACTGGCAACTGTGAATAGCGCCAATGCACGATACTTAAATCTAATTAAAAACACGTTATAAGAAAACTAGTGAAATTGTCGAACTGTGTTCACAACATAAAATTTAAATGAAAGAGTATTATTTTTATATTTTACAAGTACAATACACTGCGAATATTTCTCTGTTTTACCGCATTATTCTGTATTATATTGAAATTGATGTACGTTGCGTTGCAAACCGACAAGTCAATGACGCAGAGAAATGTCCAGCGTTAACTGTTAAGTTTTGTGAATACACAATACAAATAGACTTTTATTTATTTTATTTATCATGTATATCACATGAAAGGTTTGTTGTGATTCTGAGAATTTCAAGATAATTTAATATCGCCAGTTAATTACTGTTCTGTTAAAAGTATTATGTTTAATTGTTATCGATACATTTGTAAGTGTAACTTGTGAACCGTTTTCTAGTACAATTTGTAATAAAATTAATAGGAAAGGTCTGGCGCTGGTATAACGTAGTGCCTTTCGACAAACGTCCTTGTGATACAATATTTTCTAGATTGTACAGATTATCTTTCAATATACAATTATAATTGGTTGGTTGTTTTATTTTCTACTAGCTTTTACCCGCGGCTTCGCTCGCATTGAATCCATGAAATTAAAAATATATGATTATTGGTTCAGTAGTTTTTGCGTGAAAGCAAAATAAACATCTCTATTTCCACATTTCCACTATTAGTAAGGATTTATCGACAATTTTACGTCATAACGACAAGAGAATCATGGTAATAAATAAAATATAATAAATAATGGTAAACGGTAACCGGTGTCTATTGAACAGTATGGAGATGACGTTATCTTGTAAAACCGGCAATCATACTCATGCGTTGACACTAAAGTGAACTAAGATATCATGCCTCTGATACTTTGTATTCCGATCAATCACCAGTAATTAATAAAAAAACATTTACAGTTTTTATTCATTTCGGTCAAAGAAAGTAATGAATAAGATTTTTACATGAATAGTAATGGTGAAAATTTAGATGTTACTTAATTACAAAAGAAAGCAAATTATATGTCAAATATACATACGGTATTGACAGTAATTGTTTCAGATCTGTCTTGTATAGACTATTAAAAATAAACTTCAAAGAATGTAGAATCTCAATAATATTTATTATTTGTTTGCGACGCCCTTCGGAAATTAATTGGTATATGGGTTGAATTTTATTTGGTTTGGAGAAATTACAGTTTTTTATACATAACCGATATTTTCTATCAATGAATTATTACTACACTGACAATATGTTATATATGTGAATAAATAGATATAATAATGAAAACATACCAAATACAATAAAATATTTAACAAAATATCGAAACATTGATATTTTTTAACAAATTTAATAGTAACTTAATTTGCTTAACTAACAATAAAACATGTTTGTTATTTGAAATGTACTCCTTATTACACTGTGTAAAAGTGAAACCTAAAGTACGTATTGTACTATAATTACTATTATTTCTTTTGTTTCCTCTTCACTTCTACCCTTCCTTTCACTTTGTCAATACAAAACAAATAGTCTATTGCATAATTGAGTACATACAATGTAAATATTCCAATTTAATATCCTAAACTATAATATTTAGAAGCAAGAATTATTGCCACGAGATTCCTTGCCACATTCCTTATAATTGAACACAGATTGTGATTCATCAATTTGATACAAACTTGAATCAACAAGAGTCCAAAGCAAGTACCCTCATAATATTTTTTTTATGTAAAAGAAGGTGACCCTTTTTTCGGACTACTCTAATGCTGCCAGCTGCTGCTTGCCTTTATAGCTTCACCGGACATAGAGGGCGTGTGCAGATGGTACTTCAAACGTGCGGAAGGACTTATGGAGCGGCTGAAAGCCAACTACCGCCTGACGGATACGACTTTAGTCTGAGGGCACCGTTAAGGGTTCGAACACCGATTCTGACCGTTGTAATATCGATCCCCGTTTGAATTGGATGGAGGATCGGTTATCGCGTAATTTTTACTGCCTTATCTTTCCGTCAATCGAAGGACATCTTACTTTGCAAGCTGTTTGGTGGATGAATTAGGCGAGATCTCTATATCAGATGCAGTCGATTTTGTACAAAGTCTATCTGGTCTAGTTTAGCGTGGTACCGATGGTCGCGGATTAGATTTCTCGCACGATTCAAAAATTTGTAATCCTGAGTATTATTGTATAGGTTTGGGTTTTTTCTAGGTATATTATATACGTATTTACAAAAAGGGAAATTGAATCTATGTTTTAATATCAGTTATCTACAACCCATAATACAAGCTCTGCTTAGTTTGGCCTTGTGTGAATTGTCCTGGGTTAAATAAACATAGTACATATGTATACACGTTCTTAATCTACACTATCACAGTATTTCTATAGGTTCAGTCGAGGCTCTTGTCGAGTTTCTTCACGTGTGCTGGTGGCGGTGAAGTGAGCACCTTCTTGGAGAGTCGCAGCTGCCCGGACACCGGATCCCGCCCGAAGTACTTCACCTGGATCTCGGAGCCCACGTCCAGACCGAGCGCGGATGGGTGCATTATCTGTCATCAATAAAAAAGAACTGTATAAACAACTTAGTACTATTTCCCTCCAATTTCTAATTTTTTATTTTTTTTTGTTTCCGCCACCTACCTACCCATCGTAAGGTGAAGCGTCGACAAACTTAAAGTTAAACTTATAGCTAACTGGGTAGGCAACTTGATTTTGCCAAATGAAAGAAGAAACGCCACACATCCCACGTGGTTGTAGCCCACTTATGCATAAACAAAATATCTCCTTTAAAAAGTACACACTCTATCCTGAGGAGATGCAAATCATCGCTTCTAAGAATATCCTTCAATTCTTGTTCCTGACGGGCCTAGGTAGCAGAATCTAAAAAACAATGAGCAATAAGATCTATAAACAATAGATCTATGCAGATTGCAGTGCTATAGGTTTTAAACCATTATTTTTTTTATGTCTATCTTACAATCAGTCGAAGGCTATGAAAAGATGTGGTACAAGTTACGTTGCGGGTAGAGTGTGATTCCTAGCAGAATCATCGTCTCTTTAGGTGGTCCTGATTCGTCATCGGGTTCCAGTAACCTACGCCTTTTAAGGCGACGTATGTTGTCGGTGTCGGAGAGGTTGCAGAGTAATCGTCTGTCGTGGTATGGGCATGTAATGCGTAGGAATGAAGATAATATTTTAAGGAAGTTGTTACATATGAATGTGGATAGTTATAAGGGCAGAGGAAGGCCGAAAAAGAGATGGATGGACTGTGTGAAAGATGATATAAGAAAGGGAGTAAATATAGAGATGACTGCGAATAGAGATGAATGGAAAAACATATTACGCCGGCCCCAAATTAATGGGATAAGGAAGAAGCCAATGTATTTTGCGGGGAGTAAGCCTTTAAATATAATTAAAAAATACCTTTCTGTGATCCAATTGTGAATTGTGAACTAAAGCTGGCGGCATACTTGGGTATAACGTTACTAATACTCCAATATCCCTGACTTCGACCACTTTGGCTTTGTATATAGCACCAAATTCAAGTTCTGGCGTCCGTTCTGTCGTCAGCCACTCGGCTATACGCGCCCTCGCCTCGTCCATGGCTGCTTGAGATGGTGCGAATATGGTGTACTTAGTTTCATCTACTGGAGTCACCTAGAGTATTGAAGAAAAGTTTTAATAAATATTGTAACTTAACTGGGGCCTTGCCACAAGGCACTCTCGTACGGCGGGATACATTTTAATTAATAAATAAACATAGATCAATATAATTATCGAACAATTGTGCTAAAAATATTAAAAATAAATAGACTGTATAGTGTATAGAATAGAAAAGAATATAAAATCATTTATTCAAATATACTTAATTTAAGCACTTTTGAATAGTCATAACAATTTTTTTTATCTACCGCTCGTTCAGAAACCTGGCTCATCACAAGAAGAACGAGCAAGAAACTTGTGTGTTGCAAGTCGAAACGTAAGTATAATTGGAACAATCAACATATGTAACAAAAAACAAAAATGTATTGGTTTCAATACATTTTTGTTTTGAACATTTGTTCAGAATAAAGGTTTCTTATGTTTAACTTTTATAACTTAACTAACAAATACTAGAATATCTGCCATTACACGACTAGTTCTTTCATTACATATACATTTTGTAAATATATGTATAACATTACCAGACCAATACAAATAATTATACTCATGAATACAAATATTTACTTGTATCATTATATTTGTATGTGAGGAATCAAAATGAAAATAAATGAAATTTATTTATGTATTATACAGTTAGATATTCGGTAATATGTCCAGGTAATAATATTATTGGCAACTGTTTAATTGCCCCAATTTACGGGCATGCAAATTTTGGGTATATTAAAATTGAATAATCTATATAATATTATAATTTATAATTAATGTCTTATGTACTATTCTAATTATATATTAATAGTAATCATTATATAAAATAAAAAAAACAAAAAAAATGTAACAACCAGCGACTATAGAAATTATAGAGCTGTGCTAAACTGCTAGACCTTCGAGGCTGATAATTATTTAAAATAAAGTTTGTTATTACAAGTTTCAACACTCATACTATAGTTTAAAAAAAATTTACTGGTTAAAAAAATGTATTAAACCGATAAATTTAACTGCTTTTAAGTTGCGCAAAGAAAGATGGATAGGTTATAGAAATAAATATAACTATTAAAAAATCCTTGAGACCTGAAGTTTATTTAAATAATATTATACTCTATGCATAATGGAAAGGTGCACTCGACCTATAACCTACCCATCTTTCGGAAAGCTCTCATTACAAGAATGTCATATATGTTCAAGTAACGAGCTTAATGCCATATAGCTTTCTCTACCAACTAAGCCTTTGATAAAAACAGAAAGCGGTTGAACGGATAGGGTACTCTTTTGGTTGTGGTTGACTAGAATCAAACGAGTAGTCTGACAAACCTGCACTCCAGTTTCGACATACAGCCTTTTTAAATTGATACCCCCGAGTCCGACCAGCCGCGGTCTCTTGTGGACCTCAACCTGCATCTCTTCTATCACAGGCATATTCTCCTTGCGCGTTTGTCTGCAGTTAAATAATCACCATTTATACACAGAAACGAGACAATGTCGGGCGTGCATGGCAATAATTGTTCCTGCAGTAAATGTAAATAAACTGGTTTCTTTAAAAGATAATAATAAGAAATTCAGTCGAGTTTACTATATACTGTAATTTGAATCTGTATAGTGTACACACCAGTCCCTGTTCAATCCGCAGCTGACCTTTACATTTTCACTGGACAGTGAGCGAGACTGGATAGGGGGCGAGTGCAGATGGCACTCCAAACCAAAGGAAGGACTGAAGGATGAAGGCCAATCTCGACTGAGGGCATCGCTAGGGATTCCGACCTCCTCTCAGGCCGTCGTAATTGCGATACCCGTTTGTTTTCAATCCCTGTTCGTGTATCTTTATCTAGTTCGTGTATGGTTATCTAGTACCCATAAGACAAGCTCTGCTTAGCTTGGGTCTAGATGACGCTGTGTGAATTGTCTTAATACATTATTATTTTAGCTGTACCCGCGACTTTGTCCGCGTGGAATTTAACTTTGTTTTTCCAAAATAAAAGTAACCTAAGTTACTCCTTATTACATCAACTACCCGTCAAAATCAGTCTAGCCATTTCAGAGATTAGCCGAAACAAACAGACATACAGACAAAAATTGTAAATAATGTTATTTTGGTGTATGTACCGTATTTATATTCATATGGATGCAGTATAAAACGGTTAATTCAATACTACAAACAGACACTCCAATTTTATTTATATGTAGTATAGATGTAAAAAAATTAAACAAAATCCTTGGACGCTGTGTGAATATTCCTTATATATTATTATTCTTTTTAAAAAAATAAACATGAAATCCTTACCTAGGTTTATCGATACACTGATTCATAATATCAATGATCTTGCTCTTCGCGTCGCAAGCTTTTTGCACTGACTCCATAACTACTTTGAGAGGCAGTCCTGGTATCTTCACGTCAGCTTGGAGCGCTGTGATCCCCTTCTTCGTTCCTGCTACTTTGAAGTCCATATCTCCCATGTAATCTTCTATACCCTGGTGGAATACAATATCGTTTACATCTTATATATAAAATTCTCGTGTCACAGTTTTCGTTCCCATACTCCTCCGAAACGGCTTGACCAATTCTCATGAAATTTTGTGAGCGTATTGAGTAGGTCTGAGAATCGGCCAACATCTATTTTTCATCCCCTAAATGTTAGGGGTAGTCCACCCCAATTTTTTTTTATTTTAAGGCAAAAAACGTTTGCCAGGACAGCTAGTTTTTCTATATATATCTATACATATAAATAAAATGGGAGTGTCTGTTTGTAATGTTGAAATAATCGTTTTTTATTACATGCATATGTAAATACGTTACATACACCAAAATAACATTTATTAATTTTTGTCTGTCTGTCTGTTTGTTCCGGCCAATCTCTGAAATGGCTGGACCGATTTTGACGGGACTTTTTTTGGCAAATAGCTGATGTAATAAGGAGTAAGTTAGGCTACTATTATTTTAGAAAAATAAAGTTTAATTCCACGCGGACGAAGTCGCGGGAACAGCTAGTCTGGTATATAATGCAACATATGCTGGTGGTCACTATATTCTCTCTAATTGAATTTAAATATGAATCTTAATTATTGTAATTATGTACAAGCCTCTTTTGAAAGGAATAAGAGCTGAATTCCTTGTCAGTTCTCTTTAGTTTGAATACACTCCAAAACTGATGATAGATTTGTTTTGATAATATCGCAGGTAAGTTAAGGAAGCTATTACATATGAATGTGGATGGGCAGAAGATAAGATAAGGGCAGAAGGCAGAAAAAGAGAAGGATGGACTGTGCCAAAGATGATATTATAAGAAAGGGAGTAAATAATAATATGACTGCGAACTGGGATGAATGGAAGAGAAAAACATATTATGTTGACCACAAATGAATGAGATAAGGAAGAAACAGTTGATGAATATCTCAGGCAAGTAGAGCTTGTGTTATGGGTACTAGACAACTAATAAACACTTAGTTATTTTTTTTTCTAAATACATACATAACATACATAAAAGAACCCAGACCAGACAATCAATTTCATGAATACAAATATTTGTACCGTGCAGGGAATATATATAAAATTATATCCCGCGACCTTTACGAGTAAAGTGGTGTGCTAATCCACTGAACCATGGAGGATTATTAAATATAGAGACATAACAAGCGGACTCACTAACAAATCAGTCAGTATTCTGTAGTCGGCGAGGTTCGAACCTTCGTACCGCGACACGAGGCCGATGGCCACACCTGCAGCCGGGGCCGACAACGCCACCCCTGCGTCCAGTAGCGCCAGCGAGCCGCCACAAACAGACGCCATCGAACTAGACCCTGCACACACAAATATTTTAAGCAACCGTGTCGAAACCGATACGACATTTAAACTTCCAAGAAAAGAGCTTAATCTTTCTTAAGAGACCGCCAACACACTTGCAATTTGTTGTAGTAATAAGAAAAAAGACTTGGTAAAATGGAGAAAATATATTAATAATAGACTAACATATTAGGAACAGAAAGAATGAATTGAAGTATCAAAAACAAGAATGTAATATAAAAGAACTATAAATTTAAATACAAATTTAGAATATAAAATACATATCTGATTAGCCAGTTACAACACAATTGATCCTCTGGTGATGCGAGTGCTCATGGATGGCGATAATCATCGACCATTAGGTGAGCCGTAAGCTCGTTTGTTTCATATACGATAACAAAACAAATGTGAACATTAACAATATGACTTCTCAAAGGAAAGAGTTTATCTTGGAATTTCTCTGAAGAATCAGAGAACGAAGAAAAAATAGTTATTTGCGTCCTTCCCCTTGCATTCAATTATGTTGTTGACTATTACGAATGATTAACCATATTTTAAAAACAGTACCTCTTTATCTTTTACTAATTAAAAATTTACATATAAGTAGCTAAGTAAGTTACATATAATATGAAGCGTAATAAGTAAGTGAACACATAGACGAACAAAATTCGAAGCCCCGTGAGTGATTTCGTTACCATAGAATAGAATAGAAAATAATTTATTCAAATACCCTTACATTGAAGCACTTTTGAATAGTCATCACATTTTTTTTCAGTAGCACCGCTAATTCGGTAAGCTCAACACAAGAAGTATGACCAAAAAAGGGGGGACATCTGTGTCCCAATTCACACTGTTGAGGTTTTTGTGCGTTTAACAGATGGAGCTAACAATAACATATGTACCATGTCAGGTTGACCTCCAAATGGTTGCCCGTGTTAAATTCATGGCTAATCATGAATTTTCAATTTTTGTCAACTACCCTGAGTATATGTACCGTTGGACTCGAGAACCTCAGCAGTGAGCCGCAGCGTGTAGGGCTGGTGCGGCACTACAGGCAGCAGTCCCCGCTCGGCCAGGGCTCCGTGGCCCGCCTCGCGCCGCCCGGGTGCTCCGCCGCGGGACACCTCACCCGTCGCGTACCCCGGGAACTCGTAGTGCAGGAAGAAGCTCTTCTCCTTTATACCACTGCACATATTTATTAATGATTACCAACAAGATACTGCAATCTAGACACGCGGGAGCGTGTCGAAGCCAAGTTCAAGTAAGAGACCTTAGGCTACAATATATTATCCTAAGTTATAAGAAGAAATGATATTTTATACTATTATAAATAAATTTTAGGGCTGACCATTGAACTTCGCACCCATTTAGATCTCACTTCTTTTGTCGTTGAAGTCAACAATCAAGGCACATATCATAATATTGAACTTGGCTATCATTTCTCATTTATGTTTTTGATGGGATACAATATTACATGATATATACTAACGAATATTATAAGTAATCATATCTATAATATTTCTATAACTACATTATAGAAGGTAATATTGTATCGTTTTAATCTTTTATATAAAGTATATGTACACACGCGTAATATATCTTGTATATGAAATTCTGGTGTCAGAATGTTAGTTACCGATTTGACCGATTTTTATGAATTTTTTTATATGCATATTCAGTAGGTCTGAGAATCAACTACTATCTATTTTTCATACCCCTTGATAAAAGTGGTCACCCCTAGCAATTTTTGTACGAAATTTATATTTTTTTCAAAGTAGCAATAAAAAATACTTACAACCCTAAATTTTCACCCTTCTACCATCAACCCCTTTACATAGTAATCGAGCAGTTTACGTTTAAAAGAAAACTATTTAACTTAGTGTCTTTCCATGTGAAGGGATATGGTACCTGGTGAGCATGGTGAGGGTGTCCATCTTGAGAGCACTGTCTGGTGAGTCGAACGCGACAGTCGCCATCACCTGGGTCTGTCCGCGTTGGAACAACGCGCTACCATGCAGTGGTTCATACAAAGATACCTGTAGAAGTTGAATAAAACTTAATTGTTAGCATCATATCATTCGTTCACCAAAACAAAATATGAACAAATATATAGGGAATTTATTTCTTTTTAGTTAATGATAATGAAATATTGACTTCATTCGACGTCCTCGGTAGTCTAGCGGTTAGCACACTGCCTCAGTTTCGATGATCGCGGGTTCAATTCCTCGCACGGTACTATGGTTTTGATGAGTGTGACTGGTCTAGGTGCTATGTATATATATTATGGATTTACAAAAAGAAATATTTATTTATATAAGTTATTTAGTACCCATAACATATGTGAAGGCAGCTGAAATTAAGGTACCAAGATTACTTTTTACAGTCTAAAATGTATGTTAAAATATTAATATTATTAATATTATAAATGCGAAAGTTTGTGAGTATGGATGGATAGATGGATGTTTGTTACTCTTTCACACAAAAACTACTGAACAGATTTTAATGAAACTTTACAATAATATGGCTCATACATCAAAATAACATATAGGCTATTTTCACGCGGGCACAGCTAGTACTAATTTACCTGGCAACTAATCTTCCTAAGTTCATCTAAATGTCTTCCATCACAGCGTGTGTCACTTTCAAATATCATATCCCGAAATATCTGCTTCAGGTGGGTATTGAAATAGTCCTGCAGTAGTCCCACATCCGCTTGCGTATCCCTGAGCTGGTTGAGCACTGTCTGCCGCAGTTCAGAGATGGCCATGTCTCTGGACAGCTTGTCGTGCGAATGATCACTGTATGGTGCAAACATTTATATTCATAAGTATGATTGCTTGTATCGGTCTGGGTATTTTCTATGTATATTACAGTCCGGCTGCTCAGATATTGAGTTTCTGACAGGTCGGTCGGGATCGAATGGACGACGTAACTTTGAACTAACGTGCAATTTACGGCATAATTTTAAATATTTTATATTTGCCTTATCAATGAGTGGAGTGATAATATTACAAATTTAATAATTATTCCAACTTACAATAAACATATTAATTTTGGGCTACCATTATTAACTACTTAACAGATATAAAAACAATAGTTTTTAAAAGTCAAACCACATCAAACTGCGCTGTTTCAAGGATATGTCAACCGTTTGTTTTTGCATTTGAATATTTTTGTAATCTTAACAGACAATAAAAGCTTATAATTTTATAATATACTAGTTGTCCCGGCAAACGTTGTTTTGCCTTAACATAAAAAAAATAAATAGGGGTGGACTACCCCTAACATTTAGGGGGATGAAAAATAGATGTTGGCGGATTCTCAGACCTACTCAATACGCTCACAAAATTTCATGAGAATCAGTTAAGCCGTTTCGGTGGAGTATGGGAACGAAAACTGTGACACGAGAATTTTATATATAAGATAATGTACTTAGTATTTCATAAAGTTCAAACGCAAAATATCTTTATTCATGTAGGTCTATTAAAGACTTTTATGATATGTCAAATCAATGATTTCGAGACGAGAAGAACTGGCAAGAAACTCAGCTCGTATTCTCAGTTAATAATAGTAAAGGTACGCCCAAAAAAAACTTAAGAAAATAAGTATCGTGATATCAGTCTGATTTTTTTTAACTCATCTGAGTTAAAAAAAATACATCCTATTTTTTATTTTTGAATGAATGAAAGCGGATTGGCGCGCGAAGTATAATCAACATCATTACATAGTATAAAATAAAGTCGCTGTCGCTGTCTGTCCCTATGTATGCTTAAATTTTAAAACTACGCAACGGATTTTGACGCGGTTATTTTAATAGAGTGATTCTAGAGGAAGGTTTATATGTATAATACATGTACACCCGTGCGAAGCCGGGGCTAGTAGCTAGTTGAGTAATAACCAGACGTTTTATTTAAAATATATCAAAAACTCACCTAAGTATTTCTCTTATTTTCATGGTAGATAAAGTCTTAATGTTATCAATTATGCTTTGTTCCAGTGGTAACGGCAGTTCGTACTCCCGTTTCATTTTCCCATGGTCTTTTCGTAATTTCTCGATGCCTCTGACTATGTGTTGTGCTTCTTTGGTGCCTACGATTTCAATAGAATGTTATTGTAACCTATCGATAAAGTAATAAGACCTATCAGATAAACTAGCTGTTACTAGTGAATTCATCCAAGTAGTCTTAAAATAGATAAAATTTATAAAATAAAAATAGCTCAAGTTACTCCTTATAACATACATATAAGAAGCTATAGCTATCTGCGAGTCAAAGTCCCGTCAAAATCGATCCAGGTAGGTTTATGTAGAAGAAAATTATTTTTGTAAGTCCCTGTACCAGAAACGGTTGGAGCTACTTTTATTAAATTTTTGTGTATTTCGGTAAGTATTTTTTATACCATTAGGTTTTATATGGCAAATTTATATTGTCTATATAGCAAAACAATGTTTGCCGAGTCAGCTAGTAGGGCAATAAAAAATCAGGGATGACTTACATTCGTACCTAATTTGATTGCTTTCAGTAGATCCTGTTGTAAGATATCCCCAGCGCTACCCTCCAGCATCACGACCAGGTTGCTATTGGTTGCTGCCACTACTAAATTCAAATTTGACTTTTCCAAATCTTTACGCGTTGGATTAATGATTATCTCATTGTCAATATAGCCCAATCTAAAGTACGGAAACAAAATTAAAAATAAATAAATAGTATTTAGGCAAATTAAAGGCAAAATTGGTGTAGTATTGTATAAATGTATGAAGAGGATGATGGAAGATCGTGGAAAGTGGCAAGAGCTCTACCGCAAAGAAAGTGTCTCTTAAAGTATGAATGAATGAAACACTTAGGTCTGTAGGGAGTATTGCGTAAATTCGATGATTTATATCGCTAGAAATATAATCTTTATTCAAATAAATTTAATACAAATTTAGGATAATACAAACTTTACACTAATAATACAATTACACAAAAGATACACTAATGACACATTCGTGATCTGGTGGCGTACTTTTGAATAATCGTATCCTTTCCTAATAAGTTACCGCTCACATATGTGTTTTATATGTGAGCGGTAACTTATTAGGTAAGTAGACGTATCTCAGTAAGTTGTAAGAAACTTGCGTGTTGCTCTTTTAAAAAAATGTAACTTTTTAAATAATTGTTTATGATAATTGTAATTACAGGAATCAAAGTGAAGTGTGAAAAGACCAACCTGACTGCACCAACAGGTCCATTCCAAGGTACATCAGAAAGTGCTAACGCGGCACTCGCAGCGTTCACGGCGATCGTTTCAGGGGGGTTTGTCGCGTCCATTGCAAGCATATTACATACTATCTGCGTGTCATAGTAATAGTTCTGAGGGAATAGAGGTCGCAGCGAGCGATCTATGAGACGCGACGTTAGGATTTCCCTTTCTGTTGGACCTGTGAACAAAATGTTTCGTTATTTCGACGTGGTTTTGGTTAACTCATAAATTAATCGATGGCCTCAGTGGTCTAGTCGTTTAGCACACCGCCTTACTTCCGAAAGTTGTGGGTTCAATTCCTTGAACGGCACAAACTATAATTTAACTGTATTTACGAGTATAATTGTATGTATGGGTCTGGGTGTTTTTTATGTAGAATATATATTATATATCCTATGTATAATATGTACGTATTTACGACAAAAAATACCTATGTATTTGTATTAGTTGTCTAGTACCCTGCCATAACACAAGCTTCAGCTATCTTAACTTGGGTCTAGATAGTGCTGTGTGAATTGTCCTGAGATTATTATTATTATTTCGGCCGCAAACAGCTGCTTAACCTAAACATGTCTTACAAAGCAAGCTTGCTATCTAAGATGTGTTTCAGTTTTTACCTTGATTTACCATATTTTTTTTTTATTTTCTCTACCATGAAGAAAGGTAGTGGGCTAAACTGCTAAACCATAGAGGCCATGTGTCTTATCGTCTGTGGTCTCTTGTAACTGTCCTATTAAGAGAAATAGGACAGTTACAGACATTTTAAACATACATCACATAAAAGATATAATGAAGAAACTATTTATTATGTATTAAAGTGGGTACTTTGTAAAAAAAAAGTCTATAGATGTCATTCTGGCAGTGTGATTTGTACTTTGAAAAATATGTGTTTTAGTGAGAAAATAGTTTGTTATTTTTCAATCCTGTAATTTACTTTTTAAATCATTTTTAGCATTACCTAATTCCCTCCTCAAGAAGTTGGTTGGTATTCTCCCTGCTGCAGCAGCTTTTTGTCTGTAGTCAACCACCAGTGGCAGGAAATTGCTGGAGCTCTGCTTAGCTTTGGAGACAACTGTTGACAGGATGCTGGTTTGACCAAGAGTGGCCACACAGGCACCGTCAGCAAACCGAGCATATTTTCCAGTTACAATATTCAATGTTGTTCTGAAAATAATTAAAAATTGACAATTTACTTGAGATATACTTTAATTGAGATTATTATTATTATTAAGTCTTTAATAACAATGATCTCTGAGGTAAAATCTAGTAAGAAAATATTTTAGGTAATTTATAAATGTCAGGTATTTATTATTTCTGATTTTTTTGTCGCTTGTTTATTTTTTACATTAGAAACTAAATATGTGTTATTGTAGAGTATATCTATTTGTAATATGTCGGTTTTATAACCTAATATAATCACTTAACCTCAAAACTTACCCATTTGAAAAGGCAATATCCGTTTCCCCTGCATTAGACTGTGACGAGAAATATCTGTTTTTTAATCTAAATCTACTAAAAAAGACACGTTTTTTAAATAACATTTTCATTTTAATCATCAAATGCAGATTGTAGTTACTAAACCAGCCGCCGACTTGTTGCGAAATAAAATTTTAATGATTCTACCGGCATACGCGTGTTATATATTTTAAATTAAAAGTAACAATGCATGTAATTGATGAAAAACAAAATAATATATTTAATTATTTTATAGTAAAATAAATAAAATTATAAGAGAAATTAATTCTGAATATGACTTCGAGACTGAAGAAAAATTGACATTTGATCATTTGATGTGACTGACTGCAAATTGATTGATGGGTTATTATTTTGTGACTGTGAAATTGAGTTTTTATGCTGAACTAGCTGCTCACCTCGGATTCGCGCGAATGTACTTGTATTATAAATATACACCTTCCTCTTGAATCTATCTATTGTTGAAAAAAGTATGATGTAAACAGAATGAATCAAATAATTCTATTTCCGAACGATACAATTGTTGTCTTTCTTTAGTATGGTTGACTGACATTTAACTGAAGTGTTATTTGACGTTGACAATATCTTTCCTTCTACTTCTGCCAGGTTTATTTTCAAGTTTTGTCAGCTTGTCGTCAATTGTAAATTTTCAAATTCAAATAAGAAACAATAATATATTATTATATTTTGATGTTATAATTTTATTGTAAAATGTCAAAGAAAGTCCAAGGAAATGATTCCTTCCAAAGGATAAACTATCTATATCAAGTAAGCAAGCACAGTTTGTAATGTTATTACTTTATTATTAATAAAATTGTATGTTTTAGTGTTATTTTTTTTTTACAGATAAGTAAACAAATGTGTACATTAAATCCAGGATTATCCTCTTATTATGGTAATTTAATAGTGAATATTGCTAAGAAAAATGTTTTGAAAATGTAAGTTTGTCTTAAAATTTACTAATTTAACATTAAGTTGAATATAATACTTTTATATTTTTTATGTATATATGTAACTTGGTTGGCAAACATCTGCATCTATACAGTACCACAGATCTCACATGTGTTGCTATTCCAGATGCTAAGTACACAATAATTCTTTATACACTGGCTTTGTTAATTGTATTTTATTTTTTATTCATATGTACCTTACTATTTGTAATGTAATATACTAAAAGTCACCAGAAAACACTATGACTCTCTTGATATCCACTTACTGATTATTTGAGTGGAGTGTGAATGTGGAGTGATCTTAGAGATCAGATTTGCACTCTTTGTACCCTCTCTCTCCTCTTTCTATCTTCTATTTCCGAAACAGCTACACTAATCAACACCAAAATTTCATTGAAGGTTGCTGAAGGACAGCCATCGTTTACCATTAAAAAAAATCTGATTGGTCAAGGTTGATTTTTTAAGAATAAACACTCTACTCAAGATGTGACCTGGTGTGTAAATAACACACTTATCTTAACTTATTATACATAAAAGAGAACTTTCAATTTAAACTACTTACTTGTTTAATTCTACCATTCTTATTGATAGTTACAATATGTTTCTGTGTGTGATAAATATTGTTATCCTTATATTTAATTCATCTTCATATTAACATTGCTAATGTAGTTGTCCAGTAACCATAATTTATAAAAATATTTAATAATTCAACATTATTTATATATTTTCAGCCATCCAGATGTAAAAAGACAAATGTGTAAAAGCTGCCGCTGTACACTTATTGCTAATGTTACAGCAAAAGTATCAATTAAAACTAAGAAGAAATCAAAGATTATAAAATGGACATGTAACACTTGTGGTGCTAAACGCAGTATTCCCATACAAAAAAATATAGATCATTGTCTATGGATTGATAGACCAGAGGCAGTTGTGGAAGTGATTAATTAAAACATAGAAAAATATATATTTGTATTTTTTTAATTTAAGAAAAATACAATACTATGTAAATATTTTTTTAAAATATTACTTATTTCTTAGATATAGACTTTCTAAATATGTAGACCTAAAATGTGAACAAACATTAAGAATAGGTTACAATACTATACCATACAAATCTATTCGGATTTCTCTGCATGATATTGTTTGCTATGCATTCACAACTAGTTAACCTGTTTTTTCCGAAAGGGCTTGGTATACAATATTTATTTTCTTTAGGGGTAAATAAAGATCGCATTTACAAGAAGACATACTGCTTATGAAGGTTCTAACATATTTTCTTGTCCATACTCAAACCTATGGCCTAGATTAGTTCGTCCCACAGTCTTACCCATCCTCTCCTCGGGGTATGTAGACGACCCAAATTCAATCAGATGGTTATTGGTGCTCCTAGATGCCTCTTACGATATCTTACGGATGATATCGAGTGACATATTTATTTATACTTTCGCACACAAAAATGTATACGTGGAAGACTTAATACCTGATGGCATTCTCTACCAGCCAGTCCAGTTGATCAGAGATAATAAGGCGGTGTAATTTGACAATTAATATAAAAAAAATTAAAACATAAATACAGGTGTACTGATAGTAGAAATATCACTACTTCGTGCTCATCCTATTCTTAACTGGTATCCAGCCAGCGTATGCTTTTATTGCAGGCAGATTCATTACCATACCTGTTATAATTAATATCTCAGGACATACAGCGCCGTCTACTACCAAACTAAGCAGAGCGTGTGTTGATTGATTCATCGATGAAACATTTATGTCGAATATTAAAAATTATATAGGTAATATAGATTACACAAAATAACAAAGAAATGAAAAACACTAAAGTTGGCAACAGAAGCTGTTTCAGCTTTGCTGATATAAACACAACCTCATACAGTTCTGGTTTTCAGGCAACTCCCACGTGCTATAGGTATTAAGCAACATATACTTAGATAAATTTTATTTTGTAAATACATAGTAAAAGGTATATCTAGAATACACCTAGACTACTGCTAGGCTACAAACAATCATACTCAAGAATTAAAATGTTTGTACAGTGCGAGAATACGAACCCGCGACCGACGGAAGTAAGGCAGTATGCTAAACCGCTAGACCACCGAGTATTAAAAATACAGATTTTAATATAATATCTACTGTCAAGATCTAGTAGTTATACAAAACAGATCATAACTTGGATAATAATTACACTTAGGTACTGCTTCATTTGATGCTCCATAAGCGAAACTGACTTATTACTCCCTCGGAACTACTAAGTCGAGTGCCTAATTGGAAAACTAGTTTGTAACTTCTGATTGAATATGGAAGTTTCGGAACACTAAATGTTTGATTGCACTAAGAAACCAATGTGTATAAATATTTTTTTTTCATACTACGATGATGGTAAACGAGCACGATCCATCTCATGGTAAACAGTTTCTATAGACGCTTAAAAAACACGTGACACCTCTTGTCTCTCAAAGCGCAGGTGATACCCCTGGTGAGAATGAGAAGACACTTTAAGAAACGTTAAGGAAGACTTAAGAAGAAAGAAGAAGACTTCAATAGATCCTTAAAACACCAGCTGTAGTCTTGCGAGAAAACCTAGGCAGGTAGTTCATTCCACAATCTGTGTGTACCTACAAGTGTATGCGGGAGGAAGATCCTCTGAAACCGTACTGTCCGAGACCACATAAGTTCTAGCGTGTGGGAATGAATTCCCTGTCGATGGCGTGCGGTGTGATAGTATAAGGAAAATAATAACTTAAGTTACTACTACTTAAAAATAACTTAACAACTAGAACTTAATTATGAGCACGCGCTCACATATTTACATTATTGATTCAAACAATAGGAATTAATCTGTTTTAGTGTCTGTAAGTTTAGTGGGAATAGGCAAAGAACTCAAAATAACGCTCTGAATTACTAGAAAAACTACAATCTATAAAACTATAAAAAAAAAAGCAACAGTTTCGGGGCAATCGTTTCAATTCTATATTGGTTTAGGTACCTGTCTATAGTTACATAAAAATATAAAATACGTGATATTGGCTCGTTTTTTTCATTTGATTCAGTATTACATATATTAATAAATATAATAAAATCATTAGCTATTAGAAAGTTATTCAAATTAAGATTGAAAATTTAAGAATAATTACATAGGATACATGTGATCTTTTTATTACCAATTAATTTTTGATTATTGAAATTGGAGATAGTACCTATAACCACAGATAACCTAATATTACAAAATATATAGATAAAAGAAATATAAATCTTATTTTATCTAGGTATATAGGTATATATATATATATATATATATATTAAAGTCGAAACAAATGTCGATAATATTGTTATAATAAAAATACACATGAAATTGCTTCCCGAGTATTTACTACTAGTTTATGTTTATTACAAAAGGTAGTAAATATACTCCGCCGATGCATATATTCTAGAAATGTAGGTTTACGATGAAGTTAAATCTCCATAATTTTCTCCTGCTTGTTTTAATATCGGCTTCTCAAACGTCAATATATTCCAATTTGAAAGGTAACTTGCAATCTTTTGTGCAAGGAATATTAGAAAATAAGGATGCTGCAAGTAATGCTATTCTTAGAAATAAGCTCGGCGAAAAAATCGATGGAAAAATTGCGAGACAAAAGGCGAAAATTGTTACGAGAGCTAAAGAAATTGAAGTAGATCTCAATGGCATAGGCATATCGGAAGCTAGACCTTCGGCTAGTAAAGAAAGGCACCATATGGATCCCGTACTGAATTATATGAAGCGAAGGCACGGTTCTTTAAGGAGGACGAAATCTACGTCGCTTTCTGAAAGTTCCTCTTTAGAGCAAAAGAATTGGAAAGATGAGTGGAAAGAACATTGGATACAGAAGAAATTGGAAGCAATTAACGCTACGCCGATTCGAGGGGATAATGTTAACATGCTTGGTGCTAGTAAGTGATTATTATTTTAGAATTAATTCATAATAGCTTATTTGGAGTGGTCGCTGTAGTATTTTAGTGTCGTTATAATTATTATAACTGACATGTTAGTGCAAACATGGATAAATTATCACGAAACCTACGTATATATTTCTAGAACTATTTTTAGTTGTAACGTATTTAAATAAACTACAAAGTTTAGGTCATTCCCAGTATATTATTTGTACATGCTATGATTACTGGCTTGCAGATCCAATACTAATTGTATTACAACTTATATCGGTTTTATTGTAATAAAACTACTTCGTGCATAACTAATATTTGATGTATTTAAGGGCCTTGGGGCGTTCCCTGTGGTGATCCAAACCAGCATGACATGCCTTGGGGGACGTGTATGCTGCCTATGGAATGTGAAGCTGAATATCGCATCTATAGAGGTGATTACTTCTGTGGTCGAACTCAGTTCGTTTGCTGTTCTTTGCAACTTACAACATATGACATGTATCAAGGATTCGATGTTTCATTCGCTGATTCAAGTTTGGCCACAGATTCAGAAGAGAAGAAGTACAGGGACAGAGGTTCAAAAGAAAAAAAGCGCAGTAAGACATTGAGAGAGAGAAAAAAACGTAGGAGGCAAAGACTGAAACGTAAACGTAATATAAAGAGAAATATTAAGAAAATTACAAAGGAGATCAGGAAGATATTGAACAGATCCTATAGGAATCGTACGCTCGCGGGTAAGAGGAAGACTAAACAACTGAAGGCGTTCGTTGAGAATCTAAAGAAGCAGTATAAGAATGACAGGAAGTCTGTGAAAGATATTCACGAATTGGATTTGATGAAGCTGGATGCCGCATTGCAAACAAAGTTGGATCAAATAAGGACTATGAACCAGGACTTCATAAATAACAGCACGTTTAGAGATATCATTGTGAGTGGGAAAATGACTAAGGAAGGTGCAAGAATGTTAGCATCGGCATACCCAGAACTGACGAGCTATTTAAAAACGAGACGGAGTGGAACTCCACCGTTAGATTACATGGATTATGATGTAGAATACGGAATGATTTATTATTAAGTAAATTTCTATTTGTAATTTGTTTTATTCTCTATCAGGGATTCTAACTCTCTATTAGGGGCATCTTTGCTTATCTAGAAACCTCCTAAACTAATGTGGAATCCGGTTAACAAACAAAGTTTTTTCAGGCGTAGTTTGGTCGTCCAACCGTCAACACCAGGCATCCACGCTATATCCAAGCTCTATTCATTGCCTAATGATGCGTGCCTCGTTCAGATACGAAATACGTAAACGCAATATGGATGTCGATGCAATAACGGTCGGAATTTGATCACTAATAGAGAAGCTTTAGTAGCTGGTCCGGTTTCAGCACTGAATATTTGTGATCTCACACACGTTAATGCTAGCGAAATTATGAAAATAATATGAATCCATTAAGTAATGAAATGGACTTCCGGAAAGTAACAAGAAAAAACGTAAAATAAAAACCTATTTGGAAAATTGGTAATTACATTAGATATAAATCCTATTATTATTAGAAGATAGAGATATAGTATGACTTGTTGTCAGGCTAACATCTTCATACTCATTGAATGTATTTCCTGGTCAATTCAGTGGACCAACTAACTTATACGAACACCATTCCAAAGTCATGAAATCCCTATCGATTCAAAAAACCATAACTTTAATTTGAGGTCAACATTATGCAACGTGCGCATGCCTTTTTATTAGTTTTGTTTCACTTTCATTATTATTTGCTATTTACATATTGACTTCAACTGTGATTTGATACAACAGATTATTATTATAGTATTTGTATATAATTTATATATGCACTTATCTGTTAATCACCTTTTTTAATTATGAACTATTGTCTTATACAATGCTCTGGAGATGGGCGCAAATTACTGCACAGTTTTTATAAATAAATGTACCTAGTTGTTTACGTTTAGAATGTTATTATTGTAATTGTGTATTGGTTTGAATATATTTTTTAATTGTTAACAAGTACATCATAAGAAGTTAGTTTCTCGCTTCCTAATGATTCTGGTCAACTCCTAAGGGGAGTTAATTCTATACATACAGCACATTTGAACATGGTCGTAACGCTCTTTAAATGACTCCATTTAAGTGAAAATTTTATTCTTTTCAATATCCTTTTAAATCTAAACAAGCAAACGATACATACCCAGTAATTATGTGTTAGATGCTTGTATTGGATATTTCACTCTTTATGGCCCATTATTACCCGCGTAAATACAACAAATGACTGTTTCTAAGGTTTCCCGTCCCATACCTTTTCTTTGATAACGATGTCTTTGGGACAGCTTTGTATTGATTAAAATCAAATCGCTTGGGACTCTTACATTTATAACATTGTTTAAGTAATGTGTTATTAAGAGGAGACATTATTTATTAATAGGTATCTATGTATTAATATTGTAACTTAGACTAAAAAGCAGAATGTATTTTTTTTCAAATAGGTCCAGTATAGCTTCGGAGCCTATTTATTATATGTATACAACAAATAAAATCTTTTCTCTTTCTAAATATTAGTTTTAAAGGTTAGAAATCAGTGGTGAGGTTTTTTTAAATAATTGGAATTGCAAGTGAACTGATAGTCCACTTGATCGAAAGTTTCTAACTTAAATAATCATTAAGATATTCAATTATAACCCTGGATGCTGTGTATTACACAGCGCGATCTAGTCCCAAGCTGAGCAGAGCTCTTGTTATGGGTACTAGACAACTGACATAAGTACCAAAAACATTTTGTTAATACATACATACACAGAAAATACCCAGACCCCTACAGACAATCATACCTGAATACAAATGTTTGTACACCGAAGAATCGAACTCGCGACCATTGAAAGTAAGGCGGTGTGCTAAACGGCAATACCACTGAGAAAATAATAGAACTTAGATTATTATGATTAGATAAGGTCCTTTGGCCCTCATGCATTATAAAGTTTGATGGCGACCCTGCTCTACGGGATACAGAGTGACAGGATGTTTGATGTCACAGTTTCTGATAAGACCCAGAGCGAATTTATACTATGACAATAGATACCTACTCAAGCCTGAAGCTCACAAATATTACAGATATTATAAATAAAAACGTATCAATTTGTTTGTTATGAATTTTGACTTCTATTTCAATCGTACTAAAATTCAACATTGTATAAAACATAGGCTGTCTATAACATTGCATAAAATGTAAAAAACCAAGATATATCTAAATTAAAAGGGTATTCTGATTTTAACATTATAGGTAAAACATAAAATTTAAAAAATTATAAAAGTTTATCCTTTAACGGAGAGGCAAAGGGAACTGTGAAACTGTGTCTATATGTTTTTGATGTTCTTAATTTTCTTAGTTTATGTCTTGAATTGTTGAGATAATATAGTCGTACAGTGCAAAAAAATTACATTAATTCTTAATTGTTCAGTCCAAAAAATGAAATTACTTAATAGCTCCTGCAGAGAGCGCGGGACATGTTCCCACCATGGCATACCCCAAGCAGTCTCCCGAACAGAAGAACTCGCCGTATAAAAAAACCCCCGACACATCAGAACATACACTCCCCAAGCGAAAAAACTTCCCCACACACCGAGGCCCCCATCCGGAAGATCCCCTGAAATAGCACATCCTGCCCTTTCATCAACAAATTTAGTTTATGATTGTTTTTGCATTTGTTAGTTTTTGATGCGTCTAAAAATCATGATGGTACATTTGATATAAATATGCTTCATTATCACTAAACCAGTAACTTTTAAAACTAGACACTGTTCTTCTTAGCAGAGGGAATCTTACAGCGTGGCAACGCAGCGCAGCAGCAGGTGCCAGTTGGTAGTGAATTAAGACTGATTTCACTAAATATAATGTAAAAGACTTATAATAGATTTACAAGTGAAATGTCTTAATATACAGGTATTAATATTTTACTGTAATTAGGCAACTACAATATAGCAAACGGGCCTATGTCCAGCAGTAGACGTCTTCTGGGCTGAGATAATGATAATGATGATGAACATAGCAAACGAACGACATGACAGGCCAAGAGCGAGCAGAGAAAAGGGACGTGTCAAAGACATGGACTTTGACCAGTCATAGACAATAGTGTTGCCAATGTAAAGCATACCATATATAATATTCATAATATAATTTTTATCAGATCTATATATAGAAATTTCAGAAAATTGAGACGAGAATATCTGGAAAAAGAATATGAAATCCATTGATATGACAGTTTATTTTGATGCGGAAATAGTGTACCAACGGTAAAATGGCTAAAAAGTAAGCACAACTACTATTGGGACGAGAAAATAACAAACTTTGTGTCAGCATTTAAACATTGTCTGTTATTCGATTCTCTGTTTTATTTACATGACCATAAAGACTACATGTAATGTCAACACAAAATCTATGTAACAACACTAAAAGGCGACTTATTTGGAAAGTTCAATGCTAAGGGTTGTCACATTAGCATTATATAATTTTTCTTTCAGTGGCTTTTAGATTTTTTATCGTGTGGTACAGTATTTTTTTATAGATAACTGGCCAACTTTGCATAGATGTAATTATTGTAATTAAGTATTTTCAGTAATATTGTACACATTTTTCTGTTTCAAAAATCATGATCATTACATAGTATAAAACACTATCGCTGTCGCTTTGAGTGATTCAAGAGAAAGGTTTAAGTATATAATACATAAAGGAAATGGAGCTCGTGTTATGAGTACTAGACAACAGATTCAAATACATTTTTTGTACAAAGAAAAAACTAGAGTACTCCAGATTTACAAACAAATATACTGAAGAATACAAATGCGAGCGAGAAATCGAACCCGCGAGCACTGAAAGTAAGGCGTTGTAAACCGTTAGACCGTCATTGCTAAAATGCGTATGTAACTATAAACATTTATTTTCATTATTTATTAAGTACATTTAAATTCAAGGTGTTGAAAAATTATCAAACTTCTTAATTCCAATTTTGTTACTGTGTAGACTTGTAACCCTTTATAACAAATCACTAGTCGAGTTAGCACAAAAAAGAGAAGTATGTAAGATTCGCGTCGCTTAGCACAAAAAGTAAAAGGTGCCAACCCTGGTTATGGATCTAGCTATAAATCCAAACTCCCTTTGGCATCACTCCAGGCACGCTGTCACACCACCTTACAAACCTTGATATGTTACAGTTGGCGAGAAGTTTATTTTCATTTTATTGTGAACAAAATTGTCGCCCTTAGCATAGAATGAAGTGGATACGGGTAGGTTTGTTGAGACTTCGAGAGTAATTGCGTACTATTAAATAATCTTCAATACATATCCTGTGAACAATTATACAATATACTTAATAAATTTATTATTGTTGACGGGCTCGGTGTCTAGCGGTTTAGCACACCGCCTTACTTACGATGGTCCCAGGTTCGATTCCTCGCACGGCTCAAACATTTGTATCCATGAGTATGATTGTTTGTATCGGTCTTGGTGTTTTCTAATATGTATGTATTTAGAAAAAAAATATCTATGTAGGTATATGTACACACATACACACATAAACACAAGCTTTAGCTAGCTTAACTTGGGACTAGATGGCGTTGTGTGAATTGTCCTGAGATTATTATTATTTCAGGAGATTATTTTATAGACTAACATACATAGGAATTGGTATTATAAAACTAATATATTAATAGTCTGTGTGGTCACGGCACTGATGACGCCAATCTGCCACGGTAGCGCCGATATACCAAACCCTTCAGCCAGCCTTCCCTTCATGAAGATGGGCAGCATGTTGTCCACAAACGTCTTCAAACTTGTTGTGCACCTCAATGTCAGGTTACTCTCGGTCCATATATAATCTACAATGACCTGCTCCTTATTATTAGTGTTTCTTATTATAGATATTGTGTTGTATTGTTGGCGTGGAGCCACTAACAAATAAACATTTTAGATTAAGTGTTACTAATATTATAAACGCGGAAGTTTGTGAGTATGGATGGATCGATGGATGTTTGTTACTCTTACACAAGAACTACTGAATGGATTTTAATGCAACTTTGCAAGAATATAGCTTATATATCAGATTAACAAATAGACTATAAATATCGCGTGAGAACCACGGCCACAGATAATGCATATATAATTCAGAATTGATGAAAATATCGTGAACAAAATATATGTAGGTGAAATATAAAGATCAATGTTCTTTCTAGGGGTTCGTCCCAAGAAGTAAATCAAAACCCTTAAAGAATCTACTTTAGTAGGTCATATTTCGACTACTACAATATACTACTGATTTTCAAGTTGGAATAGTTTTAGTTACCTACTGTTGGCTCCTGTTTGATTTGATTGATGAACTAGTGTCGCGGCGTGCCTATAACTTAGTGAATTTTGTTTACATTATCGTAATAAATATGTGAAATCTATATCACTCTAGAAAATTTCCCCTTCTAGACAAACTGGTACTGGGGTTCTGGATTTTACTCTCGTTATAACAACAAGATTTTTTCAACTGTCAATGAATCTGTTTTTAGACTGGAAGACAGGTAGCATGATATAAAGTACAAAATATAACAAAATGCGAACTGTCTCGATAATATTAGCACGGATAAGAAAACATTATTAATAAGTAGATAATCGTGATCGTATAATTTTATCTAGTTATCTCAATTTATCTACAGACATATATATTTTCATTTCTTTATCTGTAACAACACAGACATGTCGTAATTCTCTATGACCATTACAAAACATGGTGGTTAGGTTTGACGTGTAAATAATTACAAATCAATACAAATGTAAAAATGTATAAAGAAATGTGTTATATATAAATAATATAAATAAAATAAGAGGTAAGTTAATAAATTATTATCTGGTTTATAAAACATTACATCGTTAATACTTTTTGTGAGTGTATTCTGTAAAAGATAATTTAATGTGATAGATAATACATTATTTGAGATTGTTTCATCATTACAATGAAACTGAAACATCCGTATGTTTCAGATTACTATTAGGTTATATCTACATCGTAGACTCATAAATGGTTTAATGATTTAATTGGTTATTTATCCTCAGTTTTATAAACTGTTAATGTTTTTTTTTCTTTTAATTTAGAATACTCACACGGTACAAACAAATCATAAGTATATTTGTTTGTATCCCTTTGGGTGTTTCCTATGTATATTATAAGTGCATTTACACAAAAATGTTTTGAGTACCTACTTTATCAGTTGTCTAGTACCCATTACACAAGCTCTGCTTAGCTTGGGGCTAGATGGCGCTGTGTGAATTGTCCAGGTTTAAAAAAAAATCTTGTTACTATGTAACTTGTACTTTAAATGATATGAATAAATTATTTATTACTAGCGACTCACCCCAGCCTCGCCCGGGTGTACATGTATTATATATATAAACCTTCCTCTAGAATCACTCTAGCTATTAAAAAAACCGCTTCAAAATCCGTTGCGTAGTTTTAAAGATTTAAGCATACATAGGGACGGACAGACATCGATTTTGTTTTATACTATGTAATGGTCTAAATACATAATATGAATAAATAATTAATTCCATTTCAAATTAAAGTACAGGAATGTACACAAATAATTTTAGTTCAACTTATTTTTAGTCTAGTTCGTATTATGGTTTCGACAAGCGCAAACAACAACGTTATTCTTTTAAAAAAAAACCATAGATTGAATTTATTTATTGTATAAAAATATAGTTAATGTAATACAGATAATATTAATTCTTTATTACTGTCATTTATCTGAATGTAAATATTAATAAATCACTGAATACATTTTAGATTGCGGTGTAATGACTTAACTACAATACAGATATTTAATTATTAACTACACAATGCTACGAGTAATCATCATAAATATTATAATAATTGTACTAACCAATTGTGTGGATGGTTTATTTAATACTAAAGGGTTTAAGAGTGGAGTTCAGTACAAAGATGTGACGACAAATTATGGGGTTGTTAGGGGACGGGTGGCCAGTGATGGTGAATATTTTGCGTACCTTGGTATACCATATGCGACGCCGCCAGTTGCCACCAAGCGGTTCAAGGTTAGTTTCTCATGATGAAAATTGTGTAACTCCAATTTTATGTATGTAATTAGCTATTACGTTATTGGTTGTTGGGTTTTCGCTTTTTTATTATAAATAACAACATTTAAAAAATAATTACATATAGCCTATGTTACTCCTTATATCATTAGCTCTCTGCGAGTGAAGTCTCGTCAAAATTGGTCCAGACGTTTCGGAGATTAGCAAGAACATACAGACAGACAGACATAAAAATTATCTATATAAAATTCCGCGGTTTCTTGTATTGTGACTTCAATGGGAATACAAATCCTTTTAGCCTACATTGATCCTCCTATTTACTTAATTGTGTGTTTTAACACGTTGAAGACTGCATTGAAAAATGTAGGTATCAGCATTTTTTTGTAATAATAATGTATACATATAATTAAAATATTATTTTTTAAATATGTTTTTAGTTTACAGTAATTTGAGGTAGAAATTATTTAACCCCTAGATTTATTCCGATTAAAGTGCCCACAAGTGATCAGGGTGATCACCTGTGGGCCTACAGGTGAACAGGGTGATCACAATGTGTAAATTTACCTTCGTTGCGAAGTGATCCATCGGTGGGCATGCGGTATTTAACATGTTAAAACCGGAACCCCTTTCTACAGTCTGCTAAATAAAATCACAATTTTATATAGGTACATAGGCAAAGCTGTATGTAAATTGGCACTGTAAACACTATAAATTAGCATTATCTATTTACGATAACGCTTGCCGCATTATTGACCATTATTGGCGATGTCGCTAATAGAAATGTACTTTTATGTAAAGTAGGGCAGCCCGTAATGAGAATTCTCACTGATGTTCAATATTTGTATTAAACTAACGTTAGTAAATACGATGGTATGTAGGTAGGTACATGAAATAATAAAATATTCATGTTAAAACATGTTCCATGTGTTTTGGTATAAATACTTGTGACGTTTTAATATATATATAAATTGGTAAACATTTATAATCCGGAGTGGGTCTATATCTCAAAAATTATTGAACGGATTTTCACGTCGTGATTTTAAAGGAAAGTGCATAATTCATTAAGGTTTTGTATTAATTAATTGAAATACACGTGCAATCTACCGGTGCAGTATATATAGAGGTAAATCCATCTCTATATATACTATAGATACTATAGTATATATAGAGGATGTGTTGCACGTGTATTTCAATTAATTAATACAAAACCTTAATGAATTATGCACTTTCCTTAAAAATCACGGCGTGAAAATCCGATTAATAATTTTTGAGATTATCGCGAACATAAATATAAATGGAGCGAGGGACTATGTTTTATAATATTATTATGTACAGATAAGTCGTGGTTTATACATGTTTTATTTAGACAGTCCATGTTTTAAACAAGTGTATGCAAGACAAAATATTTTCTGTACAGTCCTTGTATTAGAAAAATAAATATTGTAAGTAAATTTCTCTTTATAGGCTCCATTTCCACCGGCACCATGGGACGGTGTCTTCGAGGCCAATCGAACTGTTATATGTCCACAAAATGGAAAAGGTGAAGAAGATTGTCTGATTCTAAATATCTTTACACCTACTGAAACTATTCAACATTCACTACCAGTCCTCGTATATATACACGGTGGATCTTTTCTGATAGGTTCAGGACCAACGAAGGGAATGGATTTTTTAATTAAAGAGAATATAATCGTTGTAACAATTAATTATAGACTTGGAGCACTAGGGTTTCTATGTCTTGGAATAGAAGAAGCTCCAGGTAACGCTGGAATGAAGGATCAAGTAGCAGCTTTAAAATGGTTACAAGGAAATATAGCGAATTTTGGTGGGGACCCCCAACAAGTAACCATATACGGTATGAGTGCCGGCGCAGCTTCTGTAGAACTATTAGTACTATCTAAAACGAGTGAAGATTTGTTTAGAAGAGCTATAGCCGAATCAGCTTCAGCGACATCTGTTTGGGTTACTGATGCTAACCCTATTAAAACAGCATTAAATGTTGCAAGTGCATTAAAATTTCCAACAATAACAAATAATATGTCTAAACTAGTCGAATATTACCAACAGGTCCCGGCTAATGAATTAAGTGAAATTAATACTGAGTACTACAATAATTTAACTGATGGAACATTTGGTTTTGTTCCATGTATAGAAGGAAATTTCAATATTAAACAAGCATTTTTGGTTGAATCCCCTTACAAAATGTTAGTTAAAGAGAAGTTCAAAAAAGTTCCTATAATGTTTATGTTTGCTACATTGGAAGGTCTATATCTACGAAGCCGAGAATACTATGATAATAACTATAAAGATAGAATGGAAGAAAATTTTCTTGATTTTATGCCAGCAGACCTCATTTTTGACACGATCGAGATAAAAAAAGAAATATCAAAGAACGTTAAATATTTTTACTTTGGTAATCATACAGTATCAAATGACACTGTAGTGGAGTATTTAAACTATTTTGGTGACTATCTTGTTCTGCGTCCTCTTCTGAATTCTGTTGAGATTCATGCCAACAATAACCCTGCGTATCTATTGGAGTTCGCATACAAAGGAAATATGGGTAGTTCTGAGAGGTTTTACGAGAATATTAAAATTGCCGGTCATGGAGATATAGTAAAACACGCTATACTTTATAAACCTCTTAGAAATGAAGATAATGAGGATGACAAAGTAACTGTGATGAGAGTATCAAAAATTATTGCAAATTTTGTAAAATTTGGGTGAGTTATACAATTTTATGTTGTAAGTATTAATTTATTGAGATTAGAAGTTCTGTTCCTAATATTAAAAGTCCTATTAGAGCCAGTGGCCTTAGAGCTGTAGTATTTACACACTACAAAGAGGAAACAATGGAATGGGTGGCCTATAAGCACACATAACAGTATGTATAGAGTCTGGTCTAACCTTGTCAGTATGCAATGAATGTATTCCGTAAAGACTGAAAGAATGAATGTAATACATACAAATATTTAGGGCTTCAATCAATCTTCTTTTTTATTAGATGGGATAGACGTAGAGTGAATATCAAAACGTTTAAAACCAAAAAAATACTTATTTATGAATTTTTGTAAAATTCAGTAAAAGGTAGTAATTTAGAGATATTAGTAGACGTAGATGATGCTATACAAATTATATTTGTGCTTAATAATATAAAATTTTTTTTAGTAACCCAACACCAACCCGATCTTCACTGCTTCCTCGTCTCTGGCCTGCGGTTCAATCAAATAATGTAAGTTGCTTGTACCTTAACAGCGATTTTGATGTCATCGAGGAGCCATATTGGGAGAGGAAGCTCTTTTGGGACCAGTTATACGCTAAATTCAGGAGACCTTTGCGTCCAGTTGATTCTGATTTACAGTAAATTGCTTATTTATCACTTTTGTTTATATTTTGTTAAATTACAGTGATCATAGCTATTATTTTATAATATTTGTAAAAAATATTAAGAATGCCATTAATTATAGTTTTGTTTAATTTTATTCATTCTATACTCTAAATGTGGTGAACTAAAATCTAGGCGTCACCTTAAGCTACCTGTTATTTTATATTTATTGTTGTATATTTAACGGCTTCCTAATAATAATAAACGAAACTGAGAAGCCACTGATAGGTTTTCAGAGATAGAAGCAGCCGAAAAGAAATTCACAATACTAACACAAAAGGCATATTAAGATCTTACCATCAAAAATTAATGCTATAAATAATATAGTAACTATGTGCTGAAATCGTACAGAAAACAAATATTTTTCAATTTAAAAAAGTAACAAGATAAAACACTTATCAATCAATGAAACGGCTGCTATATGTGTTTTTGGTTATTTAGGAGATCATAGGCTACTTTTTGTCATGGTAGTTCACAGTTCTGCAGACGCAGTCGAAAGCAAAACTAGTTATGATAACATAAACGACCGCAATCTCACTTTTAAAAAATGTACGAAGTTTTTTGAGACCGTAATTTGTGAGGGTGTAATGGCCGTTTTTTCATAAACAGCGGAACGCTCAACATTATAAATGACCTTTAAAAAACCCCAGCGACGCAATATTTACTATCGTAATAGTTTTTGCTAAGGATATATCTTTTTTTCAACTAAAAGGGGAAGTTTTAAATTCAATAGTGTACATAAGGGGATATGCGAGGCGAATTTAACGAAAATGTTAAACTTACTGAAATAACAATGGTGAGTTTAGTCTGTTGTTCGATTCCTCGCACGTCACAATTTTTTGTATTCATGGGTATGCTTGTTTGTGTCGGTCTGGGTGTTTTCTATGTGTAGTGTTTTGGTATTTTAAAAAAATCTAAGTATTTAATTGTAAAAAAATAATCTACAATGATATATACAAGAGGAAAGAACAAGCCCTTGCAGCCAAATCTTCTATAAGGTAGAAGAAACAGAGAAGTAAGTTTATGATAAACTTTTTATTTTTTTTCTTTGTCTGCCAAAGGAAAAAGATCTCAGTCTGTACAGCTATAAAGTTAGAATGAAAACCATAGTTATAAAACGTGATATTACGATTTATTACTTATTCTGCTATTACATATCCAGTCTGTCTGGCGAGTACAAGTGTCCTCTTAACGTTAATTGTACCTCTGTACCTAATGTAAACACTAATTTGAACGATTCAAGTCACGTGGCGAACGTCAGGGGAGTAAATACCCTACACCGAATTGTTGGTAACAAAGCGTAATGTAAACGTACATTTAGGATTCAAGCAGATTAAGTTGTTCGTGTTTTGTGTTTTTATATTTTTGTTTACTTTGTTAATGTTGGCTGATCCCATGAGTGTTGTATTGATACGAAGACGCTAACGATTAGATTTGTTCATTAAACAACACTACAGTAATCTGTGCTAATCCATATCAATATTTTAAACGGGAAAATCTGTCAGTCTGTCTGTATGTTTATTATTTTCAATCGATTTCAAAAAAGCGATAGCGATCCAATATTTGACCTCCTCCTTTGTTAAGGTCGATAAAAAATGTAAACGATCTCTGAGAAAAACTACTATTCGAGGACTGTATCAACCCAATAGAAATCAAAACAAACTTATTTACTTTACATACATATACACTTTACTTTACGTTAATTTCTGAAACTACCCCAACTGATTTTAGTGTGTTTTAAATTTGGGGTAAACTTTACTATTATTATTACTTGTTTGCTATATTTCAATAAGTTTACTTTTATGAACTTTGGATTTACTGTTAAATTTTGGATTCGTCCTATGCTCCAGGACCAGAAGTAGACTGTAAAAAGTCGCTGGGGTGGGTACTTCAGCTATTTCAGCCACCCAACCGCTTGCTTTGTGACTCATGCAGGGTGCGATTAGACATTGTAATTACAGCATAAGCGGCATGACATCTTAGACCTTTGGAATGGCAATGCATGGGTGGTGTCAGGCATGATAACGTGATGCCCATATTACTGCTTATGTGTAGAGAAACTAAAATACCACCCTGATCATTTGGATGAATGGCGGTTAACCATAGTATGTAATATCATTTGTGTCTATAGTGCGGCTTTATAGAAACTTTTTGCCACGCGCAACCACATTTGATTATAAAATGTGGTTGAGCGTGGCAAAAAGTTTCGTTGGAAAAAACCTTCCAGTAATGGTATTTACGAACCGATACGATATTGAAACCTTCAAGAGCTTATTCCTTCATAAGAGGCCAGTAGTGAACTTGCAATTCCCCTGGTATTGTGGGTGCTCATGGGCGGCGGTAATTACTTACCATCAGGTGGTCTGTAAGTTTGCCTGCCAATCCAATTATTTCTAAGTATTTAGCTCCCTCTACCAGCCTTTATTCGCCACTGGCAATCTACCTATCCATAGACTAAACATAAATCTGCAAGCTTGGCACATCCTTGTATAACACGGCTCATTGGGTATAGATTCTATCGTCATTCACCATATCAACCAATGTCCACTGCCGGATAATCACAGCATAATAAACTCTCGTACCTTGTAATAGAGAGTACCAAAATAGTATAGCTTAATATCTTCAAAGGCAGTTGCAGACAACATATATGTATAATCTAGAATTTGGACTTAAGCCAATAGTCGGTCGAGGAGAAATTCCCATGTTTATAAGTTCTCAAACTGTATGCTATACTGTAACTCTATTTTGGTGTAGAAATTGGGATAGATCGGTGAAAACGTAGCGTAAGTTTGTAACCGATTTAAAAAAATGAAGGTGCTGTGAAAGATGTGGAACTGACATCGACATTATATCTGCTTTGATCTTTTTACTGCGACATTTCTTTGACATTGTTAACTGTATTTTTTTTTAATAATTAATACAAAACTATGTAGACTTGTGTATGAGTTTTATTTCTTTTATCTTTGTTCTAAAAGAAGTCTGTCATTTCTAATACACATATATGAAAGGATATTTTGGAAAAAGTAGACCTATAAGGTCTACTTTTTCCATGATTACACTTACACATACAGCCATTAAGTTATATTACGTAATAAAAATACTTAAAATTGATTTTGATATGAAGAAAGTAAACTTTAGAACCACTGTATAGATTTCAGAGACTCTTGCAGTATTTCATATTATGTCAAATGTGTGGAAACTCTGGGTAAAGCCAGGACGGGGCATTGGTAACTAATATAATTATAGATATTATGGACATTTGAATCCTGTAAATTTATACCAACTAGTGGTCGCCTAGTAGTCGAAATTCGACCATACATACTTTTAATTATGATTTTCAACATAATTTATATTAATTACGGTCGAATGTTGATCATTTTCTAACAATCAAAGCACAGGTATTAAATAAAAGAATATGTGTATCAAACACGTGGCAGGATGTGATGTTTTTTTATTCATATATTAATGTATGATTAATTTATTTTTACTTAATATATTTTTTGTTTAATTAAAAATAATTAGCTTTCTACACTACTCTATTTTTTCTTAAAAATTTGATACTTAGGCTGACTTTTAACTCGTGTCGTTTGCCAACCTCCCGCGATTATTTAAAAAAAACATATGGTATCTTCAGCTTTTTGATATTAGTATTCGAAAACAAAAGAAAGTTTTCAGATTGGTGGAATAGTTTTATTGTATCGTTTATTCAAAGGCGACAAGTCGGTTGTAAAAATGGAAATATCTGAAAAAAAATTGCGTGTGATTATTTTCTACAACTTTCAAAGGGGATTATCGCGACTTCACTGCTTTGAGGAGATCACTTTTGTGTTTAGTGATGTACGTCTCAATGTATAATTTAGAATAACGTGAGCACTCTAGCCTCAGTGACAAGCCACGTGAAGGTCGACCAATAACCGCACTCTTTCGTCAATTATTATAAAAAGGGGTACAGTTTTTGATTTACGTATTAATATAATATTGTAAAGATAAAGGAAGAAATTCTGCACCGATTTAAGTAATTTTTTTATTTTCTGGAAGGTACATTATTCTAGAATGATATAGGCTATATATTATGTCAATATAATATATACAAAACTCATAAAGTTATGAGTACCCGAGGTGGTTTACTTATATATGGTTTATGGTTTATTATATACTGTACCTAATAATAAGCAAAGCGGAGAGAATATTATTAGGTTCACCAATCTATAAACATGTTGTGTTTACATTCAAACATAATTCAGCACAAATAAAAGCTATGAATATTAAAATATTGGTTTTCAGTGTAGCATCCGACACGGGCTGTTCACAGAATAAGTTGAGTTTGAAGAGGCACGAAACACTTAAACTTTTCGCTCCGTCCCGAATGCAATGTTCCATTTTATAAATAATTAATTTTCAACTTTATTGCATAGATATAAAGATTTCATTTTATTTACGCTAACAAAGTTTGGTTGTTGGTAATGAGATTTTAGATTTGGGACATACATATAATGCTATTCGGGAATTATGTAAGCTAGTTATATATATGGGGGGAAGGGCATTGCTAGTAATGTGGACTAATAAGCACATTGCTAGCAATTTACTAGGTTGACCACCACGTGGTTACCTTGGTAACAATCGTAATAAATTCGTAGTGAATTTACAACGATGGCCTAACTGACCTGACCTCAAACTCATCCTATCATCCTCCACTGGTGCCCCGCCTGCGTAAACCGTTAGCGCAGGCGAGTGCACCATTCTATTATGATCTAAGTACTATATATATAAATATATGTATAGATAAATATCATATACTGATCTAATTTAAAAACTGAGGAGTTTCTGAATTCGCCAGTATATTTTTCTAAAGTTATTCTCGAAATACATTACAAGTTATTTTGATTACGATGCAATCAATAGAATCTGTTGCCTATAAGATCCTAATAACTACATAATGCAGGTTTTTAGATACCTATTTAATAAAGGCACTAAGCTCGTCGTAAAGAATTGGGTCTTTTTATATCAAACCAAATGACTGTTACTCTGAATAAAAAAAAGTGATGATTAAAAGAGTTTATTAGTATTTTTTAGTAGAATTAGTATTTTGGTTAAACTGAGCTTATACTATAAGTACTAGGCAACTGATATCCGTGATAATGGGGGTTGAAACACTGCCGAAATATCGGGAACTCAATAAAAATAAAACGTGGTAAGATCCCGTGATTTCTACTAATTATACGTATAAACTAAAACATTATTGCAAATAATTATTAATTTTATATATACAGAAAAACAATCTACACCAGTATTACGCCATATATTTCATTTTGTTATATACAGGTAGTTGAGAAATAAAATCTTAAAGTATCTATTCCATTTCTTTTGTTTCCTTGTACGGTGCTTTCTGTTCGGATATGTTTCCGTGTTTACGCACCTAACACGTTCTAATGGAGGTAAATTTTTGGCGCGGATTTCATTGACTCTACTTTGTTGGGTTTAACCTTTTATTAAACTTCGATACCGCCCAAACGTCAAATATTTTCGTTCCATTATTTATGTACATTCTATAAGGGTTGTTTTGTACACAGTATGTTACAGAATTAATGGAATTCTTTAAGCAGCCTAATTAGAATTTTTATTTTTTATTAGAATTTAAGTTTTTCTAAATAGATGTCATAAGAATCTTCTGTTCGGATATGCTTCCATTTTTACGCACTTAACACGTTCTTTGACACTACTTTGTTGGCTATGTTGGGGCCGCTATTATTTCCGATTGTCTGTTCTTTCTAACAGCAGTAGGAAAGGAGGAGATGAAATGATAAGTCCAGTGATGGGTATTTACATTATATGTATCCATTTTAGTGCCATGCATTTTTCACAACTAGCGACAGCAGCGTGACGACGCTCCTTGGTAATAAAAGGGATATATTTACAATTGATATCTTCATAAGAAGCATATTTACAATAGGATTCGGTCTCGAAATACAGGCCTGTTATTTTTATTGTGCCATCGTACGGAACTAAGCATGGTGTTGCACGATAAGAATAAATTCGCCATACCCTTTTATTAAATTTTGATATCGCCTAAACATCAAATATTTTCGTTACATTATTTATGTACATTCCTGAAGGGTTATTGTGTACACATTATGTATAAATATGTGCTACGTGAATTAACGGAATTCTTTATGAAGGCAATTAGAAAATTTTGTTTTATGTTTATATTACACAAATATAAAATTGAAATGAAATGTAAAAGCTATATGTATATATATAAGCTCATATATATATAAGAATTTTAAAAAGTCATACATCATAAAACATGTTTTACAATATTTTTACTTCTATGATTTGACTAGACGGATAGTCACGGATAGATATCTAAATATATGTATATAACTCAAAGGTATCTGACGTAGTGATCTATCAACGCACAGCCCAAACCACTCGACGGATCGGGCTGAAATTTGGCATGCAGGTAGATGTTATGACGTAGGCATCCGCTAAGAAAGGATTTTGATTAATTCTACCCCCAAAGGGATAAAATAGGGGATGAAATTTTATATGAAACTTTGTCAATTTAAACCGATCGGGCTGAGACTTTGCATGCATAAAGCTACTATGACATAGGCATCCCCTAAGAAAGGATTTTGATAAATTCCACCCCAAAGGGGATAAATTAACGCGAGCGAAGCCGCGGGCAAAAGCTAGTTATAATAAAATAAGATAAATATATAATTATACAAATTATATTTTTAATTAACTTTGTAGCATAAAGTATAATTATATTCTAATAAAGTATAATTATGATATAATGTGGTTTATACCATGCAGTTTTGCTTTCCAGACAGAGATAATGATAATTATTTTAAATTGGTACATGATAATTTTAAAATGTATAATTTAGCTATTTTGGTATGATAATGTTTTTCTTAATATTTATTGTTTTTCTTATTAAGAAACTTGCTTTTAATGACCTTTCAGTCAATTAAAATCAAATCGCACTACATGTGTTCTACTGAATATACAACGGACTTTGTTATAAATTATTCGACAAGATGACCACGGCTACATTTTACCATCGCACCGCTCACCATCGACAGGGAATTCATTCCCACACGCTGGTACCTATGTGGTCTCAAACGAGACCTTCCTCCCGCGTACACTTAGATTGTGGAATGAACTACCTGCTGAGATTTTCTCAAGAGACTGCATGCGGTTTTCAAGAAGGGTTATATGTGAAATCTTGATGTTAAGGTTTCTTAAGGGTCGGCGACACCTTTGGTATATCAGGCGTCCATTGGTAACTATTTACCATCAGATGAATGGTATGCTTGTTTCCTATGTTGCTGTGTAAGTAGGGATGTTTGTTATGCTTTCATGCAAAAACTACTGAACCGATCATCATGAAATTTTGTACACATGTTCTTAGAGGTATTAGAATGAACATAGTATACTGTTTATTAAAAATAACAAATATTTTTTATAAAAACAAAGAAATAAAATATCAATATTTTGATACTAATAGATAAAAAAATAACTCCATTAATGTTATTTAATGCATTCAAAGCGAGCTTTCAAAAAGCTAATCATATTCTAAACACGAAAGTTTGTGAATATGGATGGATGATTGTTACACTTTCACGCAAAAACTGATTTTGATGAAACTTTACAGTAATATAGTTTATACATCAGAATAATTTATAGGCTATAAATTTCGCACGGGTGAAACCGCGGGTCCATCTAGTAAGAAATAATAAAAACATGAACGCGCTGACAGTTTTCCCTACGAAGCGTAGCTAGGTGACCCAATTCGATCTGACGTCACCATCGTCAGTCATGGAATCCCGCTGTCCGAGGAATTAGAGCATGAGTAAGGCAAATACATTTGTATGGACTTATTGAGTGTTACTGTGTTAAATGGATGCTCGATCGGGACGAGTATGACACGTGGATGGGTAGACAATACAGTGTATGAGT
The DNA here is from genome assembly GCF_030625045.1 of Achroia grisella. Taxonomy (NCBI): domain Eukaryota; kingdom Metazoa; phylum Arthropoda; class Insecta; order Lepidoptera; family Pyralidae; genus Achroia; species Achroia grisella. The sequence continues at coordinate 1,229,281 of NW_026712572.1, read as the reverse complement.
GTGGGTGTCGTAAAATATTAATGTGAGCTCCAGTTTATAGTCCACAGATTATATATACTCGTACTTTTTTATAGTAGCTATTCTTTATGTCTTTATTACAAAGGGTTTAGCAGTTGTGAGAAAACCTCGGCAGACAGTTTATTTCACAATCTAAGTTTTTTTCGGACAATTCTAATGCTGTTGGCCGCAGCTGGCCGTTACATGCTGATGGAATGGTGCATCTGAGTGAGCTTTACGCTGGCAATGGCTTGAGTGGGGGATGATAAGGTGAATATACGGTCAGCTCAGTTGGCCCATCGTGACCAATCCACCAGGAATATATACGATGGCTTCCAGGGGGAACTGCGTGGAGGTCAACCTGATATAGTATATCGCTGTTGAGTCATTAGACCACTTTTCCTCTGCCCCCTGCTATACTAAAATTATGAATACGGAAGTGTATGTCTGTCTGGTTTTTACAATGTTTAGGTTTTAAAATGAATGCATCTTAATGTTTGGCGTGAAAGTAGCTTGTATTGTGAGGACGGCCGTGGGCTTTCTTTTATTTTAAACAGCAGATATAGTCGCGGGTACTGAACATGTAGTACAAAATATATTTTTGAGACTATATTATAATAAAATCGTTTAATTGTTAATTTAAATAATAAAATGCCGTTTCCAGTACTTATTAGATAATCAGAATTTAGCAATATTTGTATCGATATCCATTTTCAGATGAGCCTGTTTATGACAGGAATGTTATTGATATTACAAGACAGACATATTGTAATTGACAAAATTTGAAACAACAATCTTAGACAAAGGAAACAATCTTCTCGACCCATCCAAGACCTTTAAGGGACACATGCTATAAATGTGAAAGTAAGGATATTTATGCTTTACTGAACCGTTCATTATGAAATTTTGTACCATGTTCTTGAAGATATTAGATATGCATCGGATTTTTTTTTTAAAAAAAAAAAAAATTTTTAATAAAAACAAAAAATTAAAATATCAACATTTTGCTACTTCAGCGGCATCTAGCAGCTAGTAATGAAGTTATGCAAGCGAATCGCGGGTAAACGTTAGTGATATTATAAACGCGAAAGTTTGTGAGTTTATGTAACGTATTTTAATGATAGCATGCTCATACGTCATATAGTAACAATTGAAAAAGTACTTTGTATCATTGTGTACATATAATTAAGGAGATTCAGTTAGTCGCGATATTTGCCTGACAAATACGACGGCTCTGGACGTATTAACTAAATGTGCTGCCACATTACCGCGAAATGGGCGCGTTTTTATTGTCAAAGAGCTGTGACAAACGTTGGGTATTTCGTTCAAGTAAATAGTGATGTGATTGCAGCGTTTAGACAGATTTTTTTTATCGATTTTTGAATAGTTGCACAGTTAGTGTTATTCGAGATTTGCTTTTTTGGTGTTAATATTAAAATGCATTATTCAATTGTTTTTAATAATATACGTAATAGGTAAGGTTCGTCTGCGGCCAAGTCCGGATGCTCATAACTTACTTTTCTCGTGTCACAATGTTAGTTACCATATTTCTTCGAAACGGCTTAACCAATTTTTATGAAATTTTATATCCTATTTAGTAGATCTGAGAATTGGCTACTATCTATTATTTATACCCCTAAGTGATAAGAGTTGTCCACCCCTAACATTTATGTCTTAATTTTTGTAAATTGGCATTAAAAATACATAATCCTAAATTTTCACCCACCTATCACCAACCCCTAGTTTTTAATAGCGATTTTAATTTATATAGCAGAACAAAGTCAGCGGGTTAGGCTAGTTAACATATGATATGTCCATGTATCTCTAGAATTACATGTTTTTAAAAGTTGAACGAATTTCTCAAAGCAGTGCAGTACTTACTGAGTTTCCCGTAACAAAATTCGCTCTCTCCTTTAGTAGGTACATTCCCAATCGAAGCATTCCCTCAATAAATTATTTTTATCCAGAAACAAAGTAGATTAGTGCAGATTCCCTCGATGGTCTAATGGTTTTGCACTCTGCTTTGCTTTTGTTAATCGTGGGTTTTCTCGCACAGTACAAACTTTTGTATTAATGAGTGTGATATTTTGTATTGATCTGGGTATTATCATGTATATTATGTATGTTTAAAAAAATAGGTAATGAAAAAATACGTTTAACTATCAGTTGTTTAGTATCAAAGTATCCATAACATAAACTCTTAGTTACTTAAGTTTGGGACTAGATGGCGTTGCGTGAATTATAGGGGGATATTATTATTATAATATGGCCTATGTCTGTACTAAATTTAATAAAACCAGTCTAAGCGTCAGGGCTGCGAGATTCAATAATAAACATGCCAACAAATTTACAAACTTCCACATTTACAACATCAGCTGAACTCAATTTATTTGTTAATTAAAAATAATTACAATTGTATATCAAATTGTAAGAGCGCGCTATAATTTCGTTAATCTTCGTAAACCCTTTTGTTTGTTCTCACTTCAAAACAAAGGGACTGGGAGCCTATTAACTAAATGTCAGTTATTACCGCGGAATGGGCGCGTTTTATTGTGTTAGTGTGGTGACAACACTATTCCGTGTACGTTTTATTGCATAGTGTTGTGACTTAAATACGCAACGTGCGAATGACGAGATTTATCATACAGCTGTGAATGATTCACTACAAATAAATTAATTATATAAATGGTAAGAATATCTCTTTAACGAGACTAATATTTATGTAGTTTGACAAACAGTAACGTATATTAACTTAGTGGTGACTAAACTACTGGATAGGTTAATAAATAAATCTGGAGAATTCACACAGAGTCCTCTAAACCTATATAATGTACATAAAATATGTAGATTATTACAAACATTTTTACTCAGGAATACAAATATTTGTATTATGCGATAAATCGAACCCACGATCATCAACTTCTTTCTTAATTATTTAATCAAGAAAAAGCAATTAGCGAAATTGGAATACTAAGGATTCACTGTTATATATATATATATATATATATATATATATATATATATATATATAGATTTAACACAACAATAATAATTAAATATATGTATAAAATTGATAATCCTGGATAGAAATAACAATGGCCATAGACCAATTAACCCTACGTATTAGAGTTAGTCCTTGTGGGGATTGAATCGAAAATGAGTCTATGTTTGCACAGTTTCGTACAAACATTGTTTTGTTATTATTGAGGCTGGTTTGGATATGCCGATAAAACTTATAAAACTAATCTGTGCATACCAATTGTTTGAAAAATTTGTTAAAAAAATATTTTGTTTTAGTGACGCAACCCTGTTAATGAATATAATATCGAAATTGCTTGTCTGTCTTGGTACATCACTACAGATAATATTGTGTTGATAGTACCATAGACAAGAGTTTGTAGACCTGAGTACCTGCGGAATAGCCTGGCATATGACTTGAAAAATGGCGGTCAGGGGATTTGTCGTCTTATAATTTGTTTTGGGTCGCACTTTCCATTTTTATGAACTCGTAAGCAGCTCGCTATTCGTTATTCTGCACCGAACATTTGGTTATCTGACTATTTATGTGATACAGTTTTTCATCACGCTTTATGGCGGTGGCAGTTTTCTTTATGCGAGAAAGAATATTATATGTGGACGATATAGTCATTATGACCTTGCCCTTATTCCATTGGGGTCGACGTTGTTTATTTTACTCATCTATTCCTTTGTCACATCTATTCCTTTGTCATAGCGACAAAATATAAGTTTAGTAATAAAAATAATTGAACAGTCCGTTCTAAGACTTTAATAATAATAATAATATTTCAGCCCGCATTGTACGCCGGTTTCTCTCCCTGGGGCCCTGAACCCCGGCTTCCGGCCGTGCTTCTGCCGGGGGTATGTTGCCATCTCCTCTCCTTAAGAGGGGAGATGAGAATTTTTGGAAAAAAAATAATAATATAGCTTTCTTTTCCAAAGTTTGTGTACATTTTGTTTATAAAACATCCCGCAACTCGATGTCCTTTTTGGCTCAGGCCTCCTTCAGCTCTCTCCATTAAACTCTGTCTTCCGCAACCCTGTTCCAGAACGATTCCAGAGTCAGATTGATGTCGTCTTTCCAACGTAGTCTTTGGCTTGTCTTCTGGTGCCGTCTCTAGGATACCAGAGAGTCACTTGATTGCTTAGACTTTAGTACCTTGCTAATGCTTAAACGGCCATACAAATACACACATACAAACAAAACAATTATCACAATTTTTGGTCAGATTTTAAATCATAGTTGATTTAAAACAAAAACTTTTAAATCATATTTGATTAAAAAAAAAGGTTTATTCTGTAGGACATGTCACTTCCGGTTTTTCGACATTAGTAGGGCACAAGATGGCGGCCTATGAACAGTGACTCGGACGAAAAAGGCATTATACGGCAGCCCGCGAACGGAACGACCTGTTGTGAGCAGGTTTTAACAGTTATTTTAGTCATTTATAAATGTAAATATTTTATCAAAGTAATTCTTTTTTTATACCATATTAATATACGTCTATTTTCTCTACATAGAGGTATACTCTACATAGAGCATGATAGAGACGAACTTCTTAGTATTCTATAGATATACTGAGCAGGTGCATGTTGGGTCCATGCCAACGATTGCACTATGCAGCTTCTCTACAAATGTCGACATATATATTAATAATAATATCTCATGACAGCTGACACAGCATCATCTAGTCCCAAACGAAGCAGGGCTTGTGTTATGGGTGATAGACAACTGATAAAATACATAGATACATTTTTTCTAAGTATATATATAATGTACATAGTGAACACCCAAACCCCATACAAACAATTAAACTCATGGATACCAAATCATCTAGTCCCAAGCATCTACTGCAGGGCTAATGTTATGGATAAAATAGATAACTGATATAAATAGACAGATACATTTTTTTTATATATACATACATTATTTAAGTACATAGAAAACACCCAGGCCGGAACAAACAATTTTACTCATGAATCCCAATGTACCGTGCGAATCGAACCCGCGTCCATCCGAATTAAGGCGATGTGCTAACCTGCTAGACCATAGAGACCGTCAAATATATACCTTTAATATAACGTAACTATTTCCTTTACCATATTGGCTTTTGTATAAGAAACTGCAATAGAGTAAAACCCTCTCGTGGAGGAATAATATTAAAGATTTCTCACATGTGCTGTTATATCGTATAAGAACCTTAGCTTTCTATTTCCACTGAACATTTGTATTAGTTTTTCTTACAATAGAATATTAAAGATGTTTTTTTAATGGATAATTATGGTATGGTGCACCCGCCTGCGCTAACGGTTTTCACTGACGGGGCACCAGTGGAGGATGATAAAATGAACATGAGTTCTGGTTAGATAGCCCATCCTAACAAATTCACCAGGAATTTATCACAATGGTTATCAGGGGGAACCATGTGGAGGTCAACCTGATATACATTACTAGTAATGAGGTCATCAGTCCACATTAATAATAATAATAATCTCAGGACAATTCACACAGCGCCATCTAGACCCAAGTTAAGTTAATTGAAGCTTGTGTTATTGGTACTAGATAACTGATAGAAATACATAGATATTTTTTTTTGTAAATACATACATATTACACATAGAAAACACCCAGACCAATACAAACACTCATACTCATGAAGACAATTTGTTTGTGCCGTGCGAGGAATCGAACCCGCGACCATCCGTCATAAAGCGGTGTGCTAGACCGCTAGACCACGGAGGTCGTCGAACATTACTAACATTCTTTCTTCCCCCTATTAAAGAGGTTTATTTTTATATATGATAATGAAATGGTGCACCCACGCTAACGGTTTACGCTGGCGGGGCATCACTGGAAGATGATGAGGATGAGGTCAGGTCAGTTAGCTCATCGTGATAAATTTATCTGGAATTTATCACAATGGTTACCAGGGGAACCGCGTGGAGGTCAACCTGACATACATTGCTAGTAATGAGGGCATCAGTCCACATTACTAACCATCCTTCTTCCCCCTATTAAAGATCTTAGAAATGCTTGGTGACTTCATGTGCTAAACTGCTAGCTGCTCCTAAATAAAAAAAACTGACGTTCATAAGCGGCTAAAATGTCCTACATGAATAAATGATTTCTGAATTTGAATTTGAAAGAGAGTGGATATCGAGATGGATTGGGATCAGTAACGAATAGAAGAGAAAACGCCGATCCTAAATAATTTGAGATAAGGAAGATGAGCAGAAGAAGATGACAGAAAGATTAATATTACGTAAATGGATATTGGTATGGAACACCAACTCGTAATTTCATACAGGTTTTGTTTAAGTTCATTATGTTTTTTTTAATATTATATTTTTATCTGTAAACAATTGTTCCGAGCTTCCCGCGCCTAAGTAAATAGGTCACCACATTCGAGGTTCACATATTATTTCGACAAATTGTACAATGGGCGGGTATTTTACGCGGAGTTGTCACGAGCAGATAAAAGTCGGTAATTAATACTTTTAATGATATTTACGAGAGTTTAAGTTAGAAAAAAAATCAACTGAAGTAATAATAAACTTCTCAATGAAAGAAACTCTTCAAATTCTTTTTATTTTTTAAAACAGTGTTATTGCTAATCGGATTTACCGTCAACAGTTACAATTTTCTAGAAAAAGAATTGCCTGCAAAGTCATTATTACTCTGTAATTATAATACCGTATAATGAATAAACTGTACAATTCCTCAATAAACGAAATCTTAAAATAAAAATTAAAGCCAAAGATAAATTCAAATACAGAATTCCGCGCGCAAACAAATTAATGTAAGTTAAATACTTGGGACCAAGATTAATAAAATGTTATATTTCCTGAATTGGATAAACGAAGCATTTTGTTCTTAAATTAAATTATTATGAAAATATACCAGAAGGAGATTTTGTGCAAAGATGTCTGCGTGGATACCTTTGCCTCACCTAATTCCGCCGGAAGCAGTTTGTTTTACAAGTTATGTACCGATGTGATGGGTGAGATATGGCAGTAAAATTACAGAGTACAGGGGCAAAACAGCAATGCCAACATGTAGACTATGCGTGTTACATTGTATTTTATGACATCTAAGGCTATTTACGTAAGTAGATGACGGTTATCACTATCTATTATATAGAGCATTAGTTTATTTGGCATTCCAATTACAAAAAAAAGAAAGATTCTTTAATTGTCATTCTTGAACAAAAATTTTATTCGAAATTCAAATTTTATTGAAAATATAGTTTGAATTTGGAAACTTTTTCGAAATATTAGGTTGATAATGACAAATATGATTTTAATTTTCAATTTGTTTTTATTTTTATACATTTTTCAAATATTCAATGGCTTAGCTTTGAAAATGATTTACATTTATCGTCTAAATCGCTTGTCGCGTGGTAAATGGAGCGTAGTTCCGGGGAACATTGCCGCCGGCAAACGCCCATCAGTACAGAGGAAGCATCGGCTGACGAGTTTTTTGTAGGCTCCTAAAAATTGGTTATTATTTTTTGAAAGGTTTTCCGTAGGTTCGAATAGATATTTTTGAAATTTTGTAAAATATCCTTTCTTATACTGGTATTCAAATTCAAATTTAAAATCTTTATCAATTCATAATCTTTATCATGTAGGTCTATTACAGACTCTTATGACTTTTACCCGGTAGTGAGTCAACATGGATTATTAATAAATCAAGAAAATAATTGGTTGATTAGTATTTGATTAGTTTTGCTAGAAGAGTTGAGATGGAATGACATAAATTAAGACTTTTCGCGTTTAATAATTGTATAAAAATAAAAAGTGGTTATAAATAAAGAAGTGTAAAAAACCCTTTGTTTATGGTCAACCTTTACATTCTATACTCTAAAAAGAATCCTTTTCGTAACAGAAGTCAGGTAATTGCAATTTATTATCTCTATTGAGTTCATTAAAAATACATGAATTATTGTAGAATAGAGTATAATAATCTTTGAAGTTGTCTATGAATTAATAACTATTTTCAAAGTTTGACATACCCATGTAATTAGCCAATTGATACTCCTTGCGTAACGGTTATGATCAACATCCGCAAATCTATTATCCTATTTCCGAATGTAGCGGTCTTCGGAGCGGAGTTCCGTTCGCTGTTTGTGTCTAATTTCCTTGTCTATTCCCAGGAAGTCTGCCTAACGAGCTTTTTCTGTAATTGGATTGTCTCGAGACATGATATCTGCGAAAATAGTAAAGCAGAGTAAATTATGTATTACGAGAAAATATAACCTACATAAGTTATACATGGTGTTTGCTTTTGTCCGGTGAATCGCTATCTGATTTGTTTTCAACATTACAGGAGAAAAAAAATGTATAAGTTTTATCATCACAGAGTATACAGGGTATGTAGCTATAAACACGTTTTATAAGAGTACGCAAGTAGTAAGAATCACGTAATTAGTTTTAAAACAATGAGTGCAGTCCCAAAGACAATTCTTGTATTTTTATGTTATATTTTTATGCGAAAAAATGCTTCGAAATAAGGTGTACTGGAGTAAAAAATATTTAATTATTTTGTTTATTGCTGTATTATAAAATATAAAGCACATGCATAAAGAGTGTGGCTAAGTCGTTACAATTATTTTGTTACGCTCTGAGAGGGCATAGTATTATGGGCACAGGACCTCGAAATTTGGTTACACAATTTCATACAAAAGATATTTTGTTACAAGTGACTCAAATACGGTAATGTAGTCATTCAAATACGAAAATATTCAAAATATTTTAATTTCGACGTTTGAAAATCGAACACTTGCAAAATATTAAAATCATAAACATGATGTGCCTGTGTGTCAAAAATATCTTACAAAAAAGTGGATAAGATCTAAGAGTGTTCAACTTTGATAAAATTTGGAAAAATGTTCATTTTCAGTTATATCATTAAAAAAGATTATTAAAAAGTTCTTTCTCGATTAATTAATCTTGATCTTAGTAGCTATAAGATTTACCATACTGGCAGGTAAGACGGAACTTTTTGTTTTGAAAAAAGTTATAATTAAAATTTACTTTATTAAAAAGTTGTGATCTGTTGTTTTTTAATAGTTTAGAGTTTCTTACAATATATAAATAAAAAACAATATAAAAATAAAAATTTGTTTTATTGTTTATGAACCATTTTTATAACTGCTATTTCGCATAGATTTATTAATTTGGGGTAATTTTTCACTATTACTCATTCATTCAAAAGGCCGCCAGATAAGCGGTAAACGTATATGTAGAATTGATGGGTATATTATAGAACGAGACAACGACCTTCGATGTCTCTGTCTTCTCTAATGACGAAGAATGAATTTCCAACTAGGAATTAACGCATAAGTAGTACGTAAATTATAAGATAATTTTAACAACAAATTTATGTCTTTCATTATTCAAATAACATTGTATTTGTGAGATAAAAAAGTATAATTCATTATTCATTTCCATAACTAATTAACATTTAAAAAGTCTGCACCGAATTTAAAATAACAAAAGAGGTTTATTATTGTTTCAGCGTGATGCTGGCCGACCAAACAATGGCAAAACAGCTTAAATATCTGCGTTCTATATTTAAAATTGAGTGATGTACCTACAACGAATATTATACACATTTCTATTTTGTAATATAATAATATTATTATATGTTTGTTTTTATAAAATAGACCATTTTTTTTAAATGGTTGGGCACGGTGGTGCATTTGCCAAAATCAAATATTGGGAAGTTGACCAGTTAATTAATGTAATTTCTTAGTTATTTTAATTTTAGGCTAAAAGGACGAGTTTTATTAAAAATACTGTGACTTCGTCTGTTATTTTGAGATAAAGTACAAAACATCCTTGTTGTATAATTTAATGGAGGGTAAGTTTTATTAAGTACCTTTAGTTTACCAGTAAAAAATGTAATAATTAGACAGACAAACGTGCATTTATGATGTTAGTATGGCTACCAATTCGAATGCCTGCCAACATTATACAATTCCTAACATATACACCATCAGCTCCATCAAAAAGTTACGTAAAAGCAGAGACGTGCCCAAAGTTTCAGGGTTTATCGAGGCCAGTCAGTGCGGGGCGGTCATGAGCGGATAAATTTTATGTCGACACCAGACGCCGCCGATCCACCGATGGTTCAGGTTTTATTGCTAAAGCTACGGTCCCAGTTACAGCGGATAATGGAGCTATTGTTTATTACATACGAATTTATTATACACTTTGGCTACTCTGTAGCGATTTGGGTGAAAATTTCAGTTTTAGTTCAGTCAAAACGAAGACCCTTTTCTATCTATGCTAAATGTAACTTTTCTAGAAATTATAATAAAAATTAAATATTAATGGAATGTTACTTGTCTGCTTGAACAAGATATTTCCTTTTCCAAATCAAATCAATGAAAATATCCATTCTTTATATTATATTACAGACATTTATGAGTACCTAATTGGATTACCTCGGAGTTTACTTTCGGGACATGAACTACTGTCAACAATTTTTGTTCTGGTTTTTTTCAAATTGACTTAGACATGATTTTAAAAAATGTAGATTATTTAAATTTAATTAAGGAGAATGTACCAGCATTTGCTGTTGCAATTTCATTAAAAATAAACAATTTAGACTATTCATTTAAATGTTTACAACGATAAAATACTTTCAGTTTCAATTTCATACTGAGGTGAGATAAAAAATTGCATTCTAAATTTTGAGACGAAAGACAAATTTTCGCAAGAACTACTTGAATTTGCTTTTTAAACAATAGTGTATTTTAGTTATTAAGCACTATTTTGTAAGTGCATCAATTTGGAAGTTGCTTTCCAAATGTCAAAAATATATCATATTTCTTGAAACTATATATAAATTTTATACTGTACGTAGAATTTACAACTATAATATATAACTTTTATTTACCTGCACCTACAATTTATTACGTTTATTTCGAATAACAATAATACCGCTCGAAGTGAGGCCCCAAATTGTCACTTCGCCAATGGAGTTCCTCTCTTGTTTTTGCTAACTACTCGCTACCTAGTCGCCAAGTTGGGTGAAGGGGTTGATAACTATGGTACAGATATAAAAGATGTAACTGTAGGTATATGAAACTGTAGGATACTTATATATTTAGTACGTATGTAATTATGTATAAACATTTACACTTAATCTTATATATAAAATTCTCGTGTCACAGTTTTTGTTCCCATACTCCTCCGAAACGGCTTGACCTATTCTCATGAAATATTGTGAATATATTGAGTAGGTCTGAGAATCGGCCAACATCTATTTTTCATCCCCCTAAATGTTAGGGGTAGTCCAACCCTAATTTTTTTTTATTTTAAGGCAAAACAACGTTTGCCGGGACAGCTAGTTTTTTTATATATGTGTGCTTTGTAATATTTCTGTCAACACTCGGCACCCTTCCATTTATTTTCGTTTCCACATAACTTAGATTTAAGTTCAGTGTAAAGTCAGTCCACGTCGAGTGCACGCGTTACTAAAAAGCCATGTAGCTATCTAATAAATTTACTAATGTATGTAATTAAATCATTACACCATATATACAGATACCACGGGAAATAAATAAATTGGGTAGGGTCACCTCATCACATTTTACTATTATTATAAATGTGAGTATGAATGGATGGATGTTTACAGTTGACAGAAACAGTTACAGTTTGAAACAAAACTACTTTGACGGGATTTTTTTTGGCAAATAGCAGATGTAAGGAGGAGTAACTTAGCCTACTTTTATTTTAAAAAAATAAAGTTAAATTTCACGCGGACGCAGTCGCGGGTCAACGGGTTTTGATGAAACTTTTAATAGACTATTTACAACTAGCTACTCGCCCCGGCTTCGTACGGGTGTATATGTATTATATATACAAACCTTCCTCTTGAATCACTCTATCTATTAAAAAAACCGCTTCAAAATCCGTTGCGTAGTTTTAAAGATTTAAGCATACATAGGGACGGACAGACAGCAATAGCGACTCTGTTTTATACTATGTAATGATTATAGTTATACTATTTACTATTATTATTATATTATAGATAATCTGTTGCAAAATCAATAATGATTGAAGGTGTAAGACAATTTTAAAGAAAACATATTTCATTGTACTACATTCAAGATAACCTATAAATAATGTTTTAAATTTGATGCGGTCAATACTCATATGTATAATTAGTAAATTACGAGACTTTACGGGATCAGTTTACACGTGATCATGGCGGTTGAAACACTGCCGAAATATCTGAAACTCAATAACAATATTTTGTTTAGTAAATTTACAAATTTATAGTCTCTTTCCAAAGGGGGAGATTATCTGGAAGAGATTGTCCTGTCTATGTTGAATATTGATGTTATAACACTCACGTTAGAAGTGACGACGTCGGTGGTCTAGCGGTCTACCACACCGCTTTATGTCCGATGGTCGCGGGTTCGATTCCTCGCACGGCACAAACATTTGTTAACATGAGTATGATTGTTTGTATCTGTCTGGGTGTTTTCTATGTATAATATGTATATATTTACGAAAAAATATCTATGTATTTGTATCAGCTGTCTAGTACCCATAATACAAGCTTTAGCTAGCTTACCTTGAGTCTAGACGGCACTGTGTGAATTATCCGGAGATTATTATTATATTTATAGTATTAGTAGGTGTATTAATATATAATTATTATTTATTACTAGATTATTATTATTATTAAGTAAAAAAATAAAATAAGTAAAACGTGATAAGATCCTAATTATATGTATAACCTGTAAATAAATATATAAATAGATTTTATATCAATGGATATGGAATTTGTAAAGATTTAAGATAACGTGGCTAATGGTATTCTCTTGGTCTCAATTATGTTTTTATGTCGATTACAAATATAACCGAAGCGTTTTGTCCCCACCGTTTCGGACTCCAATTTCGTTAAATTACCTGTGGGATTGTAAGATATAAGCTGTGGGATTAAGATGTAAATTAATGACATTTATTGTCCTTGTAATTTTAAAATAAAAGATTATAATTTTAATTGAAACTATGTCTTTGTACTATCCTTTTGTTCTTTTGTAAATAAAACAAATATTTTGTACTCATGTAAAGGATCTTGTATTTTCCCTCCATTCAATTAGCTCAGAATGACAAATTTAGTTAGTGTTCTGTGTTCTTTTTTTAAAAGTTACATAATATAGCAAAATGAGGTTGCATACATTTATAAGTAACACCTAACGTCTTAGACATTATGTCTTTATATATACTTAAAAATATGACAAGAATGTATACTATTATTATATATATAATATACATAGCTATCATATACTTTTTAAACAAGTTCAATCTCAAGAAAACATAATTTTGATTTGAAATAATTATTTTTTTTTTCACATGCTCCATATTCTTTTACACACATAAAAAAACTATTAAGGTGCTCATATTTTTAGGAATTATTCGTTTGTG